>NC_066579.1:205429368-205783699 GCF_024323335.1 Lathyrus oleraceus
TATTGATGCAGGTCTCATGGTTGAATTAGGTTTGCATTTCCAATGGGTATGTACTGTTATGCCTTAAAAAAAGTAGGTCTGCACTATTGCTTGTCCTTTTTGTCCTATGGATCATGAACATGAGGCTTAACAGTTATTGCTTCCAGGGAACAAGATGTATCTCCTATCCACCAGCTGGAATCTGATGAGCATGCTATGTTGGAAAGTGTCATCATGTGGGTAACTCTCTTCCTGTACTGATCTGTGCTGGTAATGTCTAGCATGTGTTTTGTACTAGTATCATGGTGTGACCTTCTCCATTTTGAGCTCATGTGCAATGGAATGTTTTGATGTTGGCTTAGGATTTTGTTAGCTCTGTTGGTGTAATGAGCTTCTACTGTTAGTTTGGGTGACAAAGTTATCAAGGTCGTTAGGTTCAATTAGTTGGAGTCTAGTTTTGGTAAGTTGCTCTGCTAGTATATGCCATGTCCCTGCTGCAATGGGTCTGCTGCTTGTTGGTGTTGATGCAGTTAGATGTTAGCTCAATAGCTGTTATGTGCATGGCTTGATGATTCAGTGGTTATGGCTTGATGATGATTTGCCAAGGCATGTTGTTGCTTGATGTACATGATGAACATGATTATGGGATGCTTACTGAACTTCCAGTGTTGTTGTTTGCTACAGGTTACATCACAATTCTTGGTTGGCTCAAGGAAAGGCAATGATATGCAGTAGGTTTGGTGTGAGAATGCCATGGTGAGGTCAGGCAAAATGCAAAGTGATGTGGCTCTTATGAGGCATGTAGGACAATCATGAGGTATCTATTATTGAACTGCAATATAATGCCCTGATGTGGCTGGAGTTTGGTTCATTAATGCAGAATGGTTTGATATATGTGTGCAGGTCCTGTCTGGTAGCATGTTGTTTTTTTGAGGTGCATTGGCTTTGTTTTATGTTGCTGTATTGTTCATTGCAGTTTGTTGTTTATGACTTGCACTGCTAATCGCATAGGTTATGCTAACAATCTTATTTTATTGGTTTTGTCTTCTTTTTCTTGTGGATGCTATACAACCTGACTTGTTGAATTTCTGCTGCTACTTGAATGATGCAATGCAGTTTGATGTGATAGTTGCTTGGTGAATTGTTGACGCAATGCTAAATGTTATGCTTGAAATGTGTTATGTATGCTAGTAAACTATTTTGAAGCATTGCTTGAATACTGAGGTTGCATCCTGCCTTGGTTATGTCCATTATTATGCCTTGCTTGGCACCAGGTATGCAACCAATCCTGGCATGTCATGCTCTAAGGTTCATCATTATGTATTTCCAAGTCTTCCAACAGGTGACTATAGTTCAACATTGTTTTGGGTTGGTTTGTCATGAGCCCTACTCATATTTTGCAGCATGGCGTCATGATTCTGTAGCAGGATGACACCTGAGTGTTGCTTGTTCCATGGCAACTTTGCATTATTCATTCTGCTGTAGGTAAATCCTTTGTAACCTTGATCTTAGTTTGCTGCCTTGAGTTCACGCAAGTCATGGTTTTTGCTTCATCATTTGGCTAGCCTTTTGGTCATGAATTGACATTTTCTACAGGATTCACACATGTTGGGTTCAGTACGTATGTTGATCCTGTTAGTGGTCTGCTGCAAGCAGATTTCCTCCTGACATGGATAGGTAGCAGCTAGACCTTCCCTCATGGCTTGCTTTTATTTGAGATTTATAACATGTTGCCAACTGGTTTTTGCAGGTTTGGTTATAGTTGCTACACCATTCACGAGACTTTCTCATCGTTGTGAGTTCAAAGCCAAATGCATGTATATTGTTATGTCCAAATGGTTATGTAGGTGCCATATTTGATCATGTGATTAGGGTATTTGGTTATTGGTGAATTCAAGACCAGTTTAGCAAGGTAAAAATGGGTTGTCAAGGCAAGAGATCCAAGTCATGGTATGACGGTCATGAATATGAAAATAAGCTAAGTTACTTGGAAATGAAGAAACAAGGGAAAACACAACCAACATGGCTATTGGATGATGAATTAAGGCAAATTAGGTTAGATCAGATCTTAGGTGGTCAAAAAAGGGTGAGTTGACTTTGGTCAAAGTTGACCAAAAAGTCAAATGTTGACCAAAGTCAACACTTAGTCAAAGATGTCAAAATTTGTGTTTTTTTTTGTAATGGACATTTTATGGATGGTAATGGATGAATTTAGGGCATTAGGGATTTGGGTTGACTTTGGTCAAAGTTGACCAAAAAGTCAAATGTTGACCAAAGTCAATGTTTGGTCAAAAGTTGCCTAGACTTGTAATTTTTTATGTAATGAACGTGATGGTTTATATATGGATATTTGGATGTTAAATGGTTCTCAAGTTGCTTTCATTTTACAATGGATTTTGTATTTGTATGTGCTTGAATTGTAATGAACATGGTCATGACTTGTAAATGGAATGATTTATGAACAAGGCTACTACCTAATGAAACAAAGTTAATGCTTAACTATGAATCAAAGGACAACTACCTCTTGGATTATGATACAATGGGCTTTGGTAGTTTGGGGAGACAAAACCATCCATGAACTAAACAACCAAGCATTGACTAAGATGAATTGGGTTTAAGACTAATGGCCAGGTGAAAATGAACCAAGAGTAGACTTTGTGCTAGAGGTGATCAGATGGGATGACAAAGGATGGAGCAAGGTATGGAAGCCAAGAGACTTGAGCCAAGACAACAAGGAAAAAAATCAAGGTGATGCCAACCAGTCAGTGGGTGAAAGGTGGATGGAGTTAGGGTTTTGGGTGTCTCCAAATGGAAGGTCAAACCACAAAGTCCATCAAGGCCATTCTCTCCTTGATTAGGGTTTCCATGAGGCTTACCCCTCAGGCAAGTCCTTTGGACCAAACCATATGCTTCCACAACAAGTCTTCCAATGTGTGAGCCTTCATTAGGGTTTTGATGGCTAAGACAAGGCCTATTGAAGCTCCAAAGGATCCCATTATCATACCATCATGAGCCAGGGTTTTGAAGACCCCTGAGGATTTCTTGGGTATCCCCTTGTTGAATCTATACCTCCGCCATCAAGAAATCATAGCTTCACTTCCCTTACCTTGATGAAAACCCAAATCACACTTTGCAAACCCTAACTCCATAAGCCAAGAATTTTGAATCTATGATGATCCCCTAATGGAATGAATGATTCATATGCATGAGTTATTGATGTATGCAACTGATCTCTTGATCAAGTGATTAGATACATAGGTGAGAAAGGGGAGGGAAAATTTAGGGGTACAACAAATGTCAAAGTACACCCGAAGGGGTTATCGATTTAAAGCTGGGAACCAATAAAATACGTATCGAAGAGACTATAGCTGCTGAAGTTGAGAAGAAGCTGAAGGTGATGAATATAGGTACCCAACAAGTGGCACAAGTCCAACCGGATCCTACTGTCTGTTGTGAGATTTGTAATGGTCCGCACCAAATGGTGTATTGTTTTGTAACTCCTCAACAAGTGGAGGAAATCAAAATTTTGAAGCAAAATAATCCCTATTCTAACACATACAATCCAGGTTGGAAGAATCATCCCAACTTCTCATGGAAAGACCGGAAAAGGAACGCTCCTCAACACAGTCAATACCAAACTCAATATCAACAACAATAGCAACAACAAGCCCCTAAGAAAGTTGATTGGGAGATTGCCATTGAAAGAATGGCAGCTCATAATGCTCAATTCCAAGAAGAAACCCGAAACAATCAGAAAAACACCACAACATCCATAAAAAATCTTGAAGTCCATATGGGTCAAATAACACAACAATTAGCCTCGAGTTCTCAAGCACAAGGTGCTCTACCTAGTGCAACTGTGAAAAATCCTAGAGAGCATAGTAATGCGAGCGTTGTGACAACAAGAAGTGGTAAATCTGATGAAGTAGTTGAGGAGATGGATGAAGAGGAAGATCAATTGATCGAAGTGGATCTTGAGATCAAAGAAAATGAAGCTGTAAGGGAAGAATTAGTGGCACCAAAACCAGTAGTGAAAGAAACAGTCATTGAGCCTAAGCCGGTTGTTAAGCTTCCTTTTCCCACCAGAAACAAGAAAAAGGGGCAACATGATAAAAACTTTGAGAAGTTCCTAGAGTTGTTCAAGAAGCTAGAAATTAACATTCCGCTTTTGGAAGCACTTGAACAAATGCCTACTTATGCCAAGTTCATGAAGGACATCATTTCGAAGGGGCGTGCCATCAACACCAACCCGATTATTCTAACCGAAACTTGTAGTGCTATTTTGCAGGGTATGAAGATCCCAATGAAGAAGAAAGATCGAGGAGAGGTCACTATTCCTTGTACCATTGGAGATAGGTCATTCAATAAAGCTCTTATTGATCTAGGAGCAAGTGTGAGTCTCATGTTGTTATCAATTTACAAGAAGCTTGGTATAAGGGTTATGCAAGATACCAGGATGACACTCCAATTTGTCGATCATTCGGTCAAGAAACCCTATGGTATTGTTGAAGATGTTCTGGTGAAAATTGACAAGTTTGTATTCCCGGTGGATTTCGTGATTCTAGAAATGCCTGAATATGAAAAGATCCCTACCATTCTTGGGAGACCCTTTTTAGAGACGAGAAGATACTTAATCAACATAGAAGAAGGGACTATGACGTCGAAGGTTTATGATGAGGAATTAAAGATTGATGTTCGAAACACCATGAAGTACAACGATGATATTTGTACCAGTCATACTATAGAGGTTCTGGATCAAGTGATCACGTATGATAGTCCTTTGAATGCACCGCAGTTACCTTTGGAAAGAGTATTAAGTTTGTCCATTTTTGACAGTGGTAAAGATATGGACAACGGGGAGTCCGAAGTGCTGGCCTTGATGGACGCATAACCCCCATGGAAAGGATCTCGACCACACCGGTGGGAAGATTTACGACTATCTCAAACTAGTGAGGAGGATAAAGAGCCCAAGAAGGGAACGGAGTTGAAACAACTTCATGAGAATCTTAAATATGTCTTTCTCGACTCTGAAGGTAAATGCCATGCTATCATAAATTTGAGCCTCAAGAATATCCAAGAAGAGAAGCTCATCTAAGTCCTAAAAAAAATACAAAAATGCTATTGGATGGGCAATTGAGGATTTGAAAGGTATTAGCCCCACAGTGTGCATGCACAAAATTCTCATGGAAGAAGACCATAAACCGGTGGTCCAACCGCAGAGAAGACTCAACCCAACAATGAAAGAAGTAATTCAGAAATAGGTGGTGAAACTGTTAGACGCATGTCTTATATATCCTATTTATGACATCCCTTGGTGAGTCCGGTGCATGTGGTCCCAAAGAAAGGGGGGACCACCATAATAAGGAATGAAAAGAATGAGTTAATCCCTACAAGGACAATCAACGATTGGCGCGTGTGTATTGACTACAAGAGGTTAAACATAGCGACTAGGAAGGACAATTACCCGTTGCCATTCATTGACCAAATGTTGGAAAGGTTAGCTAGTCATGATTACTACTGTTTCCTAGATGGATACTTTGGGTATAATCAGATTGTAGTTGTGCCGGAAGACCAAGAGAAGACAACATTCACATGCCCGTATGGCGTGTTTGTATACCGAAGAATGCCATTCGGGTTGTGTAATTCTCCAGCCACCTTCCAACGCTACATGACTTTCATCTTCGCTGACATGCTTGAAAAGCATATGGAAGTGTTCATGGATGACTTTTCGGTCTTTGGATCCTCATTTGATAACTGTTTAACTAACCTTTCTCTTGTTTTAGATAGGTGCCAAAAAACAAATTTAATTCTGAACTGGGAGAAATGTCACTTCATGGTTCGAGAAGGGATAGTATTGGGTCACAAAATTTCCTAGAAAGGAATTGAAGTTGACCAAGAAAAGGTGGAAGTGATATCTAAACTCCCGCCTCCTGTTAATGAGAAGGGTATCAGGAGTTTCTTAGGATATGCAGGTTTTTACTGCAGGTTCATAAGAGATTTCTCAAAAATCGCAAAACCGCTGACCACTCTATTGGTTAAGGATAAGGCTTTTATGTTCTACAAACAATGCATCACAACCTTTGAGACATTGAAGAACAAATTTATTTCAGCACCGATTATTATTGCCCCATATTGGTCTCTTCCGTTTGAGATCATGTGCGATGCTAGTGATATTGTTGTAGGGGCAGTTCTAGGACAACAAAGAGAGAAGTTGCTATATGTCATTTACTATGCTAGTTATGTGTTAAACCCTACACATATGAACTATGCAACTATGGAGAAAGAGTTATTGGTCATGGTTTATGCATTTGACAAATTCAGGAAATACTTGTTAGGATCGAAGGTTGTCGTTTATACTGACCATGCCGCTTTGAAATATTTGTTTGCTAAATAAGATTCTAAGCTAAGGTTTCTCAGGTGGATCTTACTCCTCCAAGAATTTGATGTAGAGATTAGGGATAAAAGGGGATGTGAAAACATAGTAGCGGATCATTTATCCCGAATGTCTTGAAGAAACAGAAGAGAAGAGGCCGATAAAGGATGAGTTCGCTTATGAACACATCCTCGTTGTCATCGGTATCCCTTGGTTCGCAGACTATGAGAATTATTTGGTGGGGGGTATAATCCCTAACGATTTTGATTCTAACAAGAAGAAAAAGTTTGTTCATGATTGAAGGTTCTACTTGTTGGATGACCCATTCCTATATAAGAGAGGAGTAGATGGGCTGGTCAGGAGATGCGTCCTGGAAGAGGAACAAAGGGATATACTCAGAGCTTATCATGACTCGGATTATGGAAGACACTTCGGTGGTGACAGAATAACGGCCGAAGTCCTTCAGTCAGGTCTATATTGGCCCACACTATTCAAAGATGCCCAAGACATAGTCAAGGAGTGCGACAGATGTCAAAGAACGGGGAATATTTCTAAGAGAAATCAAATGCTGCAAAACACTATGCTGGAAGTTGAATTGTTTGATGTATGTGGAATAAACTTCATGGGGTCGTTTCCACCCTCATTTGGAAAGAATTATATCTTGGTAGCAGTGGACTACGTATCAAAGTGGGTGGAAGCGATGACATTGCCCACCAATGATTTTAAAGTGGTTGTGACCTTTCTGAAGAATAATATTTTTTCGAGATTTGGAGTTCCGAGAGCACTTATCAGTGATGAAGGTACTCATTTTTTAAACAAACTGATGGACAATCTGCTGAAGAAATATAATGTCAAACACAAGATCGCCACTTTGTATCACCTGCAAATGAGTGGCCAGGTTGAAGTGTCCAACAGGAAGATAAAGTAAATACTGGAAAAGACTGTATGCACATCTCGAAAAGACTGGGCGGTGAAGTTAGAATATGCATTATGGGCACACAAAACGGCATTCAAAATGCCCATAGGTATGTCTCCCTATCAGTTAGTTTACGATAAAGCTTGTCACTTGCCACTAGAGTTTGAACACAAAGCGTTTTGGGAATCCAAATTCTTAAATTATGATCTTGCCAAAGCTGGTGAATCCCGAATTCTTCAGCTCCATGAGTTAGAAGAGTTTAGGAATCAAGCATATGAGAATGCCAAATTCTATAAGGAGAAGACAAAAAAATGGCACGATCAGAAGCAACAGAAAAAGGAGTTTGTCGAGGGACAACTGGTGCTCTTTTTCAATTCTAGGCTAAAACTCTTTCCGAGAAAGTTGAAATCCAGGTGGTCGGGTCCGTTTTTGGTTCACAAAGTGTTTCCCCCATGGAGTAATAGAACTTAAAAATCCTAGTAATGGGGATACATTTAAGGTGAATGGACAAAGGTTGAAACATTACTACAAAGGGCAGGAAAGTGGTCTGATTGAAAATGTTCGTCTCAGAGGATAAGCGAGACGACCCTCGAGCCATGTGACGTTAAACGTGGCGCTTCGTGGGAGGCAACCCACACGGTTTAATTCTAATAATTTCAGTTGTTTGGTGTGTTTCAAAATTTTGTTTGTAGGTTCGCATAGTAAATCACACAGTACAGAAGAAAAGGTTTGAGCCAAACTTATAGAAGACATTTGGCTAAAAGAGCAAAGAAAAACAGAGAAAAAAGTCAATTTTTTTGAAGAAAATAGGGCCCTGACACGGGTGCCCGTGTCACCTGACACGACCCATGTCAGGCAAGGCACCAAGGATGCTATGGTTTTCCAGTAGGCTGACACAGCCGCCCGCGTCAGCTGATACAACCCGTCTTAGCTCTACTGTAAGAGGTGGGCAAAACCAGTGTCCTGACATGGCTGCCCGTGTCACGGGACACGGCCCGTGTCAGGCAACACGATTGGAAATTTTAAATTTCAAAAAAGTGAATTTTGTGACCCCACCCAGATTTTCCACCACTTAAAACCCTTTTTATTCCCATTTAATCCCTTTAATCTGATTTTCACATCTTCTCTCTCCCATTTTCACCAAACCTTTATTCTTCCTCCATTCTTTTTAAAATTTTCTCCATAACCTCACCAACAAAAGCTCACTCCTTTACCGCCATACTCCGTCCAAATCTCTGACGCCCTTCACGAAAGTTGCTCCACTCTCCGTCCTCTACAAGTCCACGATAATTTTTTTCCTTATTCCATTCTTTATTTTTGTTCATAAATTTTTGTTGCAGGAACTAATCATGCCGCCGAAGTGAATTTCTAAGGGGAAGCAAATAGAAGTCGAACCATCAAGGCCTCAGAAATGGACCATCCGTCATCCGAATTTGCACGACATAATTTTCAACGAACCAGAGCACGAAAGGCATTACGCATCTCACGTCAAGCGTAAGATAACACCAACAAGGTATTTATGCTCTGACACTTTATTTCAATTCACTCAGTCGGAGGAATTAGATAGGATGTTTCATGTCCTAGGCATGCTTAAATTTGTGCATTGTGAAACACATACATATGAGCACATCACTTTAGAATTTTTGAGCACGATTGAGGTCAAGTTGAAAAAAGGATGGACAGGTGCAACGATGTACTATGGAGGGACGATGAATTTCAGGTTATATAATGTCGACCACGAGTTGACAGTTGAGTAGCTGGGTGAGATTCTCCGCTTACCCTTGTATGGGCCCAGAGTCGTACCGGATAGCTTTGATGCTAAGACTTTCTGGTTGGCCATCACGGGACGATCAAATTATATGGCTAAAGGGGCGAAAGCATCTGGAATTCAGAACCCCTATTTCAGATATGCTCAGAAGGTACTGGCTTTCACACTTTTCGGTATTGGTGATAGTATATGTGTAACGATCCATAGGGAGCTTTTCTTTCTGTTTGCCATGGAAAATCGAGTTGCTGTGAGTGTTGCAGCATTTGTAGCAGACTACCTCGGTAGAGTGGGCAGAGCGGCTCAAGGGGGAATTTCCATCGGGGGCATAATCATACAGATTGCCCACCATTTCGGTTATGACCCTGCTGCACTAAATGAGACACTAGTGGGAGGTAAGGATAAATTGGACATGAACGCATTGGTTCAGCAAGGTATGATATCCCAAATTTCTGACTATTATGCTTTAATGAGTTCTAGTCAGTTTATCATGGCTTTTCCTGACCCTACAAGAATTAGCATTGCCAACACTGCCAATTGGCTATATGAGAGTGTCGTCCAAGACGATATGGACAAGCACAATGCTGACCCATTTGTTGTAGGTGACCAACAAGAGGAAAAGGTGCAGGAAGAGATGTAGGAACAAGAGCAGAAGCAGTTTGTTGCTCCTCTAGAGGACACCACGCATACAGGTGTCGGGTCGTCATATGTGACACCAGGCCAATGGTCATGGATACAGACGGAGATCGGCGATCTCCGAGCGGAGAAAACACGCCAAGGCATAGAGCAAGCCCGTCAATGGAATCTTATGGATTGTGAGCAAAGTCCTTACCTTGAATAAGTTTTGAATGATAGCAAATTGTGTGATCATTGACCAATTGTTGGCATGTGCATCATCTTGCATGATTCAATTGTGTTTTTATCTCATACTATTGTCTCATGTCTATACATAAAGATCCACAGTGATACATCTATTAAAAGAACTCATAAAAACTATTTTGTATCAGTATGGATCAATACATGATCTTATGCATCGATCCATGAAATATGTTGTAAACCACAAAACAATTTTGCTTCAGCATGCATCGATCCATACGAGTCATGTATCGATACATGGACAGGCAAAATGCTCTATGGATCGATCCACACGCATCTTGTATCGATACAAGCTTAGTTGAAATGCTCTATGTATCGATACATACGAGCCTAGCATCGATACATGCCTTCATTAACCCTCTAAAAATATTCAAAGTTACAGTATGAATCGATGCATAACATCATGTATCAATACATGAGTCTGTTTTACCAACTAACAGCTTCTGTTCTTTCTATATAAGAAGTATTTTGACAGCAGTGCAGAGACACGAATTCAGAAGAGAAAAACAGTTGAACACAAGATCAAAGTGGTGTAGCAGCAATTGTTTTGGAGCATATAGAAACCTGAAAGATACTTCATCTTCTTCATCTTCTCAATCACTTTTCTTCAAGAACATTAACACATAATCATTCTTGTTCTTCGGATTAAAGGATCAACGAGATAACGTTCAGTGGTACGATCAAGGGTCTTGCCGAGGTGTTCAGTGGAACGATCAAGGATCTAGCTGAGTTGAAGGTTGAAGGGGGTTTCGAGGAAAAACCTATTGGTTTGTCCTTCAAGAACTGGACTGTTCTTGAGGGTTTGTTAGTCACGTTTGTAGAACAGATTCAGCCGCAGCGTAGGGTTTGGAAATCGGGTGATTTCGCAAACAGGTCGTGGAACCGGTGAATTGTTTGCAATTTCTTGCAGGAAATTCTTGATCGAGCTCAGATCAAGTGGAGGTTTCATACAAGAAGAAGTTCTTGGGATTTAGAATTCTGTCTTTGTAGTGTAACCTTGTATCAACGAATTCGGCATTATTGATAATTACAGTTCTCAATTTCATTTGAAATTGAGAGGGAGACGTACCCACACGCGAGGACGACGTGGGGAACTTCCTTACCAAATCTCTGCGTATCGTATCCTCTCCTTATCTCTCTTTACGTTTTAAATAGTTTTGCAATTTCAGTTAGTGTGTTGTGGCTGTGTTCTTCGTGATACAATAGTGGCAAGAAAAATTCGTTAAATAAAGTCCACCATTGTTCATCACAAAGCGCATACACACCAACTGTTTGACAAAACTGTTTGCTGTGTTTCTTCCATTGGAAATAGGATCTAGTAATAAGTGCATTCAATTTAATTAGATTCTGGTGTTGATTATCTTTGTCATTCTAATTCAAATCCAGCATTAAATTCGCGTGTCCGGTTTTCTAGTAGCGGTTCAGAATAGACGGAAGTCGATTCAGGACAAAAATTTTCCGCTAAGTTTCAATAACTCTGATAAAATTTTAAATTCGTTAACTTTAAAAGAGGTGATCTATTCACCCCCCTCTCGATCACTAGCCACGCCATCTAACAAGTGGTATCAGAGCGCCGGTTCGCTGGTGCTCTGTGGCTTCCTGTAATGATATGGATTCTGAACCAAAGGGGGCGTATAATAGAGCGCCTATTTTCAACGGTGAAAATTACGGCTACTGGAAAGACTGCATGCGAGTTCATATAAATTCTGTGGATAGGCTAGTATGGGCTGCCATTGAAAATGGTCCTTTTCAAATTACTATGACAAATGCGGCTGGCGCCATAGTTCCTAAACCAGAAGCTGATTGGAATGAGAAAGATGAGAAAAAGTGGTCGTGTGATTGGAAAGCTCGAAATATGCTAATTTCAGCACTTGGTGTTGATGAGTATTATCGAGTATCTCATTGCACGACAGTTAAAGAAATGTGGGATGCTTTAGAAGTTTCCCATGAGGGTACTACTGAAGTAAAACAGTCCCGCATTAACACACTAAATCAAGAGTTTGAGCTCTTTCGCATGAAACAAGGAGAATCTATCTCCGACATGCAAAAGAGATTCACTCATCTCACTAATAGGTTGAATGCACTTGGAAAACCTGTTTCCAATGAAATTGCTACTAATAAAATTCTCAGGTGTCTTAGCAGGGAATGGCAACCTAAAGTAACAGCAATTAAGGAAGCAAACGATCTAACGAGACTTACGATTACAACACTGTTTGGAAAGCTGGAAGAACATCAGCAAGCATTGGAAAGTCTTGAAAAATATGAGAACAAAAGTAAGAAGGAAAAGGAGAAGAAAAGAGACAAAGGGGGAGAGAAGAAGCTAATAGCTCTTGTGGCCTCTAGCTCTAAGTCCTCACGAAAAGAGCAAAGTGAAAATGATTCTAGTAGTGACAAAGATTCGGATGATGAGGAAATGGGACTGTTTGTAAGGAGATATAATAGATTCATTCGGAAGAATGGAGTCAAGCATTCCGACAAAAACCTCATGAAGTTTCGAAGACAATCTACTGATGCGAAACAGGAAGAGAATAAGAAAAGTAGAGGAAGAGGATCTTGTTTTAATTGTGGTAAATCTGGACATTACAAAACAGACTGTCCTATGAAATATAAGGATCAAAGAAAAGCTTCACCAAAAGAGTACAACAAACAAAGAAGAGCTTACATTGCATGGGAAAGTGATAGTGACTCATCAAGCACACAAAGCTCAAGTGATAGTGATGAAACCGCAAATCTGTGCCTTATGGCTCACACCAAAAATCTGTCCTACCACAAGAAGAAAAGCAATGACAAAAAGGTAAAACAAGCCTATTACAATAATTTCTCTTCTACGTCTTTTTCCGAACTGAAAATAGCTTTTGAAAAACTGCATAACGAAGCTGTAGATGCTTTTAAAAGACTATCTTCCGACAAACAAATTTTTTCATTTTTGGAAGGTAAAGTATACAAAGTTGAAAATGATTTAGAAGCGTTAAAAGCTAGTATTGCAGAAAATTCAAAAGATATTGACATTGATGGATGTAGTAAAGTTAGGTACTGTGACGCTTGTCATATTTGGCAAAAAGAGGTAAACACTCTCAAGGTCAAATTAGAAAAAGCGTTACAACCTAAGGTTACTCATGCCGTTGACTCTAGGTTGTTTAAGAAGTCGTTAAATCCATCATATGCAAATTACTCCTTTATTCCAAAGGATTTAATGAACAAGAATAAACAAACACATCATCACGACTTATGTCATTATTGTTGTCATGTTGGCCATACCATTGAGAAATGCAAGTTTAGGAGATTTCTTGTTCCTAAAGGTATTTATCAATGGAAGCCAAAAGGCAACCATGTTAGCACTTACCCACTTGAACCCAATGAAAATTGGGTACCAACTTCTCTCTTTTGATATTGTAGGATGAGTGCCTTGCTTCCGTAGATAGGAGATGGTTTCTTGACAGCGGTTGCTCAAGGCACATGACCGGTGACATATCACTTTTTATAGACTTCAAAGCAAAGAAGAAGGGATATGTTACTTATGGAGACAATAACAAAGGAGCTATACTCGGCAAAGGTAGTGTAGGTAATCCCTCTACCACTACTATTTCTAATGTTCATTTAGTAGAGGGGCTCAAACACAATTTGTTAAGCATAAGTCAATTGTGTGACAAAGGCTATAAAGTCTCCTTCACAAAATCTTGCTGCATAATTGAACATGCTGAACAAAACGTTATGTTTAAGGGAGTAAGAGTAAACAACATCTATATGCTTGACCTTTTTGATGTATCTTTAACAAGTACTAAATGTCTAGTTACCTTGAATGATGATTCTTGGCTTTGGCATAGACGTGTAGCGCATGTTAATTTCGATTTGCTTAATAAGGTTGTATCTAAGGATCTAGTAGTTGGTCTTCCAAAGATAAAATTTTCAAAAGATCACCTATGTGATGCGTGCCAAATGGGAAAGCAAACTAGGGTCTCTTTCAAATCTAAAAATGTAATTTCAACTTCACGACCCCTAGAGCTTCTCCATATGGATCTCTTTGGACCTTCTAGGACAAAGAGCTTAGGTGGAAACTACTATGGTTTTGTTATCGTTGATGACTACTCTAGATTTACTTGGACTATATTCCTTCATAGCAAAGATGAAACTTTTTCTGCTTTTAAGAATTTTGCAAATCTGTCCCAAAACAAAGTGAATTCCAAAATAGTTACAATCCGTAGCGATCATGGTGGTGAATTTCAAAACTACCACTTTGATAAGTACTGTGACAAGTTTGGTATTGAGCATAACTTTTCAGCTCCTCGAACTCCACAACAAAATGGCGTTGTGGAGCGTAAAAATCGTGTTTTAGAGGAGTTGGCAAGAACAATGCTAAATGAGGGTGGATTACCAAAATACTTTTGGGCTGATGCAGTTAGCACAGCCTGTTATGTTTTAAACAGGATCCTAATCCGTCCTATTTTAAATAAAACTCCTTATGAGCTTTTGAAAGGAAGAAAGCCAAACTTGTCACATCTTCACGTATTCGGTTGTAAATGTTTTGTTTTGAATAATGGTAAAGAAAATATTGGGAAGTTTGATGCAAAAGCAGATGAAGGTATCTTTCTTGGATACTCACAATCAAGTAAAGCATATAGAGTGTACAATAAGCGTTTACTTACTGTTGAAGAATCTGTCCATGTTTCTTTTGATGAGTCTTATCCGAAAAATGTCGGAAAAGGTATTTCTTTTGATGACGCAAGTGTATCTACAGAAGACATACTCAAGGAAGCTGCTACGGAAACTGATCAGTCTAGAACAGCTGCCCATGAGAAGGATGAAGATACTAGTCATGAAGAAGATGAGGAAGAAAGGACAGTTGAAGTGAACGACCTTCCACCAACTTGGAAATCCTCAAAAGACCATCCTATCGACAACATCTTGGGAGATATTTCAAAGGGAGTAATGACTCGTTCTAAGATAAGTAATTTTTGTTCTCACTTCGCTTTTGTCTCCCAAGTAGAACCTAAAAATGCCAAAGAGGCCTTGATTGATGAATTTTGGCTAATGGCCATGCAAGAAGAGCTTAATCAATTTAAAAGAAATGACGTTTGGGAACTTGTCCCTCGTCCGCGAGATCATCATATCATAAGTACTAAATGGGTTTTTAGAAATAAGCTTGATGAAAGCGGAGTGATAACTAGGAACAAGGCACGTTTAGTAGCACAAGGGTATAACCAAGAGGAGGGCATAAATTATGAGGAAACTTATGCTCCAGTTGCTCGCCTTGAAGCTATACGTCTCTTGCTTGCCTATGCATGTTCTAATGATTTTAAGCTTTACCAAATGGACGTAAAGAGTGCGTTTCTAAATGGTGTCATAAATGAAGAGGTATATGTTTCACAACCTCCTGGTTTTGAGAATTCTGAAAATCCAGATCATGTTTACAAATTAAAACGAGCTTTGTATGGTCTTAAACAAGCCCCTCGGGTTTGGTATGAAAGGCTTAGCAAATTTCTAATTGATCATGGATATTCAAGAGGTAAAGTGGATAATACACTCTTCATTAAACATAAAGGAAAGCACATTCTTTTAGTTCAGGTTTATGTAGACGATATAATTTTTGGTTCAACTAACATACACTTGGTCGAAGAATTTTCTAAGGTTATGCAGGGTGAATTTGAGATGAGTCTTATGGGGGAGCTGACCTACTTCCTAGGACTTCAGATAAAGCAACTTGATGAAGGTACAACAGTATGTCAAACAAAATACTGCAGAGAACTACTCAAGCGCTTTGGAATGAATGACTCAAAATCAATTGACACCCCTATGCCTACCAACGGGAACTTAGATAAAGATGAGCATGGTAAGAGTGTAGATGTCAAAAAGTTCAGAGGTATGATTGGATCTCTTCTGTATCTTTTTGCTTCTAGACCTGACATCATGTTTAGTGTTTGTATGTGTGCACGGTATCAATCAAATCCTAAGGAATCACACCTAAAAGCGGTTAAGCGTATATTTAGATACCTTCATGGAACATCTAAATATGGGCTTTGGTACTCCAAAGGAAGTGATTGTAGTTTAGTAGGTTACTCCGATTCTGATTTTGCTGGCTGCAAATCAGATAGGAAAAGCACGAGTGGTACGTGTCACCTGTTTTCAAACTCCTTGGTAAGTTGGCCTAGCAAAAAGCAGGTATCTGTGGCTTTGTCAACTGCAGAGGCTGAATACGTTGCAGCCGGTAGTTGTTGCGCTCAGATTTTGTGGCTAAAACAACAACTACAAGACTTTAACATTCAACTCAAACGTATTCCAATAAAATGTGACAACACTAGTGCCATAAACCTTACTAAAAATCCTGTTTTACACTCTCGCACTAAACATATAGAGATTAGACATCACTTTCTTCGCGATCATGTTGAAAAAGAAGACGTTGTATTTGAGCATGTTGATTCTAAAAATCAGCTTGCTGATATTTTCACTAAACCTTTGGCAACAGAACCATTCTTCAACATTCGTCGCGAATTAGGGATATTAGATCTATCTCCATTGTTGTCTTAAGCTTGGTTGATTTTATTTATATTATGCCTCACCTTGGTTGATGAGACTTGCTTTAGATTTCACTTATTCCTCTCAAGGTTACACCAACAGAGGTAATATCACTCCTTTCTATATCTCATCTCGAACTATGTAATTGTGTATGTTACAACAAATTTCTTACTCTCGTTTATGTAAATATCTTTGCATATATTGTTTGAACATTAAAATCTGATTTGTGAATCATACTTGAGCATATTGCATAAAAATTAATTAAATTGTGGTTTAGCATCAGTATGCATTGATCCAAAACATGTATGCATCGATTCATGTCCTCAGGATTACAAATATTTCAAAATGGGTTCAGTATGCATCGATCCAACCATCGTGTGTATCGATACATAGATCCTTTACAAACGAAAATTCATGACATGGATCGATCCATGGCAATATGCATCGATACATACTGTTTGCTACTTGGATTAAATGCATTTTTCTCTATCATGGATCGACACATCAGCCACTTTTATCACATCCTGTCACAAAACTTCATCTCAGCAGTCACCATACCTCACAAAACCAGCGGATAACCCTAATCTCCTTCCTCATCACTCTCTCCAAAACCCTAAATTCAGTCCACTTTCCTTCAAACCTTCATCACCATGCCTCCAAGAACCATTCCAGCTAGAGCAAAGGGAAAAGGAAAAGCAAAGGAACCGGTTGGTACTTCTCAGCAGCTACCCGACATTCCTCCTAACGCCTTAGACTTGCTTCATCCCGCCATTGCTACTGAGTTTGAGGATTCTTTCAAGACAAGGTTAGTTATGAAACCCCATGTCTTTGATAAAAATGATGCTATTCATCTGCATCTCAGTGATGTGGTTGAACTCTTAAATGCACAAAGACTTGGGTCATTTTTGTCTGCAAAGGATGACTATCATGAGGACTTTATCCGTGCATTTTATGCTGGTTTACACTCTGGTAGAGGATACATGTTTAAGTGCTCTATCGGGGTCAGAACGTATACCTTTGAAGCTGCTGATTGGGAAACAGTGTTTCAAATTCCGCTGCCGTCACTTAACTTCAAGTCCTGGCATGACCTGCATTTTGACATTGATTTTGACCTGAGGGAGTTTGCTTCATCTATCTTGAAGCTGGACAGACCGCTGGGTGAGGATGAACATGTTACATCTGGCATGATAAAGAAAACTCCTCGCATACTCCATTGGATTATCTCGCACATTCTGCGTCCAGCAACCAGCGGACACTCGAGGTTAGACAGAGAAAGCATTCATCTCCTACATATTCTTCAAAATAAGGTTTCGTTGAATTGGGCAAACTACTTTGTCAAGCGCCTCTTTTTGGTGCGTAACAGTACCAAAAATGTCGCTCTTGGTTATGCATCTCAAATCATGAGAATTCTTAAGTTTTGGAAAGTTGCAATACCATTAGTTCCCCTCCTATCTCCATCTGCTGCTCAAGAGTTTGACTCTTCCACTTTAGCTCATATGGGATATCGATGGGACAAGGATCGACAATGCTTCTATCTCTTCGAAAGGAAATCCAAAACTAGAATCTATAATTTTGACGTGCCCTCTGAACGCATTCATGTCGTTGAAGATCAACCTGATGAAGAAATGCCTGATGTACAAGAAGCAGATGCGCCGGCAGCTGATGACAATGCTGGATGGGGTGATTGGGTGCCACAAAGATGGTCTCCAACAAACTATGTACCTGAACCAACGACTCCTCCGTTCTCCGGTGGTTCTTCATCCTCAACATCCACTGCACATCTCACTCAAATGCTTCAACAGATGGAGCTTGCCAACAAAGAACGTCATGACGAGGCACGATCCTGGCATGTACAACAAAGTGAGTGGCATAAGGAGCATCGTGAATGGCATGACGATCACACACGGATGTATCATAACCAACACTTCTGGCACACGGACTTGGTGAAGTGGCACCAAGTCTTCTACAATGAAATGTCTGGTTTTATGGACGACTGCCGTGCCAATCCGGGCATTATGGACAGATTCAGAAGTGTTGAAGTTCAGAACCGATTCCGGCACTACACATTCATAGGCCATAATCCAGATGAAATGCCTCCTCCTCCACCTCCGCCTAGCTTCAGAGATCTTGATAGAGATGACGAGGAGTCATGTGGTGGCTATAATCCACATTGAACCATCCCCATTTCATCTCACTACATTTCATTGCATATTGCTTAAGTTTTGTTTTTTTTCTTTCGATTTAGTTGTACTTTATATGTTTTGGTTTCTGTTTATCTTAAACATCTTCTACTAGTAAAATGCCTATTACTTTCTGTTTACTTTCCGCCTTTGGTGTCTTTACCCCTATTTGTCATTCTTTGTGAGTGACTCGTTACTTTTAAGCTTCCTTCTCTGTGATTGTTAGCTTTATTATCAATTTTGCTGTGTCTTGCTACTCACATATTGCCTTGATGAAACTGGTTCTTCTTTTAGATGTTGACAAAGGGGGAGAAAGCAGATGTTGACACAGCTGACAGAAATGCACAAACTCAGGGGGAGTATCACACATCTTGCCAAAAATTTTCCATCATCAAAAAGGGGGAGTTTGTGAGCAAAGTCCTTACCTTGAATAAGTTTTGAATGATAGCAAATTGTGTGATCATTGACCAATTGTTGGCATGTGCATCATCTTGCATGATTCAATTGTATTTTTATCTCATACTATTGTCTCATGTCTATACATAAAGATCCACAGTGATACATCTATTAAAAGAACTCATAAAAACTAATTTGTATCAGTATGGATCAATACATGATCTTATGCATCGATCCATGAAATATGTTGTAAACCACAAAACAATTTTGCTTCAGCATGCGTCGATCCATACGAGTCATGTATCGATACATGGACAGGCAAAATGCTCTATGGATCGATCCACACGCATCTTGTATCGATACAAGCTTAGTTGAAATGCTCTATGTATCGATACATACGAGCCTTGCATCGATACATGCCTTCATTAACCCTCTAAAAATATTCAAAGTTACAGTATGAATCGATGCATAACATCATGTATCAATACATGAGTTTGTTTTACCAACTAACAGCTTCTGTTCTTTCTATATAAGAAGTATTTTGACAGCAGTGCAGAGACACGAATTCAGAAGAGAAAAACAGTTGAACACAAGATCAAAGTAGTGTAGCAGCAATTGTTTTGGAGCATATAGAAACCTGAAAGATACTTCATCTTCTTCATCTTCTCAATCACTTTTCTTCAAGAACATCAACACATAATCATTCTTGTTCTTCGGATTAAAGGATCAACGAGATAACGTTCAGTGGTACGATCAAGGGTCTTGCCGAGGTGTTCAGTGGAACGATCAAGGATCTAGCTGAGTTGAAGGTTGAAGGGGGTTTCGAGGAAAAACCTACTGGTTTGTCCTTCAAGAACTGGAGTGTTCTTGAGGGTTTGTTAGTCACGTTTGCAGAACAGATTCAGCCGCAACGTAGGGTTTGGAAATCGGGTGATTTCGCAAACAGGTCGTGGAACCGGTGAATTGTTTGCAATTTCTTGCAGGAAATTCTTGATCGAGCTCAGATCAAGTGGAGGTTTCATACAAGAAGAAGTTCTTGGGATTTAGAATTTTGTCTTTATAGTGTAACCTTGTATCAACGAATTCGGCATTATTGATAATTACAGTTCTCAATTTCATTTGAAATTGAGAGGGAGACGTACCTACACGCGAGGACGACGTGGGGAACTTCCTTACCAAATCTCTGCGTATCGTATCCTCTCCTGATCTCTCTTTACGTTTTAAATAGTTTTGCAATTTCAGTTAGTGTGTTGTGGCTGTGTTCTTCGCGATACAATAGTGGCAAGAAAACTTCGTTAAATAAAGTCCACCATTGTTCATCACAAAGCGCATACACACCAACTGTTTGACAAAACTGTTTGCTGTGTTTCTTCCATTGGAAATAGGATCTAGTAATAAGTGCATTCAATTTAATTAGATTCTGGTGTTGATTATCTTTGTCATTCTAATTCAAATCCAGCATTAAATTCGCGTGTCCGGTTTTCTAGTAGCGGTTCAGAATAGACGGGAGTCGATTCAGGACAAAAAATTTCCGCTAAGTTTCAATAACTCTGATAAAATTTTAAATCCGTTAACTTTAAAAGAGGTGATCTATTCACCCCCCATCTCGATCACTAGCCACACCGTCTAACATGGATGAGATGCATGCGATGATGCAACAACTGATGTTGCAATTTCCTCCACCACAGTGAGGTTGTGTGAGTCCCCCCTCTATCTTGGATTAAACATTGCTGACAATGTTTGGTTCAAGTGTGGGGTTTTTTATTTTATTTATTCTTAGTGTTTTCAGCATTTTATTATTTTTGTTTAAATAATTAGTTGTGTGGTATATTGTGTGTTACAGATAGAGGACATTCGTGCTAGATGAATGATGAGGCTTAAAGCGATTGGATGTAAGACACACTCCTCTACTTGCTCTTCTGGAAACCCACGAAACTTGATGCTATTGATCTGAATAATCGGACGCGGTTCTCTGTCACTGGACTACATGGAAATACTATGTACCCGAAGCGAAGATGAAGCTACATCACACTGAGAGGTATCTCGGAAACCTGTATGCTTTACCAAACATGGTGAGAACTACAAAAAGGCCAAACACTTGTCATCATGAGAGATTTTCAAGTATGTCACTGTCTCTCCGAGTTTGCATAATGGATGTTAGAATTTCATAACACACATGTACACACTGAGGCAATTTTTTGTTTTAACCTTGAGCCTTTCCAACCAACCCGCCATTATTACCCTTCATTCACCCAATTCAAGCCATATTTATTTTTGTTTGTTGTTTAACCACTGTAAATAATCGTAAGCCCAAACATTATCGTATCTTGCTTGGATAAGTGTTGTTGACTCCGAATCTATGGAAAATCCTAAGTTTGGGGTTTCTTCATCTTTTAGGGACATCGATGAAGACTAGATAAGTGCAGGAAAAAAAGTATGAAACTTCAAAATAAAGAAAAAGAAGAAATGAAAAAAAATTATGAGAAGTATAAAGAAGCACTTATTTAGAAGTATTGAGGTTGAGAAAAAGCATGCTCAAAAGAGCACATAAAAAAGAAGAGAAAAATAAGAGCCAATGAATCCTAACCAGAATGGTGCCCCAAAAGAAAAGCCTCTTGATTGAAAGATTGAACACAATTACAAGGGCGGCAACACGAACTCTGAGCCAGAACCTCTAGTTTTTCCCTTTTTGTTTTGTTAGTTTTCCCACCTTGCACCTTAGCCTCATCAACCTAAAAAGCCATCGAATAATGTGTGTTGTGTGTTTTTGTTATGAAGGTATTTGTTATTTAAACCTAAGAGTTGACTTTGCATGCTCTGTTTTTGAGTGAAAACACTTTGACCCCGAGAGATTTGGTGAGAGTGTGAAAAGCTATAGGTCAGAAGGTACGTCAATATGAAAGAATCGCGAAAAATTACAATAGCATTGTCGATGCAAATTTTGGGGGTGACCGTCCTGATGTCTCGAGCATCACTTGATGACAAGCAATGAGATAAGTTTAGGGTTATGATTAGTCTCCAATTCTACTTATTTTGTGACACTTATTCGACACAATTTCACGAAGTCGGTAACACATTATTCTACCTATTTTGTTATTCTATTTAGTAAATTAGATGTTTGCATTTTTATTTCAGTTTGATGATTATCTTTGGTTTGCGTCATTATACTCCATTTTATGTCTCCTTGTGGTAGTTTTACTGGTTTCAGGTGTAAGCAAGAATACTGAAGGATTCGCCAAGGGAATCAGACGTTCCGGGCTTGTCGGAAGAAGAAATTTTGATGGTATAGTAGCCCTGACACGGCCACCTGTGTTGCCCAACATGACCCGTGTCAGGAGAAGAGAAGCCAGGGCCATAAAACATGGAGCTAAACGGGTGCCCGTGTCAGCTGACACGACCTATGTCAGCCACCCTGGAAGGGGCGTGTTGGACCATGGCAACCAGATAGCCAACACGGTCGGTCGTGTTGCCTGACATGGCTAGTGTTGGCTTGGACACCTCATTTTCTAGTTTTGCTATATTTTGGCATGGCTGATCCCGAAGGGTATTTTGGACATTTGCTATATCAAATATTTGATCAGGAACTATTTAGGGGATTTTTGAATACGAAGAAAGGGACTTTTACACGAAGATAGATTTGATACGATTAAGATTGAAGCAATCAAGAGTTGCGAAGAACGGAGGTCCTTCAAGAGCGGATGCGATTGAAGATCAACGGGATTCCATTATTCTTGTAGTGTCTAAATTTTATATTGTATCTTATTTGAATAATATGAGTGGCTAAACCCCCCAATGTCAGGGGGTGTCCCTTAGTTGATCGTGTAATGACTCTTAATTGTTAATTTCCTTAATATATGATGTTTGTTTGTCAATTTCACTGTGCAATGTTTGTAATAATTTCTTTATCATTAAAATAAGGATTTTTATATGGTTAATAATTTGCGGGTTTGCAATTGTTAACCATATATCCTTATTTTTCTAATAAAGAAAGCATTACAAACATCGCACAGTGAAATTGACAAACAAACATCATATATTAGGGAAATTAACAATTTAGAGTCATTATACGATCAATTCAGGGATACCCCCTGGCATTTGGGGGTTTAGCCACTCATATTATTCAAATAAGATACAATATAAAATTTAGACACTACAAGAATAATGGAATCCTGTTGATCTTCAATCGCATCCGCTCTTGAAGGACCTCCGTTCTTCGCAACTCTTGATCGCTTCAATCTTAATCGTATCAAATCTATCTTCGTGTAAAAATCCCTTTCTTCGTATTCAAAAATCCCCTAAATAGTTCCTGATCAAATATTTGATACAGCAAATATCCAAAATACCCTCCGGGATCAGCCATGCCAAAATACAGCAAAACTAGAAAATGAGGTGTCCAAGCCAACACTAGCCATGTCAAGCAACACGACTGGCCGTGTTGGCTATCTGGTTGCCATGGTCCAACACGCCCCTTCCAGGGTGGCTGACACGGGCACCCGTGTCAGCTCCCTGTTTTTTTGCCCTGGCTCCTCTTCTCCTGACATAGGCCGTGTTGGGCAACATGGGTGCCCGTGTCAGGGCTACTGTACCGTCAAATTTTCTTCTTCCGACAAGCCCGGAACGTCTGATTCCCTTGGCGAGCCCTTCGGTATTCTTGCTTACACCTGAAACCAATAAAACTACCACAAAGAGACATAAAATGGATTATAATGACGCAAACCAAAGATAATCATCAAACTGAAATAAAAATGCAATCATCTAATTTACTAAACAGAATAACAAAACAGGTACAATAATGTGTTACCGACTTCATGAAATTGTGCCGAATGAGTGTCAGAAAACAAGTAGAATTGGAGACTGATAAATAGACCATCAATGGGCTGACATCTTCATAAAACCCTTAGTTGAAGATGGATTTCTTTTCATTCTGACACATTTAAATATGGAAGATTTATCAAACTGAATCTGAACTTGTGCTTTTCCTCTCCAATGTTAAAATAGACTCTGACTTAAATATATGATGTTCACCTGGTTCTGGTTCTGATACTTCTACAAGTTAGATGTTATTTGGCCTAGAATCCTTTTGAGTCATAAACCTCTTGGTATTCTTGACTCCAGAAACATCAACATGCGGTCTCTCAAACATATGACTTTGGATCTTCTAGATAATTGTCCAGCTCAGAACTCAAGAGCAAAACTGTTGAGATCCCCTCGAGCAGTGTGCATATTCTTGAGATTAGACAACCATCATTAGCTGCATTTAATTCTCCCCACGCTTGTCAACTCATATTTCAGCATTAATAATTATTTTTTGTCCCCTATTGATTCTAACGATGTCGTTTTGCATCTGATTGATATATGTATATATTTTACCATAATTCCCACATTCACACTTTTCACTCTCACAACATACACAAACCCTTTGCCTTCATTCTCTCTGCAACCTCAACATCCTTACAATCTTCATCTTCATCTTCATAGCAACTTCATCTTCTTCTACAACTGTAAAATAGATCCTCAACAATAACAGGTCTTTGAATACTTTCAACATATGAATGTTGTTGAGAAAACAGTGGAAGCTCCACAACAGGTTACAACCCTTGCTGCTACGCCTTCAACAATTTCATATCAAGAACCTCACGTTCTTGATCGCACCCTCACATAAATCTTGCAACTCCTTTTGAAAAACTGAATATTTTATGTGAACTCTTGGTTGATTTTGACAACCTAAAGAAAATTTGAATAGACCTCACCAAAGAACTGGAAAACCAAGAATGGGGAAACTACTTTCAAAGGATTTATGGTCCAGTTTAAACATTCTCGATGAAGGAATTATGGAGGTTCGCAGACTGCGACGATCATTGCATTGTGTTCTATGTTTACCTCTAAGGGAGATCGATTTCCTACTGTAAGTTTTTTTAAAAAATTTAAACGTTACCACAGAGAAATCAATTTACCCACTATGTAAATTGATTTACCAATGTGCGTTTTTGAAAAATCATTAGCTTTACTAACACCTCTTCTTGCACCACTTCATGGAATCATTTCATTTCAACTTGACAATTGTTCATGATATTTTTTCAGACATTACCATGATTCATTAGAGGTGTTATGCACATATAAATACATGATCTTTCAAATTCAAATTCAAATTTCACCTCTTCCAATCAAAACTCTTAGAATTTTTGGAATTCACATTTCTTATTATCAACTTTTATTCAAGATATTTTCTGCATATTTTCACATTATTCAAACCAGAAAATACTTGAGCGATCTAACACCTTTGTATTTGTGAATTATTGTCATTGGAAGAGAATATCAAGTACATTGATATATCACTTAGTGTGATCATTATACTACAAACTTTACACTAAAAAACCATTATTATAATCCATATCTTATTTTTCAGAATTATTGAAAATAAGATTGTTTGTTTTGTAAATACCTTGTTGTCCAGGATTGTTGGAAGAAAGAGAGTTGAGTTTGAGAGGATTGTTTTCGTATCAACTTGGTGGATCACAAGACGTTGTTCTTGGTGATTGTGTTTGTCTTGTACAAGTCATAACAGATAGTATCTTTCGTGTTAAAAGGGGACTAGACGTACCTTCAGATTGGGAAGGGAACTATGATACTTCCTTGTATTCTTTATTTTTTTTTTGCACTTTATTGCTTTCCAAACTCATCACCAAACCTGAAAAATAAGAACAAACTTGTCTCTAAAACACTAATTTTTAATTGGTCCTAATCCCCCCCCCCCCTCTAAGGCGTACTCCGAACTTACAATTGGTATCAAAGCAGGTTATAGGTAACATGCTCCTAAAAGATCCATGGCTTCCACAAACTCAAATCCCGTTTTTAAAGACAGTGGCAACAATAACAAGCCCCCACTGTTTTATGGAGAATATTTCGATTTTTGGAAAATATTAATGAAGGTGCATCTAGAGGCTGTCCTAGAAGGTCCTTTCGTTCTTACCTCGGTTGTTAATGGCATTGGCACTCCTAAGCCCGAAGCATCATGGGATGAAGATGATGAGAAAATGGTTTTTTATGACAAGAAAGCAATAAATCTTCTTCAAGGTGCTCTTGGCATGGATGAGTTCTTCCGCATTTCAGCATGTACAACGACAAAAGAAATTTGGGATACTTTGGTCGAAACACATAAAGGAACCACAAAAGTTAAAAGGTCAAGATTGAATATGTTAAGTCAAGAGTACAAATTATTTTGAATGCAACCCGGATAATCAATTCTCAACTTGCAGAAAATATTTTTGCATTTGAAAAATCATTTGAAAACACTTGGTAAGACTTTAACTAATGATGAACTTAATCTTACAGTACTCAATTCTTTAACTAGGGAATGGCAACTAAGAGTGACGACGATATTCGAAAAGAAAAATCTATCAACAATGAAGTTCGTAACATTGTTTGATAAATTCCAAGAATATGAGACGGAACTTGGTAGACTTGAAAAGCATGAGAATCTAGATAAGAAATCCAAAAGCATTGCCTTAAAAGCTGATTCCGAAGAAGTTGAAAAAGAAGACAATCCGGAGGAAGACGAGAACTTCATGCTTCTTGTAAAAAGGTTAGATAAATATTTTGGTACTAACAAAAATTTTAGTTTGCAAGAAAGAATAAATATTTTAACAAGAAAGAAGCATTCGCGTCTACTCAAAATATCACTTGCTATGAATGTGGAAAGTAAGGACATATAAAGACGGATTGTCCAAAACTCTCAAAGAAAAGTAGTTTCAACAAAAGAAATGATTCAAAACCTAAAAGAGCCTACATTGCATGGGAAGATAATGAAGTGAGTTCATCTTCCGATTCTGAAAGCGAAGAATATGTTAATCTATCATTGATGGCTTCACACCATTCCGATGATGAAGAAGAAGAAGTTAGTAATGAAACATCCTCTCATAATGATACTCAAGGTGTTATTGATGAACTTCTTAATGAATGTAAGGTTTTATATAAAACGGTATCAACTCAAAAGAAAAAAAATCTTATCTCTTGAAGAAAATCTTGACACCGTGGAAAAGAATTTTGAAATAGAAAATCAAAAATTTCTTGAAAAGGAAAAACAAAATCTTACATGCAAAATTTTTTATTCACTTACTTTCCAAATTGTTCAATTAAAAAGAGTTATTGAAAGATATGAAAAAGAATAAGTTGGATTGGAAAGTGTTCTTAGCAAACAAAGATATTTGAACAATAAAAGTTTTATTGGTTATTCTAAGTTTAACAAACCAAGTAAAAATAAAACTATCTTTGTTAAGGCAAGTGAGCAATCCAACAAGGAAAAAGTGAATAAAGCACAAAAAGTTCATCAACATCCTAAGAAGAGATTTCCTAAAAAGAAATCACATGTTCCTAGGTATAAAAGTAATCTTGTGCCTACATGCTTTTATTGTGGTATAAGTGGCCATACACCTAATGCTTGCTATGTTAGAAACTTTAGTGTGGCAAGTGGGCATTATGTGTGGGTTAATAAAGGTATTAATTATGAAGGACCCAAGGCACATTGGGTACTTAGCAAAACATAATTTTTTTTGTAGGTATGCTTGAAGACCACATCAAATCTAAGCAAAATTTAAAATCTAGTGCTTAAAGCCAAGGGATATCTCACCTATGGAGACAACAATAAAGGAAAGATTCTTGGCAAATACAAAGTTGAAACACCACCTTTCACATCCATTGAAGATGTACTTTATGTTGAAGTACTAAAGCATAATCTTTTAAGCATAATCCAACTTTGTGACAATGGCTTCAAGATCAAGTTCACCAAAGATGAATGCTTGATTGAAGATGAAGTCACCAATGAGGTAAAACTCAAAGGTAAAAGAATCAATAATATTTTTATGATAGTTTTAGATTATTTGTCTTTGAAAGTAAAATGTCTCATGGTATACAGCAATGACTCATGGATTTGGCATAAAAGGGCATCCCATATTCATATGGAACATTTAAATAAACTAGTCAAACGTGATCTTGTAATTGGTTTACCAAAGATAAAGTTTGTCAAGGATAAATTATGTGATGCTTGTCAAAAGGGAAAACAAACCAAATCAACTTTCAAGTAAAAAAATATGGTGTCAACAACAAGACCACTTCAACTGTTACATATGGACTTATTTGGTCCATCAAGAACAAGAAGCTTCAGAGGTAATCTATATTCCTTAGTTATTGTTGATGACATTGTTAGATATTCTTGGACTTTGTTTCTTATGCATAAAAGTGATGCTTTTAAAGCTTTTAAGAAGTATGCAAAGCAAATTCAAAATGAGAAGTCATTAAAGATTTTATCTATAAGAAGTGATCATGGTGGAGAATTCCAAAATGCATCTTTTGAAGAATTTTGTGAAGAACATGGTATCTCTCATAATTTCCAGCACCAAGGACTCCACAAAAAATGGAGTAGTAGAAAGGAAGATTTCTAGTAGAACTTGCAAGAATAATGCTTAGTGACGCAATCTACCAAAGTACTTTTTGGCGGATGCGGTTAGCACGACATACTATGTTGGAAATCGAGTCATCATTAGACCTATTTTGAAAAAGACTCCATATGAACTCTTCAAAGGAAGAAAGCCAAACATTGCTCACTTTCACATTTTTGGATGTAAGTGATTTGTCCTCAATAATGACAGACAATCTCGATAAGTTTGATGAGAAACTCGATGAAGGTTTATTTCTTGGTTATTCCCTCTCTAGTAAAGCTTATAAAAATTATAATAAAAGAACTTTAACTATTGAAGAATCTATGCATGTTTCCTTTGATGAAACTAACACTTCTAAGGAGGACATAGTTGTTTGTGATGATGATGATATTATAGAACTACCCTCGGAAGAAGTTTCTATTGATCAAAGTGTGAGTCAACCAGAACAACAACCAGAAGTTTCACAATAAGATTCTAAACATAGTGATCTTCCTCAAGAATGGAAAACCCATTGCGACCATCTAATAGACAAAGTAATTGGTGACTTAAGCAAAAGAGTTTCAACAAGACTAAATCTCAAGGATGCTTGCTTGAACATGGCTTTTGTCTCTCAATTAGAAACCTCCAAGATTGATGAAGCCTTATAAGACAATCAATGGATGATTGTTATGCAAGAATAATTAAATCAATTCGAGAGAAATCAAGTTTGGGAACTTGTTCCTAGGCCAAGTGATAAGCACATCATAGGTACAAAATAGGTGTTTAAATTTTTTTTTTGATGAGAATGGTATAATTGTTCGAAAAAAATCAAGATTTGTGGCTCAAGGTTATAATCATGAAGAAGGAACCGACTTCGAAGAAATTTTCGCTCCGGTTGCAAGGTTAAAAGATATTCATTTATTACTTACTTATGCGTGTTCACTAAATTTTCAGCTTTTCCAACTGGACGTGAAGAACACTTTCTTGAATGGTTACATCAATGAAGAAGTATATGTCAAAAAACGTCCCGGTTTTGAAGACTTCAAGAACCCCTCACGTGTCTTCAAGTTGAAGAAAGCTCTTTATGGCTTGAAACAAGCACCAAGAGCATGGTATGATAGACTTAGAAACTTTCTATGCGAAAGAGGATTTGAAAAAGGTAAAGTGGATAAAATCTTATTCATTAAAAAGATCAAAGGTAATACTTTATTGGTTCAAGTCTAGGTTGACGACATCATAAACAAAGACCTTTGTGAAGAATTTGCATCGATGATGCAAGGCGAATTCGAGATGTCTATGATGGGTAAGATGAACTACTTTCTTGGACTCCAAATTAAGCCATTAAAGGATGGAATCTTCATTAACCAATCCAAGTATTGCAAATAATTGTTGAAAATATTTGATATGGACAATTGCAAGGAAATGGCTACTCCCATGGGTTCCGGATCTTATGTTGACACTGACGAATTCGGTATTCCAGTTGATATCACTAAATATCGAGGTATGATTGGTTCTTTATTATATTTGACGACAAATCACCCTGACATAATGTTTAGTGTTTGTCTATGTGCTCGAATTCAAGCAAATCCGAAGGAATCACATCTCACCGCCGTTAAAAGGATCATGAAGTATCTCAAAGGGACAACAAATGTTGGTCTATGGTATCCTAAAGGTAGTATTTGCAATTTAATTGGTTATTCTGATGCGGATTATGCAGGAAGTAAAACTGATAGAAAAAATGCTAGTGGTACATGTCACATTCTTGGAAATGCATTAGTATCTTGGGCTTGCAAGAAACAAACATGTGTTGCTCTCAGCACGGACGAAGCGGAATACATAGCAACATATAGTTGTTATGCACAAATACTTTGGCTTAAGCAACAACTTTATGACTACGGACTCGATCTTGAATGCATCCCTCTATGTTGTGACAACACAAGTGCGATTAATATCACAAAAAATACGACCATACACTCAAGAACCAAACATATTGACATACACGTGCTTCAAGGAGATGTCGAAGTTACATTCGTGGATACTCATAACAACCTTGCTGACATATTCACAAAACCTTTGGCACGAGAACCTTTCTACAAAATTTGAAGAAAACTATGAAGTTTGGATGAAAAAGACAAATAAATCATTCACCTAATGTTATGTTACATCAATAATCAAAGGTGCACATGCGTTTTTAACTCAACTATTTACTTTTGCAATTTATTTCATAGCTCTCTACTTCTACTCCCTACTTATATGTGTTTATTGTGTGTAATATGCACTAAATTATGTCTAAAATATGTTTTTTTATTACTTTTTTCTCTGGGCAAATCAATTTCCCCCTGAAACAGTGGCACTGGTTTTTGTATTTGGCTTATTTTGAATTGGGCAAATCGATTTCTCCATGATGTAAATCGATTCCCCACTAAAACAGTGGTACTGGTTTTTGTTTTTAGCCTTTTTTGAATTGGGTAAATCGATTTACCCCTTATATAAATCGATTTCCCCACTGAAACCTTTCTATTATTTTTGCATTTTGGCCTTATGGTAATCGATTTACCTAAGGAGTAAATCGATTTACCCCTTCTCATTCAGAATTCTTTTTAATGGTTTTTTATTATGGTTGGTCCAATCACATCCATTCTCTCTCCCATTTAAAAGCTAATTTTTTTTTCCAAATTCTCTATTTACCCTAGGAGCTGAAAAATCTGCCTCTTTTGTGCGCTTAATCCAAATAATTCATCATCTCCAAAACACCCAAAAACTCCATTAAACTTATCTCCATCATCTCCAAACCGTTACTCATGGCCTCAAAATTGAAGAGGAAAGCTGCAGCTGCTAAAAAGGGGAAAGTAAAAGCTTCATCCTCATCCATGGAAGTTTAACATATCTTCAAAGACCACACCCATAGCAATTGGAAAGGTATCAGAAGTACTACCAAAAGAAGACAATACAAACTCCTAAATACTGTGATCTTTCCTCCTTTCCTGAAGAATGTTTTGATTTTCAAGATAAATTAATTTCTCTAGGATTAGGGTCACTCATTACTTCTTTTGGACCTTACTATCCAGATTTAGTGAGAATGTTTTACTGTAATATGTGTATTGAGAATGGAAAATTTGGTACGCATGTTAAAGGGAAAAAGATTGCTTTGACTCCTAAGAAATTTGGTCAAATTTTGGACATTCCTTCTGGTGGTAGCATGTTATATGATCCGAAGGATGAAAAATGGAAGGATTATAATAAGAGAGAGTTTTATTTTGGTTTGAGTAGGATATCGGAAGAAGAATATCATGAGAAAAGCATTGAATCACATGGTAGGGAAGAACCACCAAAGGATTTTTGGAGTGTTGGAAATTTCTTTATCAATGATAGATTGCTACATTATTTCTTGGTTTATGTTATGATTCCTAGAAATTCCAATCATTGCAATATTATCGATGTGGAAATGCAAGTCTTGTATGCGGTTAAGAATGACATTACGGTAAATTGGTCATGTCTCATTCTTCACCATATGATGACTCATATCACAAAGATTACATCTCTTCTATATGCTTAGTTCATTACTCATATTATGGAACACTTTAATGTTGATTTTGGTGATGTTGAGTATAGTCTTATGGATACAAGAATTCACAAGATTCCTATCAAGAATGTGGATCAGTCGATTGGCTATCAATATAATTCGGAAACAAAGACGATTACATTTATTGGTGGCAATAATGAAGGAAACAAAGAGAATCCTCAAGAAGGTGACGCTGGTGAAGATGTTCCTCCTCCAAATGTTCCAAGTAACCAAGCTCTCTTTGAGTTCATGACAACCCAATTTTCCAACCTTAACACCTCCATCAATGATCAATGGACTTCGGCAAATAACAAAATTGCTCAAAATCATGAAGCCACTACTAATCGTATCAACCTTCGTCAAACTGATATGAATCAACATTTTTCTTATCTCTACTCACATCTTAATATACCTCCATATGATCCCAATAACCCGGCTGCTCCCGCTCCTTTGTATACACCCATTCAACACCATTTTCCATAGCAAGGCAACAACTACAACACCAACACCAACAATGATATGGACCAACCTTAGTGTGTCCTTTTGTGTGTATTTTTCATGTTCTATGTTTCTTGTAGCATGTTGTTTTCATTATGTTTAATTATGTTTCTTATTGAACTCTTTAAATTTCATGTTTGATGTAAGGTACTTGGTACCATAACTTTGTTTGCATTACTTATGGTTTCAATTTATGAATGCATATGAGACTGTTTTTTTTGTTACAAGTTATGATGTATATTCTGTTTTATACTTGTCATTATATTATATTTCACCCATTTTCCCTTCTTTTTGATAATGTCAAAGGGGGAGAAATGTGTTATATGCTTATATGCTTGAATTTCCTAAGGTACAAATGATATGAATACTCCTTCAAGATGATCAAGTCAACATGATTATGAGCTTCACAAATTAAGGGGGAGTTATACACCTTAGGGGGGGAGAATTTTTTTCCTGAAATTGCAACGCATCAAAGAGGATTATTTGCCATCATCAAAAAGGGGGAGAATATGAAGTCAAGCTTCTCTATGATGAATGTATTTTGATGAAGACAAAGCTCCAAGTGACAAGAAGGCAAAGATGTTACTCAATGATAAAACATCATGATTAAAGAAGTTAAGATATTGCATTTCAAGAAGGTATAATGAGAATATTTACCTTCACTAAAGTCTTAGATGCTTAAGTATTCAAACAATCATTGCATAACCTTTCCTTGTGCACGGAAAATATCTTAGGCTTAAAGTTTTCATTTTTCAATTGGGCAAATCGATTTACCTCTTAGGAAAATTGATTTACCACTGAAGCCTATACATTTCCAAATGCAAAGAATTATTTTTTCAACTGGGTAAATCGATTTACCTCTTAGGGAAATCGATTTACCACCGAAGCCTTTCATTTCCAGAAGCAAAGAGTTAATTTTTTCAACTAGGTAAATAGATTTACCTCTTAGGAAAATCGATTTCCTACTGTAAGTTTTTGAAACAATTTTAAACGTTGCCACAGGGAAATCAATTTACCCACTATGTAAATCGATTTACCACTGTGCGTCTTTGAAAAATCAGCAGCGTTACTAACACCTCTTCTTGCACCACGTCATGGAACCATTTGGTTTCAACTTGACAATTGTTCATGATATTTTTTCAGACCATTACCATGATTCATTAGAGGTGTTATGCACATATAAATAGATGATATTTCAAATTCAAATTTTACCTCTTCCAATCAAAACTCTTAGAATTTTCGGAATTCACATTTCTTATTGTCAACTTTTATTCAAGATATTTTCTGCATATTTTCACATCATTCAAACTAGAAAATACTTGAGCAATCTAACACCTTTGTGTTTTTGAATTATTGTCATTGGAAGAGAAGATTAAGTATATTGATATATCACTTATTATGATCATTATACTACAAACTTTACATTAAAAAACTATTATTGTAATCCATATCTTATATTTCAAAATTAATAAAAGTAAGATTGTTTATTTTGTAAACACCTTACTGTCCAGGATTGTTGGAAGCAAGAGAGTTGAGTTTGAGAAGATTGTTCTCATATCAACTTGGTGAATTGCAAGAGGTTGTTCTTGGTGATCGTGTCTGTATTGTACAAGTCATAACAAATAGTAAAACTTCTTTCGTGTTGAAAGGGGACTAGACGTACCTTCGGATTGTGAGTGGAACTAGGATACTTCCTTGTGTTCTTTATTTTTTTTGTTGCACTTTATCGCTTTCCAAACTCATCACCTAACCAGAAAAATAAGAACAAACTTGTCTCTAAAACCAAAAAATTTTATTGGTCTTAATTCTCCCTCCTCTTAGACGCACTCCGGACTTACAAAAAATAGCGGTGATTTGGATGACGATTGTTTGATGCATATGGAGGATGAGAAATAATATTATGTTTAATAACTCTGTTATCTCTATTAATGATGTAATGTCGAATATTAAGTTGATTTCTTGGTTTTGGCTTGTCATAGGAGTGTCGCGGAAGGAGGGAGACAATTATTACGATTGGAGCAAAATCCCTATGATTTTTTGTCTGGGTTAGAATACCTATTATACTCATTTCTACATGTTTTGATTATAAAAAAAAAGATGGTTGACTTAGTATTTATCTTCTATACTATTTTATTTGATAAAAGTTGTACATTACTAAAATAATATCCTAATATATAAGTTTTTTTTCTTAAAATGAATAGAGACATCGTGATCGTCTCTTTGGACAACATTGATTATCTTCATTCTATTTGTTTTGAATTAGTTTTTCAAGAATATGAACAAACAGTAATGATTTTCTAACATTGTTATTCACATAATTCTCATACTTATTTTTGTAAAATATTTATGAAAATTATAATGCTTTTTGTCTTTTACGTTTTGGGACAATCCTTAAAATGGAAATTGACAGATAAAGTTTGATAGAAAGAAGTATAAAGAGTCTTTCTCTAGGGGTTCATTAACATTTTCAGAAGTCCGTCTCCGAATTTCAGAGGAGATGCATTTTCATATAAATCTTTAGGGAAAAATAAAGGTGTTTCATTTGCGAAATGTTAAATGTGTGTATAAAAAATCCGTGTGAAGATGCATCTTCGAATATTATGAATAATTGTGAATTTTCACTAGGGTGGGGAGCAGCCATAAGGGCGAAAACCCAAAAAAAAAAACCGCTCTCGAATGGATCTGGTTTTATTACAAGGACAAGGGGATGCTAGTATCACCCCACACCCACCTAGCCTCCACCCGGGCTTATTAAATTTATTTGATTATCTTTTTTTAAAAATAATTTTACTACTCATTTTATTTTTCTAAATCTTAATATATAAAATTTAATAGAATTATTATTCAGTTTTTAAAAAATATATATGGATTAAATAAAAATGATCAAATACTTAATATAATTATTGAATTTTGTTGCTGTAAAAATAAATAATATATATATATATATATATATATATATATATATATATATATATATATATATATATATATATATATATATATATATATATATATATATATATATATATATATATATTTTGTGGGTGACAGTGGGGCGGGGAAACTTGTTCCCCATTAAGAGCGAAGGTGGATGGTTGTTTATTATCCTAACTGGCAGCGGAGGGAGATAAGGGCGAGACCGATACATAGAGGCAAGATGAAGCTAGTAATGTTTAAACTCGTCCTGCCCGACCTTATACCATGCCTAGATGGATATAGTTTAGATTTGTCTTGAGAACATGCAAGATTGGTTGTGTTTTGGTGTCTTAAAGTTGTTCAAATTCAATTTGATTTAACATAAAATTACAAATTTATCACAAAAATTGAAAATTATAAATAAATAAAAAAAGAAAATGATATATGTGTTTAGATTATGGGTGTTTGTGGTTCATGAATTAAATTGAACCGAACCATATTAATGGTTCAATGCAGTTTTTAAAAACCACTTTCAGCAAAAAGTGGTTAATCTGTTTAATCAATTCAATTCGGTTTAAAACCAATTCAGAACCGGTTCATAATTTTAAACCAGTTTAAAACCATTTTAAAAAAAAATTGGATTAATTTTTTCACCAAATTCTAAACTGGTTTTCTTATACATTTAAAAAAACTATTTCTTTTTTGTTTTTATAATAAAATTGAATTTAAAAATTGAATTCAAATCTGGATTTTTAAAAAAAATTGGTTTATATAGCAGTTTTTTTTTAAAAAATTGGTTTAAATATTTTGATTTAAATAGAGATTTTTGCATCATCAATTGTGAATGTTCCTTATCATTTTTTCTTTATTGGAATTGTCATTGAACTCATACATGTTGCATAAGTCACTTTTAATCTATATAGTTATCAAAATCATTAATAACATATGTAGTTATCAAAATCAACAACTGTGGAATACAATGAAAGGAATGCTATAAAATATTTTTCTTTGACACTTAAAAATAAAAGTTCTGTACATTTCCTTTATGCCTAATCAACAAAGCCATCATGCTCAGGGAACATGGCCTCTAAATCAAAAGTTTGACAACAATCCCTCCTTTGCATCCAGTAAGCTAGCGTATCATGCAGACCAAATTTATGATCCCTTTTCACCCACATCTGCTGCATCTCCACACCAGAAAGGTAATCTCGGAAAATGAGGGAATTGGGCGGCTACATATATGAAATACTGACACTAAAAATCCCAGTAAGCAAAATCATTATAACAACTATAATAGCATCTTATTTGGTCCATTGTTTTCTACGTAATGAAACAAAAATTAATCAACAGAGTTGAGAGGTGGGAAAATGAGTATTGGAAAAATTCAGAATGAGCAAATACACACTACAAACATTTGAATTGATTGATCACAGTAAAGAATTATCAATGGGAAGAGTAAGCTATGATAACAAATTATCTCCTTCATGTATTGATCTTAGATTTAAGAGCAACCAATTGAAAATTCTACTGAAAATATGTAATAGAAATAAAATTTGTTGGGGAGACTAGGAAACTAATGGTCAGTATATCTTACCCTCAATCATCAACAACTGACACAAAGGATGAGCAACTTCCGGCATCTGGCGTAGAATATAGTTCTGCAAAAGAAAGAATGAAAATTTAACATGTAACAATAAAGTAATAAGACACTTATTTTTATATCTTTTGACATCTTACCATCCTCAATTCGATCAGTATTATCGAGATCCTCACTACTAAGAAAAGATGGAACTACTCCTTTGAGCCAATCTTCAGTACACATAAGTGCTTCCACACTAGCCGATGTTAAAGAACTACGATATGCATCAAGGATCCTTCCTCCGGTACTGAAAGCTGATTCAGAGGGTATCCCTATGATTTGTGGTATGGATGGCAGCTAGGAGTCAATTATTACGATTGGAGCAAAATCCCTATGATTTGCAAGTATTGGATATCAGCTTGAATTCACCTTCCACCACTCTAGCACATCAAAATTTGGAGGACGGTTTTCTACTTCTTCTTGAATATACTTCTGTAATTTTGTCTCTGATGTGCTGCACTCATCTGATTGGTAGAATTCAGCACAATGGTACGGATCATTAACTGCATTAAAACCACCTGATAGATTAACTGAACTACCTAGACGAGACACTGCCCTACCAGAGTATTCATCAAAAATAGACTTCAAATATGAACCAATTTGGTTTTCAAATATTCTGCATCACTAGTATCATAAATCCTAGCTGCCATCCATACCACAAGCTTCAATTTACATCTAGGGTCTAATACCATTGCAATCAATAACAACATGTTAAGGTGGTCAGGTTTTCCCCAATATTTATTGTAGTTTTCCTTCATCTTTATAGCCATTGACCTTACCTTTTGATCTTCCGAATTACACATGTTCAGAATGCTTCTTCCAACACCAAAAACCTCAAGCATATACATGTTGCTTGTCACATAAGAAGATCCTGAAATACACTCTGTAGCTTCATGAAATATCTGTAGAAATGGAAGGATTAACTCAACATGCTCCCAATCTTCTGGTCTAGGCACTCCTCTGTCCTTACTCATTTCATTAAAATATTTTCGATCTCTGAAATCTAACTCTGTAATGGTCTTATTATGTTTTAATGCACCCTTTAACATTAGATATGTTGAGTTCCACCGAGTCTCGCAATCTCTCCCAACATAACCTTTATATCCAGTTGTTTCATGATCAATACATTTCTTAAATCTCTGAAACCTTGAAAGAGTACGCCTCACATACCTCACCGCTGCATGAATTCTTACAATAGAATCATCAACTTCTTTCATCCCATCCTTTACAATAAGGTTTAATATGTGGGCACAACAACGTGTATGAAGGTATTCTCCATTCAAAACTATGTCATTCTGAGAGTGAAGCCATCTTTTGAGATGTTGAATTCCAACTTCATTTGAAGATGTATTGTCCACGGTAACACTAAGCACACGATTTTGTTCCCAACCATTTAAGCATTTCTTAACTGTTTTGGCCATAATCTCTCCTGTGTAGTCTGTGACTTGAGTAAAATTCAAAATATTTTTTTGTAGCTTCCAATTGTTATCAATGTAATGCCTTGTGAGACACATGTAATTAGAGTCTTGGGTAGATGTCCATGTGTCTGTAGTGATACAAACTCGGCGACAATTTTGTGACAAAATAGTCTTCATCTTCGCTTTCTCCACGTCCCAATTCTTCAAAATATCACGTGCTAGTGTATTGCATGATGGGAACTTAAATTTTGGTTGTAAGCCATAAATGAACCTATGTAAATATGGATGCTCTACCTTTTGAAACAGAAGTTCCATGCCTACAAACATTTTTGTCAAGTCCATTCGGCTAACTTCTTGGTCAAATTTGGGAACCGAAGGGGATGAATTAACAATCGCTTCCCTATTTTCCATTGAGCTTGAAGATGGTTCATGCATCATCACATTCATCGCATCATCTAGATTATCACTACATCTTCTCAAATGAGCTAGCATAGTGCTTATTCCACCATTATACTTGATTAAGGAGCTACAATGCTTCCATTTTGCTGACTTTGACATTTCTGTGTTCGACGACATCGGTGTAAAATGATTCCATGATTCTGACCGATTTTTACGCTTTTGAGGCAACAAACCAGCATTATTAGAAACTGGAGGTGTAGAACCAATATGTTCTTCTGTCTCAAAGTCCATAACACTGTCATGACCATCCATATCGAAGTTGCTAGAATTTTGCTGAAAAGTTTTAAGCATCCGTCCGATCTATAAGGAGAAGCTAGCTGCAAAAGCCATAAGATAAATTGTTATTCACTTATATTCTTACAATAATACTACTATAAGTAATTCTGTAACCCAAATCAGCACAATAAAAGCAAACATTTTGAGATTGATCTTCATTTCATAAAAGAGAAATTAAATTCTAGAATTATATGTATAATGTTTGGGACCTCTAATAAAATAACTACTACAATGAATTGAGAGCTAATAAAATGATAAACACAAATAGGTCACCACAGGTCTACTAACTATGCCACAACATGTTACTAATATGACGATAATTAGTTTGATAAACATGGTAGTAGCCAGTGCAAATCTGTAATAGGTTCTTATTTTTCCTTATATGAATTCTTTTTCGTCTTAAGGTAGCATGTCTGCCTTGGACCTGGTTTCAGTGTGAAACATATTAGCTTTCATAAAATGCAAAACCGTCTACAAAGATTGATCATAGTTTACTTGCATTGAAAAGATAAATCAAATAAGGATGAACTTAAGTTAAAGTATAAAACCAGCATAAAAAATCAACAGAATCAGAAGTTAAAATTAAGAAACATTGTTTACAAGCATGCTAGATTTTCCACATTGAACAGAAGGTGTGGTTCCAAATGAGTTTATAACGGTTGTTTCTTGTACAACTGTAGAAGTTTTCCAATGAACTTCTAAAGTGAGTGTAGAAAAGAATCATTTACAGGAAAAACTTCAGGAGAACACAAATCAACCAGTAGATTAAAATTCAAATAAAATCCAATCAAGACTAAAAGCAATTTTCAGATATTATTTCAATTCAAAGTGAAATTGAGAGCAGAAAATATCAGGTTTACCTCAAAAAGAGTCGAGACAAGAGTTTCTACGAGCAAGATCCGAGTAGAGAAGGTGAAATCTGGTGATATTGAAATCGAGTTAAATCGAAACCGGGTGAAAATGGAACATATCGAAAATGAAATCGAGTGAAATTTGAAATCAATTGAAATCAAAATCGATTCAAAACAAATAGAAGGTGAAATTGAAATTGATGTTGAGTTTGAATTGGAGAGAAGATGATTTAGGGTTCATATTTCATATTTGGGGAAGAACACGTAATGTGAAAATGAAATGGTTATGATAATAGTAATGGACTAAGAAATATTAAAATATTATAATTAAAATATTTATCATTTTAATATAATGATTTATTAAGTTTATTGAATTTGTTAAATAATAGTATTTATATTTTAGATAAAATTGTGGAAAGAGTTTATAAGAGTTTAAACTGATTTTTAAATTCAATTAGATTAATTGAATTGGTTAAAATAAACAATTCAATTTATTAACCATTAAGTAGTTTAAGTTTTTTATGGTTCAATTCAGTGCAGATTAGGTATTTGGATCAGTTAACCAAATTTTTGAACACCCCAGTTTAGATATCATTTTGTAAAAATTGATTAATTCAGATTAAATTTTAGATTTATTTTTTAAAACAGATCTAAGTCGCACCTTTATATTTAGTTGTTTTTTAATACTATAATATATTGTATTAAATTCTTACTTAATGATATTTATTGTTTAAGTCTATTTATTAATTTGATTTAATCTTTTTTTCCAGCCATAAACGATTATTTTATAATATTGACTTTTAATATATTGTATATTATATATTAAATCAAATTTATTATTTAATAATATTTTTAGAATCATAATAAAAAATATAATTTATAATTTAAATATGCGAAAATCAGTTAAAATTAAATCGTATGAAATTGAATCAGATTAGATCGATTTTTTTATTTAATCATTTAGAATATAATATTATTGTTATAATTAGTCATAATTAGCTTACTCTAATTAGAATATTTTGTCCCTTTAATTACGTTGTATCATAATTAGACAATTGACTAAATTATATATATATATATATATATATATATATATATATATATATATATATATATATATATATATATATATATATATATATATATATATATATATATATATATATATATATATATATATATATATATATATATATATATATATATATATATATTCTATTCACATGAATGAGAAAGGGAAGCAATTTCATTATCTTACATGATATCATCCCTAATCGATCCATTTCTCTAAAATAAACTCTTCTCTTTGTGTCGTCACTGCCTTTCTCCGCGACCTCCAGAATCGTTGTCGCACCAGCCACCACGCAATTCCTTTCTCATGCCTCAACATCCACCGCGTAACCTCTCTCTCTTGTGTCGACAACCCTATGTTGATCATGCATCCTCAGTCTGTGTCTCTTTTTCCCACACGCGATATCTAAGTCCGATCACAATGATAACTAGACCAACAACATAACCATTTTTTCTGGCAGTCATAATACCAAAAAGGACACAATCTTTTCTCCCACATCGGCGGTCTCAAATATGGAGTTTCATCTCGTTGTCGTTGTTTCAAACATCAAGAATCACATTCATATTATTCTTGAGATGGAGACAAATCAATATGGCATATGGGCCGAGCTCATCCACATCCAAGCCCGCTCTCATTGGGTTCTACATCATATTATTCTCTTTATGGACAAGAAAACACCGACAAATGACTCTACTATCGAGTATGAACAACGAACTACCATTGACTCTATCGTTTTTCAATGAATATATTCCATTATTTCCACTAACTTGTTGACCACCATCCTAGAACCAGGCTCAACTACTATGGAAGCCTGGAATCGTTTGGCTGACATTTTTCAGGACAATAATAATGCTCGTGTTGTCACTCTCAAGCAAGAGTTCTCTAACACTCGCATGTAGTATTTTTCCAATGTGTCTGCTTACTATCAGCGTCTTAAGATGCTCTGTGACCAGTTGAGGAATGTTGACTCTCATGTCAACAATCATCGTTTGGTTCTTCAACTTATATTTGGTCTTCCAAAAGCTTACTGCAGTGTTGCTACCTTGATTCACCATAATAATCCTCTTCCTTCCTTCTATCAAGCTCACTTTATGCTCACTTTGGAAGAAGTTGGTATGGCTAAAATGACTAGCATCAATTCTTATTCTACCATACACACCACTCAACAACGATCTTCTAAAGACGCCTTTCAGTATGGCAACCACCGCCTAGGCAACCGTACTTTCTCTCGTAGCAACTAAGGTCAAGGCGAGGGATGTGGTAACCGGCATGGTCCTCATCCTAGAGCCCCTCCATCATGGTCATCTCCTCATTGGCAGCAACAGTAACAACAGTACTTAGCCAGACAATCATGGGGTTGAACTCTTCCACCATGGGTTATGCCTTTGTACCCATATCCCACCTCTTAGTGGACATGCACTACTGGGCCTCCAAAGAAGCCATGCATACTAGGAAAACATCCTCAAGAATATGCATGTACTACATTATCTCAAACACTAACATACGTTGAGGTTGTTATGCACACCATATCTCTCCACACTCCTAATAATCAATGGTGCATGGATACTTGCCCAAAATCTTACAAGACAACATCGCAAGGTAATTTTGAAGTTGCATGTCCCTAATACATTCAGGGGGAGAACCCTAATATTGTTTTGTTGGTTGTCTGTGACTTTTATTTCGTTTATTATTGTTTATTGAGTCTCGTTCATGATTGCACATCTCTGGATCCAGTTTTGAATCAAATCATTTTTTAGCATGCATTATTTAATTGTTATATTTGAATTTTATCATGATGTGTTTAGTCATTTGTTTGAGTTGGTGGAATAAGAACCATATGTATTGTTGATTCAATTTAGGTTGAAAGGAAAATCTCAAAGAATTTTGAAAATCATGAAAAATTGGGATTTTGTGTGAATGACTTGAATCATGTACATATCCTGACTCTAATCAAGTTAAATAGATGTAAACTAAATTTTTTCAACTTCTCTAACTCGAATCATTGTTTTAACTTGATTCAGGTCAGGAAACTCTGTGACTTAAATCACAATTTGCACTTGATTCAAATCAGATAGGTCTGGATCGCCTCTACTTCATTTGATTCAAAACATAATTTACACTTGACTCGAATCAAACATTTTTTCACATTTCTCTCTTTGGATTTATCCAAATTGGCTCGAATCAAACTTTGTACTTGATTCGAATCATGAACCTCTTTGACTTGAAACATAGTTATATGGTGATTCGAGTCACACAAGAAATGAGTCAAATTCTTCATGTATTCTTGTTCCACTTCACTTACTCATTTGACTTAAATCATGAAATCTTCTTCACTCGAATCTAACTAACATTTTCCATCAACTTTGTATGCTTAATATCAAGCACGTATAATTTCACATTGTCATCTCATTTCACAACACAACTTTATAACTCAAGAAATAACTTTGTAATCTACATTGGGATTTTGTGAAATCAACACTTGTTCGCAAGTGTTTTTAGAAAAAAATCATGAGCTTAAAAGTCTGTGAGATTAACTAAAAAAAAACCTCAAAAGCAATTTTTTGCAAACACGTGTACAAGAAAGTATATATTTTAAGTGAATGTGAATCTTTATATGCAGACAGAATAATCACAAACTCTAACGATGAAAAAGTTTGAATTAAAGTAAAAGAAAACTGTAATTAATGGCATTAAATAAAAGTAATAAATTAAAAAAATAGTAAAGTGTTTCAATTAAGGAAACATAAAGATAATGAAGAAAAAGGAATGCAGACTCACATGTTACTCATATACTGTTTCACACTTTGACTTGGGGTACTCCAGTTCTATAGAGGAAGTATATGAATCTCGCGACCTTGATTACAACATATGAATCTGATGTATATACTAAACTAAAGATAACCCTATCTGATAGCGTATTCTAGAAAATAGGCACATCTTCAAGAATATGCAACTTAAATCTTCTGATGCACTGCCACTTTGTCAGTACTTGAAAACTGTTGAAACCCATTATCCCATGTTCGTAACTTCTATTAGCGACATGAAAATTCCTGCTTGTCGAAGATAATTGTTGAAAGTGTTGGTGTAAGCCCTAGAGGCCAATACTTTTGGTACTTGTATTGAATTATTTATTATTAATAAAAGGCTTTTTTCTTTATTATGTTTGTTTAATAAAGTCCCTAGAATAGCTAGTTCGTTTAATGTATCAAGTGTGACTTAATCATGAGATCCCATTAAACATAAGGAAATTATTCTTAAAGTATTTGTAGTCGAGCTTTGTTGTGAAGTAGGATAACATTAAAGCATTAAGACCATTATGTATATAGACCGATGATCACATCTCAGGGATCATGAATAAGGAGTTATCAAGTCTTAAACATAGGTATGGATATTAGGAGTAAAATTTATACTAGATTGACCCGCTATGAGAATACTATATAGAATGTTATGCAAAGTGTCATAAGTTATTATCATGGTGATAGTGGTGTATACCACCCCTCGACCTGAAACCACTATGGACCCTAGATATAGAATCGAGTACGTTATTGCTGATTAAACATTGTTCATAACTGGATGACCATAAAGACAGTTGATGGGTACTCCACAAAGCATGCTAAGGGACATGAGTGACCTAGATGGAATTTGCCCATCCTGCGCAATAGGATGAATGTCTAAGGGCCTAATGTTGAACTGGACAAGGATGACACGGTCTATGCCTTATGTTCAATATAGACATAAGGGTAAAAGGGTAATTGTAGACATAAGTATTATCATAAAAGGATTTGTTAGATCACATGACATTTTCGTGTCTTGGGTAGCAGTGATGTGTTGCTAGATACCGCTCACTGTTTATTATGTTAAATACGTGATTTAATATAATTGCCAATGTCATGAAAACCTACAGGGTCACACACAAAAGGACAGATTGATGAGGGATAAAGTAAATAAGGAACACCATAAGGTACGGTGCACTTAAGTGAATTGTAGAACATCGTAAGGTACAGTGCACTTTAGTAGAATATGAAATATGGCAAGGTACCATGCACTTAAGTGATTTTGGTATATCATAAGATATATGCCACATACACTTAAGTGGGCTTTTTAGCTTGCAGCCCACACCAGTGGTTCTATAAATAGAACCCTTGTGCAGAAGCACTGTTTTAGATAAAAAAATAGTCTCTCTCTCTCTCTCACTCAAAGCCTTCATTCGTAGCAGCTAGCACTGAGACTGAAGGAATCCGTTCGTGTGGACTGAGTAGAAGCGTTGCCACCATTTAACGTTCGTGATCACTCCTTAGATCTTCATCAAAGGTTTCAATCGGTACAAGAGGTAACGATTCTATTACTGATTATGCACATTCGTAAGGATCACTAAAGGAAAAAAATGTAATTTCCGCTGCGTTTTGGATCGCAATTCTCCTTCAGTGGTATCAGAGTCACTTACAAAACCATGCATCTAATAGCTGTTTATTTTCTGTATTAATACGATTAAAAGACATAATAAATTAAATAATAAACGAGTAATTAAATTTGGCATCATGTGTGTACAATTTGGATGATTGAAGTTGACTATGCTTCGGAATCCGACGTTAGTATGGTAAAGCAGCGATACATCGATCGTCAATAGGTTACACCATTGAGATCGATCAAGTTATATATATGATATAAGTAATTCTGATGCAAAATACGGTATATATGATATACTGTTTCTGTTTCGTTCATTCAAACACTTAATGATTGTTTTCCTTTGAGCGATCAATGGTCATTTGCTTCAGAATCTGACATTAGTATGGTGAAGCAATGACGTGTTGATCAATCATATTGAATTAACAATTGAGGTGTGTTTGACGGTATGAAATTGTTGCATTATGGTTCATGACGGTACAAGGGTTGTGTTTTCAAAGAGTTATACGATTATGGTTGTGTCTGCACAAGAGTTGTGCTTTAAAGTATCAAGTGTTGATGCGAAAAATGACGTCGGTTTCAAATTAATTATTCATTAAAAAATTTCTGAGTGGGCAGCGGAACCCCTGACTAACTCTGCATAGTATGATCAATCGCCGAAATTTAATTTGGTTTATTTAATTAACAGAATTCAAATTAATAATAATGTGTTTATTATTATGGTCTTGTGGTAATCAGTGATGGCCTTAGTTTTCCTTTATTTTGTTTTTGGGATTTTAAAATACGACCTGCGTGTTGTGCCTCTCTTTTAATCTCTTAATGTAACTTCTTTTCTCATCTCACTCCCTTGTATGTAAAACAATTTGCTTTTATGTAATGTAATGTTATGAAGAAAGAGAAGAATATAATATCAAAGGAGGACAACCTTGAAGATCTTGCTTGGAGAAGCTTAGATCGTTATTAGGTTAGCTTAGGTTCTCTCATTGGCTTGGGAGAACAATTGCGCTAGGGGCCATAATTGTTTCATTTTGTATGTATGTTGATGCATGTGAATGTATGTTGATGCATGTGAGAGACTATTTATATGATAAATAAGTCGGTGAGATCGGAATAGTTGCAAATTCCGTAAAATTAAATATTAAGTTTATGCTTTCCATATTTTAGCACTCATCAAGACTAGTATCAAATAGTGTAGGTTTCGCCTACATGCGGTGCATGTTCTATATTAGTAAGGTGCGATGGGATAATTGTAATATCCAATTGCTAAAACAATGGGTCAAACTTAACTAAACAAATTATAATAAGATTATATATGTTTAGAAGCAAAAGTTGGAAATGATCCATGTGGTGGATTGGAATAAGGAGTTATTCACCCAACTAAAATATTCGAGAGTTTTATTAGATACAATTGGAAGGAGTTCCTACCTAAAGAATCTAGTTTTGTATAATCCGCCTACGCAGACTTAAAACAAAGTGAAATGTGGATCTCGACCCACTAGAAAATCTCCCAACGGGATTTTCCGAATCAAATGATGAGGGTCATTTGTTTTGAGTAAAATAGTGGGAGCAAATTTAATTAAAGGCCTAATTAAATATGTTATTTTAGTGATACTTATATTTTCATTATTTTTCATGTAGATTACCATGACAACAAACACCTCTAACAACATTTTATGATCAATCCTTGATAAGAAAAAATTGTCTGGGACAAATTTTCTGGATTGACACTGAAATTTGAGGATTGTCCTAAAAAATGATAGAAAGTTGTATGTCTTGGAGAAACCTGTTCCTGAAGAGGAACCTCCTAGTTCTGCACCTAAGGCAGAAAGAGATGCTTATAAGAAGCATGTCGATGATCCCAATAAAATTGCTTGCCTCATGCTAGCTACCATGAACTCAGAGTTGCAAAAGCAACATGAGAACATGGCAGCGTTTGATATGATCGAACACCCGAAGATGATCTATCAAGAGTAGGCAAGGCATGAAAGGTTTGAAGTTTCAAAATCCCTTTTTCAAGGCAAGTTAGCTGAGGTAGCCCCTGTAGGTCCCCATGTGCTTGAGATGATTGGGTATGTGGAGAACCTTGAGAGGTTGGGTTTTCCCCTCGGAAAGGAACGTGCGACTGATTTGATCTTACAATTGTTGCTATATAGCTTTAGTCAATTTGTCCTTAATTTCAACATGAATGACATGGACAAATCTCTTCATGAATTGCTAGGCATGTTAAGAACTGCTGAGCAGAATCTGAAGTCAAAAGGGAAGTCCATTCTGATGATCGGAAATGGAAAGAGACAAAACAAAAGACCCATCAAGCAAGGTGGTAAAGGGAAAGGCGAGGAAGTTGACAAACCCAAACCCACTACTCCTGCTTTGAAGCCTAGTGGAGGCATAGAAAAGGAAGGCACATGCTTCCATTGCGGTAAGACCGGACATTGGAAGAGAAACTGTCAAAAGTACTTGGAAGATAAGAAGAAGGGAGTAGAGACTTCAACTTCAGGTATTTTTGTTATTGAAATTAATCTATCTACTTCTGCATCATGGGTATTGGATACTAATGAGTTAAATCCAACTTACCTTTGGCATTGTCGATTAGGCCACATAAATGAGAAACGCATTTCCAAACTCCATAAAGATGGACTCTTAGACTCTTTTGATTATGAATCATATGAGACATGCAAATCTTGTTTAATTGGAAAGATGACAAAGTCTCCATTCACAAGAAAAGGTGAAAGAGATAATATTCTTTTTTCCCCATACATATTGATGTATGTGGACCACTGAGCATACCAGCCAAAGGAGGTTTTCAGTACTTCATCATATTTACTGATGATTTCAGTAGATATGGTTATGTGTATTTAACGAAACACAAATCAGAGTCCTTTGAAAATTTCAAGGAATTCAAGAATGAAGTACAAAAATAACTAGGTAAGAATATTAAAACTCTTCGATCAGATCGAGGTGTTGAATATTTAAGCTTAGAGTTTGATGACCATCTGAAAGAGCGTGGGATTCTATCCCAACATACTTCTCCTGGAACACCCCAATGGAACGGTGTATCTGAGAGAAGAAATTGAACCTTGTTAGACATGGTCCGATCCATGATGAATCACGCCGATCTTACAAACTCCTTTTGGGGGCATGCACTATTAACAACAACTTACACACTTAACCGTGTTCCATCCAAAAGGGTTGAGAAGACACCATATGAGATATGGAGTGGTAAGAAACCACATATGTCTTACATGAAGATTTGGGGTTGTGAAGTTTATGTGAAACAAAATATTTCAACTAAGCTTGAGCCCGAATATGACAAATGCTTATTTGTGGGATATCCTAAAGAAACAAGAGGGTATTACTTCTACAGTCCTTCTGAGGGCAAAGTGTTTGTCGCTCGAACTGGAGTTTTCCTAGAAAAGGATTTTATTTTCAAAGGAACCAGTGGGAGGAAAGTAGAGCTTGAAGAAATTCAAGAATTATAAAGTATTGATACACCTATGGAGGAATTAGAGCAGGAAACACAAGTAGTTGTGGAAGAGAAACCTGCTCAAGTAGAACAAGACCAGTGTAGGTCAAGCAGGATACGTCACCTACCTGAGAGATATGGATATCTCATAACTGATCAAGGTGATGTATTACTCATGGATCAAGATGAGCCTGTGACCTACCAAGAGGCCCTAACTGGTCCCGAGTATGAGAAGTGGCTAGAAGCCATGAAATCTGAAAGGGATTCCATGTACATAAACCAGGTTTAGACCTTGGTAGAGCCTCTTGTAGGAGTTAACCCTATAGGATGTAAATGGGTCTTCAAAAAGAAGATTGACATGGATGGTAAGGTACATACATATAAGGCAAGACTGGTTGCAAAAGGATATAAACAAATTCGTGTGGTTGACTATGATGAAACCTTTTCACCAATTGCAATGCTTAAATCTATTCGGATTTTACTTACTATCGCTGCATATCATGATTATGAAATATGGCAGATGGATGTCAAAACAACTTTCCTTAATGGGAATCTTCTTGAGGATGTGTACATGACACAACCTGAAGGATTTGACATACCAGAAGAAGCCCAAAAAATATGTAAGTTACAAAGATAAATCTATGGATTGAAGCAAGCTTCTAGAAGCTGAAATCTTTGATTTGATGAAACAATAAAAGAATATGGATTCATCAAGAATGAAGACGAGCCTTGTGTCTACAAGAAGGTTAGTGGGAGCACGATCGTCTTCCTAGTAGTATATGTAGATGACATATTACTCATTGGAAACGATGTCCCTACCCTGCAACAAGTAAAGTCTTGGTTGGGGAAATGTTTTTCTCTCAAGGACCTAGGTGAAGCTTCCTATATATTAGGAATCAGGATCTATAGAGATAGATCATAAAAATTGCTTGGCCTGGGTCAGAGTATATACATAGACAAAGTGTTGAGACGCTTTAATATGCATGACTCCAAGAAAGGATTCATACCTATGCGACATGGCTTGTGTCTATCAAAAACACAATCCCCTTCAACTAAGGAAGAAAGGGATCACATGAATAAGATTCCATATGCATCTGCAATAAGATCTATCATGAATGCCATGTTATGTACTCGACCAGATGTCTCGTATGCTTTAAGTGCAACGAGTAGGTACCAATATAATCCTGGTGATTCTCATTGGGTAGTTGTCAAGAATATCCTTAAGTATTTGAGAAAGACTAAGGACTCATTCTTGATATATGGAGGTCAGGAAGAGCTTGTTGTAATTGGATACACCGATTCTAGCTTCCAAACAGATAAGGATGACTTTATATCGCAATCTGGTTATGTGTTCTACTTAAATGGTGGCGCTGTGAGCTGGAAAAGTTTAAAGCAAGGTATGGTTGCTGATTCTACAACCGAAGCCGAGTATATTGTTGCCTCAAGTGAAGAAAAGGAAGTTGTTTGGATTAAAAAGTTCATTAGTGAACTTGGCATGTTTCCTAGCATTGTGGATCCTATTGATCTCTATTGTGATAACAATGGTGCTATCGCACAAGCTAAGGAGCCTAGATCTCACAAACAATGCAAATACATACTTAGGCGTTATCACCTCATTCGAGAGATAATAGACAAAGGAGATGTGAAAATATGAAGATTACCTACACTTGACAATATTGTTGACCCACTGACAAAGCCTCTTGCGCAGCAGAAGCATGCTGTTCATACTAGATCTATGGGCATTAGGGGTATGCCTGATTGGCTCTAGTGCTAGTGGGATAAAATTGGTGTAAGCCCTAAAGACCAATACTTTTGCTACTTGTATCGAATTATTTATTAATAATAAAAGGATTTTTTCTTTATTATGTTTGTTTAATAAAGTCCATAGAATAGCTAGTCCATTTAATGTATCAAGTGAGACTTAATCATGAGATCCCATTAAACATAAGGACACTATTCTTAAAGTATACATAGTCAAGCTTTGTTGTGAAATGGGATAACATTAAAGCATTAAGACTATTATGTATATAGACTTATGATCACATCTCATGGATCATGGATAAGGAGTTATCAAGTCTTAAACATGGGTATGAATATTAGGAGTAATATTTATACTAGATTGACCCGCTATGAGAATACTATATAGAATGTTATGCAAAGTGTCATAAGTTATTCTCATGATGATAGTGGTGTCTACCACCCTTCGACCTAAAACCACTATGGACCCTAGATGTAGAGTTGAGTGCTTTATTGCTGATCAAATGTTGTCCGTAATTGGATGACCATAAAGACATTTGATGGGTACTCCACGAAGCATGCTGAGGGACATGAGTGACCTAGATGGAATTTTCTCATCCTGCATAACAAGATGAATTTCTAAGAGCCCAATATTGATCTGGACAAGGATGGCACGATCTATGCCTTGTGTTCAATAGAGGCATAAGGGCAAAAGGGTAATTGTACACATAAGTATTATCACAAAAGGATTTGTCAAATCACATGACATTTTCGTGTCTTGGGTAATAGTGATGTGTTGCTAGATACCGCTCACTTTTTATTATGTTAAATACGTGATTTAATATAATTGTCAATGTCGCAAAAACCTACAGAGTCGCACACAAAAGGATGGATTGATGAGAGATAGAACTAATAAGGAACATTGTAAGGTACAATGAACTTAAGTGAATTGTAGAACATCATAAGCTACAATGCACTTAAGTAGAATACGACATATGGTAAGGTACCACACGCTTAAGTGATTTTGGTATATCATAAGATATGGGCCACATACACTTAAGAGGGCTTTTTGGCCTGCAGCCCACACAAGTGGTTCGATAAATAGAACCCTTGTGCAGAAGCATTATTTTAGATAACAAAATTGTTTCTCTCTCTCTCTCTCTCTCACACACACACACACACACTCAAAGCTTTCATTCATAGCAGCTAGCACTCGAGACTGAAGGTATCCGTTCGTGTGGACTGAGTATAAGTGTTGTCACCATTCAACGTTCATGATCACTCCTTAGATCTACATCAAAAGTTTAAATCGCCACAAGAGGTAACGATTCTATCATTGATCATGCTCATTCGTAATGATCACTAATAGAGAAAATTTTAATTTCCGATTGGGTTTAAGATCGCAATTCTCCTTCAGAAAGTGATAAGATTCCTCTCAAGTCCTTGGTTTCCAAAATCTTCTAAGTCTTTATAGTTCTTTGAATGCTCCGACTTCAACATGGTATCGAGAGATCTATTAGATCGGTTCCTGAGAATTCTCCAAACCATGTTTCAAGATCTTCTCTTGAGATTCTTCCAATCCATGTTTCAAGATATGCTCTTGAGATTCTTTCAGACCATGGTTCAATATTCTAGTTAAAACATTACAATCGACGTATTCATTCTTGTCGACTTGTGTCAATCAATGCTAACACTTAACATTTTCCCAATGCAACATTCAATTGATTCTTTCCCAAATAGAAGTTCCAGACTAACATATGCCCCCCAAAAAAGCCATTTTTGGTCATATGGTCAAATGGTGTAACCCTTCGGCACTATTTGCCCAGTCAATACACGTCATATCAATGAGATGCTTTATTATTTCTTGGTCATTATGACCACTTTTTACAAAAACGTCATGTCACAGAAGTGTGCGCGCTTGATCATAATCACCCCATATTTCCTAGGAGATTAACCGAAAATGAAATTATGACAAAAACTCTTTAATTCCATTTTTTTCATCCTTTTTGATGACCTTTTAGCGCCAATTGTCGACTTCAGTGGGCCACATGTTCGAAATCATTTGGAGGGAACAACCTAAAATGTTCTCTTCCTTTAGATATTTTACACGTTTTCACTCAACCCTATTCTCTTTCACCATTTTCCTCTTCCGAAACACGAACGTACAAAGGAAACCTTAAGAGAGTTTATTGCAGTTTTGTTTTTCTTCGTGATATTTCTTCTTAAGAAAACCTTTGAGATTAACAATGGGTCCAAAAGTTCAATCACGTCTTACTTTAGATGTTGTCATTAAAGAACCACTATATGTCAACGACCGCACTTATACTCTTGAACCTCCCATGAAGGATGGAAGAAGAAATGTCTGGTACAAGAATGCTCTGATTCTTTATGTAGCGGTAAATTCATGACCATCAAGCTATGGATAAGCTAGACGTCAATTAAACCAGAGTCGCCACCGCGCTTTTATTGTTTCCAAGGGAAAAGGGAAAAGTAAGAACAAAACCGAAAAAGATAAGAAGTTTTCAAATCAAAACTAATAAAATGCTAGAGATTACAGGTAAGGGGGTTGGTTACACAAAGGGAAGGTGTTAGCACCCGAAGTGGCCTAGGTACTCCTAGGGAGCCCTTTTTTGTGTGCATATGTGTTTTTGTACAAAATTATGTTTGCAATAAATAGAGTGGAGGGATGAGAAAAGAATTCATTAATTATATTTTTGTGTTTGACAAGACCTTCGGGCTTGTGTCTACGTACCAACATAAAATGAGGGATCAAAACCTCGTAGTTCGTGGTATCAATTTCAAAGTACTGCATTGTTTTTAACAAAATTTTAAATTTAACAAAGGCATAAGAGGCCTAAAATGGTTTGAATGAATGTTAGTTCCTTTTGTATTTTTGAAAATTTTAAGTCAAGTATAATTAAGTTTATTTACAAGTTTATTTAAGAAAAGAAGTTTGAAAATGTAATGGCATAAGGCCAAAGTTTCTAATTTGCAATATGGTCTAAGTTTAGAAAACAAGCACAAGCAAAGAAGGTTTTAAAAAGGGGGAGAGATTTTGAAATTAAAGAAATGGGGAGGAGATGAAGATACTAATCCTAAGCATAAATTTAAAAGTTGAGAGTTGAAAAGATCTAACCAATGGGTTGCAATTCAATAGACAAGAATGTCATATAGAAACTCAAATTTCCCCTGGACTTTAGAATCAAGAAACAATCAATATACAAATAGAAAGTTGAAGAGAAATGCACCCAAGCATAACAACCCCATGATCTTCTTCAAGATTTCCCATGTATCAGATGACTTCACAGGTTTAAAATAATAATTTCGCAATAATCATGTTGCAGATGAACTCAAATGGATCTTCAATATTGTATCAGATGAATGTTCACTTCACAAGCACTTAGTTTCATGAAAGTTGGCATTGGCCAAGTCCTTTGCATAGGGAATGCTGCCTAAATTCTAAGTCCAATATAGTCTCAGATCAAACCAACAGTCCACACAAGATGTTTTTTATGGTTTTTTGTTCTTATTATGTATATTAAGGTCAAAAGACCACATAAACACACAAGTATATACAAACATAATATATCACAAAATATGGTCCAAGTGGACAAAGGGAAAATGACATTAAAGTAAACAACTTGAATGGTACGAGTAATGGCAAATGTATAAAGCTTAAAATTTAAAGTGCATTAAAATAAATGAATTGAAATTAAATGTTAGTTGTTAGTTGATTAGAAGTTAATGTTGCTTTTGCTTTGTTTTTTGTTTAAGTCATTCTTTGGAGAACACTCAACCCAGTTATCACAAGCATGGATCCTTGAACCAAGACATCTTCCAAAGGAAGGAAAAAAGGCCAAGTTTCCACACAATACCATGAAAGAGGGGAGACTTACAATCTCATTAACTAGAATGCCATGCCTTTTGTGTCACAGATTTAGCGCTATGTTAAGCAATCGTAATTGGATTTACGTAGAAGTCACAACTATTTGAGGTCGGGCAATAGAATTTTGGTGTTAATATATGTTAGAGACATAGTATAATGAACTATGCCCATGAAACATGCGACACACAAAAAGAATATACAAAATGGGGGACCTAATCTCATCCATACTTATGTTAATTTTGCAATCAACTAGCCTTAGGATATAGAGATATCATAGGTCCATAACATGAATAGATAAAGAAGGGGAATGAGATGAAGAGGGAAAGGTTGAATTCAACACAAATTGGTCAAAGGAGGAATTTCACCCAAATTAAGATCATTCCTTCATTTTGGGAGATGGAATGTACATTCCATCAATCCCCTAAATCCAATGATCTTAACCTAGCAAAGTCAAATCAACCTTGACCAAGGCCCAACAACACAAGTCAAATTCACAAAGTCAATTAAAATGGCTCTACACAACTTATTTGGCATTTAAACAATTAAAATCAATTAAATAATGCATTAAATTAAACTATGGTTGGTCAAATTCCTAAAACCTCATTAAAACGCCAAAGAAATGGCCATGAGATTTATCATAGGTCAAACAAGGTCAAAGGACCTTGGAGAATTTTTTTCATAATTTTTGGAAACTTAAAAGTATTTTTAAACAATTAAAAATATTTACAAAATCAATTAAATCATGAAAAATATTAATAATGATCCAAAAAATGTTTTTAATTCAGAAAATGAAAGAGTATTTTTTTTTTGGTGAAACACTCATATTTTTTGGATTAATATTAAGTTTAATATGAATTAATGAAAATGAAACAAATAAAATGAAAATCAATTAATCTGAAAAAACGTGGACCACTTGGTCTCCCTCATTAATTGAAGTGGCAGATCAAGTGGACCAAAACACGCGTTCCATCGTGCACTCAAGTCAGTGCGTGACACAGTTTGTATTCAAAAGGAACGCTCATGATTAAAACAAAATAACTTGATCCTGTGGCTCAGAACCTATCTAACTCATCGCCAGAGCAAACCACTGGTCGTCTTCTCAGGCGACCTTGGCCGGACTGGTTCTCTCATCACCATCATAAAAATGAAAAAGAAGGACATGATCTTAAAGTAAAAATGGCACTGATCACAAATCTGGCCTCAATTCATCCTAGCTCCAAGTATATTGAGAGATACATGGAGTTGAAATTTGAGGTACATGAACGGAGTTGCTTCGATTTGACCTCAAAGCAACTCAATCTTCTTGTCTACATTGGTAGTACTTCAGACAACCAAGGATCCAAGAGAATTGATGTGAGTTAAGAGAGAATCAAAAAGAAGAAAAAATCTGGAAAATACCTTCAATGTTGTGCAGAACTCGATCTCTCTTGCTTCAATTCTTGCTTGATGTCACTCAGAAAGCTTGCAAGAGTGGCTTAGGATTGAAACGAAGCTTTGGATCCCTGGAGTTTTGAATCTCCAAACACTGAGATTCAAACTTAATTTTCAAATGAAAATTCTCAGGTTTTCCTTTCAATGGTGAGGGTTTGAAGTGTGGAGGCAAAGCTGGCGCGCAAGGGTCCTCATTTCTGATCCAAATTTGGCAAATGAGTGATGCATGCTTGCATGGGCGTGTACAGGCCCATGAAGCTACTCAATTAAGTTCATAATCACATGTAATTGAGTCTGAAAGTGAATTGGAATGCAAGGCAAAAGTGTGCAGCTATTTGAAGTTGATTCTTGCCAAATGATGAAGCCATGTTCAAGCCATGCGCAGACCACTCAAACCTTTTCCAAAATGAATACAATTGGACTCTTTGGAAAGGTTAGATCGAGAGGAACAACTCTTATGTTGAACACTTTTCCATTTGAAGCTTGTATCATGATGAAGTTTGAGGTGGAAGTTTGGAAATTTCAACATGTCAAAAAAAATTCTAAGTGTTAAGCCATATGTTCAATTATTCCACCTTGGCTAACTTTTTGTGTGAGCTTCAAATGAGAAAAGTGTCTTCATTAAAGTTGTATCTCTTTCAAAATACTTTAAAATGGGCACAAATTTGACCTTATTTGGATTTGGGATGAATGAGTTATGCATTTTTGAAGTTGAGGAAAATCACTTGTTTAATGGTCTTAGTACAAAATGACCTATAATGTATCTTCATATCACATGCTCATAAAAGTTGAATTAGCTCTTCCTCAAAACATAAAAGTTGAAGTAGGCACCTTGAATTTGATTGTGAAACTTGGAATTCTTTCATCTTATAAAAATTGAGCAAGTTATGGCTTTGGGAAGTTGACCTTCAAATTAGGGTTTAGACAAAATGACCTATAATCTTTCAACATAAAAAATGACTTTCCAAGCAAAACTGGATCTATACCTCAATATTAAAGTTGTTTGGAATGTCATTTAAAGTAATTGTGATCTTTGAATAATTTTCATATGATGAAAATTGTAGGAGATAAGGTCTAGGGGACCCCAGTTTTGATCAGATGAATTCCTCTAGTCAACCACCATCAACCACCTTGCAAACTTGCAATTCTCTTAACTTTTGGGACTCATGGGAGATCATATATGCATAATATGATGAAATTTGAAGTGTCCCTTGAAATATCTGATCAATTGTTGAAGAAGCTTGTTGAAGAAGTTACACAAGATACCTAGATGAACTAGGGTTTCCAAGGCAGAAGACCGCAAAGAGAAGGAAACCCGTCATCGGTTAGGATGAACATATCAAGGATTAACTCTCTGGGAAGCAAATAAGGATTACAACTACCTTTTTACTGGGTAGAATACCAAAGATGAGAATATCCGTCATCGGTTAGGATGAACATGTCAAGGATAGACTCAAAGCAGGGGAAGAAAATATCCTCCACCGGTTAGGATGAACATATCAAGGATATACTTCCTGGGGAGACGTGAAAACGAATCAGCTGGGGAGAAAAGAGGTTACTTTTTCCAGGTATTGGGCGATAAGTAACAAACTGCAAACTAAGAAGAATACTACCTATTACTGGGTAATAGACTCTTAGGGGACCAAAAATATCTATCTAGGCAAGATCTAGAAAGAAACAATCAATCAAGACTCAACCTAATGAGGATATAACTCAAGGGGAGTGATTCCATCTAGATAATCAACTGGGGAGGAAGCTTAAATAATAATCATCCACGAGGAAGTAACTCAGTGGGGAAAGGAGGAAGGTTAAAGTCTTTCTGCCTAGGGGATAACACTCTACAATTGAAGGAGGACATACATGCTGACGCTGAACGGGGATAAAGTACCACCATGGCAGGGGATAAAAATTACAAGAATCTCAAAGTGTAATGATGCAATAATGAAATTATATGAATGTATATGTGTGTGTGTGTATATATATATATATATATATATATATATATATATATATATATATATATATATGATGATGATTATGCTGACAACAATCACAAAGGATACAAAATATCGCAAATTTGAATCATCGATACAATTCTCGGCCAATCCACAAGAGAGGGAAACAACTGCAGGAGAAAAGAGATCAACATCTCAAAGGCTCAACCCTAGATGGGGAAAAAGATAGGAGATCTACCGAGGAGACTGCTACTAACTCGGCGGGGAAATTTAGGTCAACACCATATCAAATGGGAGACAACCCTGCAGGGGACAAACACCAATAACTGCTCAAAAACCAGGAGAGAAATCTGACTGGGAGAGAATTTGATGGCGACTTGCGGGGAAACCAAAGTTCTGCTGGAACTAATGTAAACTACTAAAACAAAATGCCCGTACTCAGCTGGGGAACAACCACAAATCAGTTGGATACAACAACGAATTATCAGCTGGGGAAATCAACAGACACCAAGTGCTAAACACATTGCCGGGGATGAAAGAGGAATCACACCTACTTCTTGGGGAGAACCAATAATGCTCCACACTTAGGGCTTATTGCTTTCAGACCACTGTTTACATTCCTTTTAAATGAAATCGATTTCTTGAAATTAATGCTTTTATATGTTTAAGAAAACATGATTTTAATTAAAATTTTAATTTCAAAAATGATCATAATAAAAGTTAAAACTATTTGGCTGAATTAAATAAGAGTAGAAATAATTGTATAAAAGCTCAACTTTATTTAATAGAATGGTAGTCTGTAAATGACAAGACTCCATAGGTCTTTACAAAAATTAAACATGGTAATTTACATGGAAAAGGGCTACATTGAATACAATTATCACTAATCCTTCTACCATCTCTTGATATCCACTATGCTCTTGGCGACGACTGAAGATGATGAACCAGAACTGACCGACTTGCTCAAGAATGTTTTCAAAACTGAAGATCAGCAGGATGCAGTTACTTGCCACAATCCCTAATTTTTGCATGAATTGCCCCAAGGTGGGATACTCAATTTATCGGGATAATTCTTTCTGTTTTACTTCTCTAACTTTTTCCTGAACCGCCCTTTCGGGTTTTCAATCCATCGAGACGCTCATTTTTGCCTAAGCTGCCCTTCTGGGTTTTCAACTTAGCGAGTTTTTCTTTTCTTTTTCTAGGAGAAGTATTTCTTGATTGCATCTACGTTCACAGGACGAGTGAACTCTTCACCATCCATAGTTTTAAGAATCAAAGCACCGCCTGAAAAGGCTCTCTTAATAACATATGTGCATTCATAATTAGGAGTCCATTTTCCCCTAGAATCTGGTTTGAAAGATAAAATCTTCTTGAGCACAAGGTCACCTTCTCTAAACACACGAGGTCTGACCTTCTTGTCAAAATCTTTCTTCATCCTCTGCTGGTATAACTGACCATGACACATGGCAGTCAACCTCTTCTCTTCAATCAAGTTCAGTTGATCATACCTGGTTTGACACCATTCAGCCTCAGTCAACTTGGCTTCCATGAGCACACTCAATGATGGGCTCTCAACCTCTACGAGGAGCATAAATTCCATACCATAAACAAGTGAGAAAGGGGTTTCCCCTGTTGAAGTGTGAATGGATGTACGATACCCGTGCAAAGAAAATGGGAGCATCTCATGCCAATCCTTATATGTTACAACCATCTTCTGAATGATTTTCTTGATGTTCTTATTTGCAGCTTCAACATCCTCATTCATCTTAGGTCTGTAGGGAGAAGAATCATGGTGTGCAATCTTGAAGTCTTTGCAAAGATCTTCCACCATATTGTTATTCAAGTTCGATCCATTATCAGTAATGATCTTACTTGGCACACCATAACGACATATAATCTGATTCTTGATAAACCTCATAACAACTTTCTTGGTTACATTTGCACACGATGCCGCTTCGATCCATTTTGTGAAGTAGTCAATTGCCACCAAAATGAAACGATGTCCGTTCGACGCTTTGGGCTCAATCATGCCAATCATATCAATTCCCCACATGGAGAAGGGCCATGGAGTGGAAATGACATTCAACAGTGTTGGAGAACCATGAATCTTGTTTGCATAAATTTGAAACTTATGGCATTTCTTCACAAACTTGCAACAGTCAGATTCCATTGTCAGCTAATAGTAACCTGCTCGCAACATCTTCTTTGCCATTGCATGTTCATTGGAATGAGTACCAAAGGAACCTTCATGGACTTCAGTCATCAACAAGTCTGCTTCGTGTCTATCCACGCATCTGAGAAAAACCACATCGAAGTTTCTCTTGTACAATACATCACCATTCAGTTAGAAATTTCTGGCTAATCTTCTCAAAGTATTCTTATCTTTCAAAGATGCCCCAGATGGGTAAATATGACTTTAGAGGAAACACTTGATGTCGTAATACCATAGCCTCTCATCTTTGACTTCTTCAACAGCAAACACATGAGCTGGCCTATCAAGACACATTACAGTCAAGTTGGGAACCTCATTCCAATATTTCACTACAATCATTGCGGCCAACGTGGCAAGAGCATCTGCCATCCGGTTTTCATCTCGAGGCATATGATGAAACTCAACCTTTATGAATAAAGTTGAAATCTTCCTCGCATAATCTCTATATGGTATCAAACCGGGTTGATTCGTCTCCCATTCACCTTTGATCTGATTCACAACCAAAGCTGAATCTCCATAGACATCCAAGTGCTTGATTCTGAGATCAATGGCCTCTTCAAGCCCCATAATGCAAGCTTCATACTCAGCCATATTATTTTTACACTTGAAAGTCAATCTAGCTTTAAAATGGAAAATGCGTACCTTGAGGAGTAATGATTACTACCCCAATGCCATTACCATATTAATTAACAACTCCATCAAATACCATGCCTCAATGGGAACCAGGCTCTGGCCCTTCTTCGAGCAATGGTTCATCACAATCTTTCATTTTCAAGTACAAGATCTCTTCATCAGGAAAATCATATTGCACTGACTGGTAATCTTCAATCGGTTGGTGAGCCAAATGGTCAGCCAAGACACTACCTTTAATTTCTTTCTGAGATCGGTATTTAATTTCATACTCTGATAACAACATCTGCCAACAGGCAATCCTCCCAGTTAAAGCAGGCTTCTCAAAAATATACTTGATTGGATCCATTTTGGATATCAACCAAGTGGTATGATTCAACATATATTGACACAGACGCTTGGCAGCCCAAGCCAATGCACAACAAGTCTTCTCAAGCGTAGAATACCGAGTCTCACAGACGGTAAATTTCTTACTGAGGTAGTAGATAGAATATTATTTCTTTCCAGTCTCATCTTGCTGACCTAGAACACAACCCATACTATCTTCAAGCACAGTCAAATACATGATTAATGGTCTTCCTTCAACAGGAGGAGACAAAATCGGAGGTTCAAGCAGATATTCCTTGATACTATCAAAAGCTTTCTGGCAGTCTTCGGTCCAATCACAAGACTGATCTTTCCGAAGAAGCTTGAATATAGGCGCACATGTGGTAGTCATGTGTGAAATGAGTCTTGAGATATAATTCAAGTGGCCGAGAAAACCTCTGACTTGTTTCTCAGTTTTGGGCGCAGGCATCTCTTGTATTGCTTTGACCTTGGCAGGATCAACTTCAATACCCTTCTCGCTGACAACAAAGCCCAACAACTTACCAGAACTAACACCAAAAGTACACTTATTGGGATTCAAGCGGAGTTTATACTTCCTCAAACACTGGAATAGCTTCAACAAATGCTCAACATGTTCCTCTTCATCAATAGATTTAGCAATCATATCATCGACATAGACTTCAATTGCTTTATGCATCATATCATGAAAAAGAGTAGTCATTGCTCTCTGGTAAGTTGCATCAGTGTTCTTTAAACCGAAAGGCATCACTCTATAACAGAATTTTCCCTAAGGTGTAATAAATATGGTCTTCTCCATATCTTCGGGTGCCATCTTGATCTGATTATATCCGGAATATCCATCCATAAACGAAAAGACTTTGAATTTAGTTGTGTTGTCTAACAACATATCAATGTGTGGCAGAGGGAAATCATCTTTCGGACTGGCTTTATTCAAATCTCTATAATCAACACACATACCGACTTTTCCATCCTTCTTCGGAACAAGCACAATATTGGCCACCCATTGTGGATACTCAGCGGTCACAAGGAAACCGACATCAATCTACTTCTGCACTTCTTCTTTGATCTTCACTGCCATATCAGGATGAGTCCTCCTCAACTTCTGCTTGACTGGCGGGCATTTTGGCTTCAACGAAAATCTATGCTCCACAATCTCAGAATCCAACCCAGGAATGTCTTGATAGGACCAAGCAAACACATCTGAATATTATCGGAGAAGATCAATTAACCCCTTCTTAACTTCTGGGCACAGTTGAAACCCAATCTTGACTTCCTTCACATCATCCTCGGAACCCAAGTTGACTAACTCAATCTGCTCTTCGAATGGCTGAATGGATTTTTCCTCGTGCTCAAGAAGACGAGATAATTCATCACTTACTTCTTCATCACTTTCCTCCTCAGCCTCAAACACAGGGAATTCAAAATTTGGAGAAGGGGAAGGATCATTGTATTCGATGGGTTTAGAAACCAACCTGCATAACGATTTAATATTTTGATTTTAGAGAAGTGAATTATGACCAAATATTATGCAGATGGATAATTATATTATTTATTTATGTTTTTTGTGATTACCATTTTCAGAATAAAACAAAAAAGTAAAATAAAACATCATAGATGCGGATGAATAGAATTATATTTTATTGATGATCAAATTTGAAAATGCCCAAACAATGTTCACTTCTCCCTTAGGCATAGGAGAAGGATTTTCAAAAACAAGTAAAAGAAGTTACTTAGATCGATGCATAATAACAGGAATATCAACAGCAGTCCAATTGTCGCAAGCAATTCCATGTGTCATAAAATTGGTGCAGTCTTCATCTTCATTACCCTCTAGCACCACAACTAAGTGTTGTTCATTACCAAGAATGAACCCTCCGCTACGGAAACTGGGTTGCGCATCTTCAGATCTAACCACAACTGAACCTTGTTGGAAACCCAAACCGCCTCTGCTCTTGTTGTCGGAAACCTCTACCATTTGTCCCCATTGGTCAGACTGACCATCTTCAACAATCTTCTTTGCATCTTTGAATGAGGACATGAGTGCCCTAACTCTCTTTTCTTCAGCAATAGGTAAGGCTTGGAACGGAGTTCCAACCTCATCCTCAGCTTCTACATAAGAAAAAGATGATAGGTGGCTGACCAACAACGCCTTCTCCTCCCCATAAATAACCAGCTTACAATTCTTGACAAATTTGAGCTTCTGGTGCAATGTTGAAGTAACGGCTCCTGCCTCATGAATCCATGGCCTTCCCAACAAGCAGCTATAGGTCGGGTGGATATCCATTACTTGAAAAGTAATTTGGAAGTCACTCAGACCTATCTTTACTGGAAGGTCCACTTCACCGATCACAGTTTTGTGAGAACCGTCAAATGCTTTGACGTTCACGTCGATATATCTCATAGGTGCTCCTTAGTATGACATCCTAGATAGAGTTGACTTCGGAAGTGTAACAACCTAATTTTAGTAATTATTTCTTATATTATTATTATTATATTTTATTTTATTTATTTGGAGTGTTAATTAATTAATTGGTTGTTAGATAGTATAATAATTGATTATATTAATTGATTTAGTGTGTTAATTAATTATTTAGTTGATATGAGATATAATGAATAATTGAATTAATTAACTTGGTGTGCATATTGAGTTGGTTTAATTTATTTGAATTAAATAGAGATATTATAAGACTAGGTATTATTGGGCCTAATAATTAAATTAGAGGTATCACTCTTTAAGCCCAAATATAATACTAGTATATAAGAGGTGAGGAGAGTGAGAATTAGGATTCATTTGATCATTTGACAACAATAGAGAAAGAGAATAGGAAAAGTAAGGAGAAGAGGGGAAGAACAAGAGAGGAGCTAGGGTTTCAAGAAAATCGAAGAGGTAAGGGGGGAATCCTTATTATTATGGGTTAGTATGATTGGGTCAATAGGTAGAAGTATGTTAGGTTAAAAATCCCTAATTTTGTATGGTTGTTTGGAATTGTTAGGTTTTGATGCATATTCTTGATTGTGGTGATTTAATTGTGTTAAAACTGAAAATTAACGTTATATACTTAGGGTATTGTATAAGTTATAATTTTCTGAACGTTTGGCTTTTTACGGAATCGAAATCGGAGGCCCGAAAGTCCTCCAACGATGAAAAACGCAGAAAATTCTGCATTCTGTTTTATGTTAACCGGTTACCCACCGAGCGTTAACCGGTTACTTGCTTGAAAATCTGCGCAGGAAATTGATTCTGTTATATGTTAACCGGTTACCCACCGAGCGTTAACCGGTTACTTGCTCTGTTTTATGTTAACCGGTTACTCACCGAGCGTTAACCGGTTACCACTGTTGAAAAAATGAAAATTTGAGATTTTAAAAAGTCGTATTCATTTGCAATGAGATCTAGTGTGCGTATTTGATAATTAGCCTATATTTGTGAATGATATATTGTTATGAATGTGTATATGTACCATTGGTGGATAATTCATAGAGTTGAATTATGGTGATATGTGGAATGTTAAGATGGTAGAGATGATCTTAATTGCATATGTATTGGTATTTGTACATTCATTCATGGCATGGTCGACTTCATAGTGGAAGCGGTGAAACTGTGGGTTCACATGGTATTAGACGTTGATCCTTGAATGGAAATAGGCGTAGCATACGTTGATCCTTAATTGGAAATAGGCGTAGTAGCTTTGATCTTGTCCGGATCGGAAGCGTGGCTTGGATTCTAGATATTGAATCGGAAAGCGGTGAAACGTTGGATTCACATTGAGGTACCGCATGCATAGAGTCACATGTCTTGCATTGAGTCATATTAAAGTTATGTGATAATTGAATGTATGCATTGATGTGATCGTGAGGTGTGTATGAGATATGAATAATTGAATTTGGTGATGTTTGGATACATAGTTTGGTAAAATATGTGATTATGTGATAATTATAGTTATGTGTATATTTGAGAATATAACATTGGATTTTAATATTATACTACTTGAGTTCTGATGGATGTTGGAACATGTGAAATAAATATTGGTTTGTATTATTTACATGGTTATACGAAGTGTGATGAATTCCTTAATTGTTGATTTAATCATTATGCTTTATTATACTTCTTCATAATGATTTGAATTCTCACCCTTTCTGTTTGAATGTTGCCTTTACATGGGCATCGTGCAGACACTCAAGAGTAGTATTGCTGAAGTAAGTGGACGGTAGCTCACTCGAGATTAGCCGGAGAGTTTCCGTATTTTAGTTTGAGGACTAGGTAATGAGTCAATGCTCTTGTCATCTAACACTGGGTAGATTAGTAGTATTGAACTCGTATCCTATTTGGATAACTATTATGTTATTACTTGTGAACATGCTTATTTGCAATTGCTGTTGAGAGGCCATAGTGCCAAATATTCTGATTATGGTTTTAGTTTATTTTGAAGAGATTATTGAGAGATGATCATGGTATGGGGCATGAATCATTTGATGAATTGCATGAGTATTCATTATTTTCCGCTGCGAACGCATATTACTGAATATTTATGATAATTGAAATGTGTTATTTTAAATGACCAGGTGTATTGTATATTGATGATGAACGATGTTTGGTTTTTGAAAGCTTTTAGTTTTTGAAAACATTGATGTGACGCCCTTTTGTTTATATGCGTGCTTATTTACTCTGATTATATGTTAAGTATTTTGGGCTAGAAAAAGGGGTGTTACATTAGTGGTATCAGAGCAGGTTGGTCCGTCCGGCCAGGTTGTTTAATTATGTTTATTCCCTAGTATACGACATGTGTGTCAGAACACTGTCGATGCTTATTTTATTTTCCATTGGCAGGTTGGGAATGAAATAAGTGGGGGAGAAGCGTCTGTTTATCTTGGATGTTCCAATTGTATCGATCTTGGACAATATCTTGTTACATGCAAGAGTGTAGTGGGCCAGTCAACCTGTTTTGAGAATGTTGTGCTTTTCCTGAACCCGAAGAGAGGTCGGATTCGAGGATGGTGTTGGTTAGAATTTAATCGGGTGTATATCAACTGTTTCAAGAAGACGGTTGTTTTTCCTGAGGTTGGTGCTAAGGAAGATTGGTTTGTGTTTGCTAAGCAAGTTGATGAATCGGTGCAAGATGGTGCCGAGTTGTTTATGTTGTTGGCAAATTTGGATATTCGCGAGGAGAGGACGATTGAAGAATTGGCAATAGTTTGTGAATTTGCGGAGGTATTTCCGGAAGATATAAGTGATTTACCGCCGAAACGTGAGGTTGAGTTTTCGATTGATTTAGTCCCTGGAACTAGTCCTGTATCGATGGCTCCCTATCGAATGTCTGCTTCTGAGTTGAAAGAGTTGAAGAGTTAACTTGAAGAGTTGCTTGAGAAGAAGTTTATTCGTCCTAGTGTGTCGCCGTGGGGTGCACCTGCTCTGTTGGTCAAGAAGAAAGAAGGTTCTATGAGATTATGTGTGGATTATAGACAACTGAACAAAGTGACGATTAAGAACAAGTATCCACTTCCGAGGATTGACGATCTGATGGATCAGCTGGTTGGAGCTTGTGTGTTTAGCAAGATTGATTTGAGGTCTGGGTATCATCAGATTCGTGTAAAGGCTGAGGATATTCAAAAGACTGCTTTTCGGACAAGGTATGGTCACTACGAGTACTCTGTGATGCCTTTTGGTGTGACTAATGCACCTGGTGTATTTATGGAGTATATGAATAGAATTTTTCATGATTACCTGGATAAGTTTTTTGTTGTGTTCATCGATGATATATTGATTTATTCCAAGAGTAAAGAGGATCATGCCGAGCATTTGAAGGTTGTGTTATCGGTGTTGAAAGAGAGGAAGTTGTTTGCTAAACTCTCCAAATGTGAGTTTTGGTTGAGTGAAGTAAGTTTTCTTGGACATGTGATTTCGAGTGGTGGTATTTCTGTGGATCCTACGAAGATTGAAGTTGTATCTCAGTGGGAAGCTCCTAAGTCTGTTGCTGAGATTCGAAGTTTCCTTGGTTTGGCTGGTTATTATAGGAAGTTCATTGAAGGATTTTCTAAGTTGTCGTTACCATTGACGCGGTTGACTAGGAAAGGTCAAGCTTTCATTTGGACTTCGCAGTGTGAAGCGAATTTTCAAGAGCTTGAGAGAAGATTGACTACGGCTCCTATTTTGATTTTACCGGATCCGTTAGAAACTTTCGTTGTGTATTGTGATGCTTCTTTGTTGGGTTTGGGAGGTGTTCTGATGCAAAAAGGGCAAGTGGTAGCTTATGCTTCGAGGCAACTTAAAGTTCATGAGAGGAATTATCCGACGCATGATTTAGAGTTGGCCGCCGTTGTGTTTGTGTTGAAGCTTTGGAGACATTATTTGTTTGGATCGCGATTTGATGTGTTTAGTGATCACAAGAGTTTGAAGTACTTGTTCGATCAGAAAGAATTGAACATGAGGCAAAGGAGATGGTTGGAATTCTTAAAGATTATGATTTTGGTTTGAATTATCATCCTGGAAAGGCGAATGTTGTAGCCGATGCATTGAGTAGGAAGTTATTGCACATGTCTATGTTGATGGTTCGAGAGTTTGAATTGTTGGAGCAATTTAGAGATTTGAGTTTGGTTTGTGAAGCGACGTCTTCGTGTGTTAAGTTGGGTATGTTGAAGCTTACGTGTGGCATTCTTGACGAGATTAGAGAATGTCAGAAGTCAGATTTGAAATTAGTCGATGTTATGACATTAATTAATCAAGGTAAAGGTGGTGACTTTCGGATTGATGAGAATGGTATCATGAGGTGTCGTGATCGAGTTTGTGTTCCGGATGTTGCGGATTTGAGAAAAAGGATTCTTGAAGAAGGGCATAGAAGTGGTATGAGTATTCATCCTGGTGCTACTAAAATGTATCAAGACTTGAGGAAGATGTTTTGGTGGAAAGGTATGAAGAAGGATGTAGCAGAATTTGTGTATTCATGTTTGACTTGTCAAAAGTCAAAGATTGAACATCAAAAGCCGTCTGGTTTGATGCAACCGTTATCTATTCCTGAGTGGAAGTGGGATAGTATCTCTATGGATTTTGTTTCGGGTTTGCCGAGAACATCGAGTAATTGTGAGGCGATTTGGGTCGTTGTGGACAGGTTGACGAAATGTGCTCATTTTATTCCGATGAGGATGGATTATTCGATGGAGAGACTTGCTAAGTTGTACATCGAAAGGATTGTGTGTTTGCATGGTATTCCGTCGAGCATTGTTTCGGATAGAGATTCGTAGTTCACTTCGAGATTTTGGGAAGGTTTGCAAAGTGCTTTGGGTACGAAGTTACGTTTGAGTTCGGCATATCATTCGTAAACTGATGGTAAAACGGAGAGGACTATTCAGTCACTTGAAGATCTTTTGAGGTCTTGTGTTTTGGAACAAGGAGGAAATTGGGATAGTTTCTTGCCTTTGATCGAGTTTACGTATAACAACAGTTTCCATTCGAGTATCGGAATGGCACCTTTTGAGACTCTCTATGGTAGAAGGTGTAGAACTCCTTTGTGTTGGTACGAATCGGGAGAGAGTGTTGTGGTTGGACTCGAGTTGATTCAAGAGACTAAAAATAAGATTAAGATGATTCAAGAGAAGATGAAGGCTTCTCAGAGTCGTCAAAAGAGTTATCATGATAAGAGGAGGAAAGCTCTTGAGTTTGAGAAAGATGAGCATGTGTTTCTTCAAGTTACGCCAATAACGGGAGTTGGTAAAGCTTTGAAGTCACGTAAGTTGATGTCGCGATTCATTGGTCCTTATCAGATTTCCGAGAGGGTAGGTGAAGTGGCATATCGGATTGCATTACCACCGTCACTTTCTAATCTTCATTATGTGTTCCATGTGTCTCAATTGAGGAGGTACATTGCGGATCCATCGCATGTTGTTCCATTAGATGATGTTCAAGTGCGGGATAATTTGACGGTTGATACATCACCTATGCGAATTGAAGATCGAGAAGTGAAGAAGCTTCGTGGTAAGGAGATTGCCTTGGTGAAAGTGATATGGGGCGGAGTCGCCAATGGCAATATTACTTGGGAACTCGAGAATAAGATGAAGGAATCGTATCCGGAGTTGTTCGTTTGAGGTATTTTCGAGGCCGAAAATCTTTTAAGTGGGGAAGAGTTGTAACAACCCAATTTTACTAATTATTTCTTATATTATTATTATTATTATATTTTATTTTATTTTATTTATATGGAGTGTTAATTAATTAATTGGTTGTTAGGTAGTATAATAATTGATTATATTAATTAATTTGGTGTGTTAATTAATTATTTAGTTGATATGAGATATAATGAATAATTGAATTAATTAACTTGGTGTGCATATTGAGTTGGTTTAATTTATTTGAATTAAATAGAGATATTATAAGACTAGGTATTATTGGGCCTAATAATTAAATTAGAGGTATCACTCTTTAAGCCCAAATATAATACTAGTATATAAGAGGTGAGGAGAGTGAGAATTAGGATTCATTTGATCATTTGACAATAATAGAGAAATAGAAGAGGAAAAGTAAGGAGAAGAGGGGAAGAATAAGAGAGGAGCTAGGGTTTCCAGAAAATCGAAGAGGTAAGGGGGGAATCTTTATTATTAGGGGTTAGTATGATTGGGTCAATGGGTAGATGTATGTTAGGTTAAAAATCCCTAATTTTGTATGGTTGTTTGGAATTGTTAGGTTTTGATGCATATTCTTGATTATGGTGATTTAATTGTGTTAAAACTGAAAATTAATGTTATATACTTAGGGTATTGTATGAGTTATAATTTTCTGAACGTTTGACTTTTTACGGAACCGAAATCGGAGGTCCGAAAGTCCTCCTACGATCAAAAATGCAGAAAATTCTGCATTCTGTTTTATGTTAACCGGCTACCCACCGAGCATTAACCAGTTACTTGCTTGAAAATCTGCGCAGGAAATTGATTTTGTTTTATGTTAACCGGTTACCCACCGAGCGTTAACCGGTTACTTGCTCTGTTTTGTGTTAACCGGTAACTCACCGAGCGTTAATCGGTTACCGCTGTTGAAAAAATGAAAAATTGAGATTTTAAAAAGTCGTATTCATTTGCAATGAGATCTTGTGTGCGTATTTGATAATTAGCCTATATTTGTGAATGATATATTGTTATGAATGTGTATATGTACCATTGGTGGATAATTCATAGAGTTGAATTATGGTGATATGTGGAATGTTAAGATGGTAGAGATGATCTTAATTGCATATGTATTGGTATTTGTACATTCATTCATGGCATGATCGGCTTCATAGTGGAAGCGGTGAAACTGTGGGTTCACATGGTATTAGACGTTGATCCTTGAATGGAAATAGGCGTAGCAGACGTTGATCCTTAATTGGAAATAGGCGTAGTGGCTTTGATCTTGTCCGGATCGGAAGAGTGGCTTGGATTCTAGATATTGAATCGGAAAGCGGTGAAACGCTGGGTTCACATTGAGGTACCGCATGCATAGAGTCACATGTCTTGCATTGAGTCACATTAGAGTTATGTGATAATTGAATGTATGCATTGATGTGATCGTGAGGTGTGTATGAGATGTGAATAATTGAACTTGGTGATGTTTGGATACATAATTTGGTAAAATATGTGATTATGTGATAATTATAGTTATGTGTATATTTGTGAATATAACATTGGATTTTAATATTATACTCCTTGAGTTCTGATGGATGTTCGAACATGTGAAATAAATATTGGTTTGTATTATTTACATGGTTATACGAAGTGTGATGAATTCCTTAATTGTTGATTTAATCATTGTGCTTTATTATACTTCTTCATAATGATTTGAATTCTCACCCTTTCTGTTTGAATGTTGCCTTTACATGGGCATCGTGCAGACACTCAGGAGTAGTATTGCTGAAGTAAGTGGACGGTAGCTCACTCGAGATTATCCGGAGAGTTTCCGTATTTTAGTTTGAGGACTAGGTAATGAGTCAATGCTCTGGTCATGTAACACTGGGTAGATTAGTAGTATTGAACTCGTATCCTATTTGGATAAGTATTATGTTATTACTTGTGAACATGCTTATTTGCAATTGCTGTTGAGAGGCCATAGTACCAAATATTCTGATTATGGTTTTAGTTTATTTTGAAGAGATTATTGAGAGATGATCATGGTATGGGGCATGGATCATTTGATGAAATGCATGAGTATTCATTATTTTCCGCTGCGAACATATATTCCTGAATATTCATGATAATTGAAATGTGTTATTTTAAATGACCAAGTGTATTGTATATTGATGATGAACGATGTTTGGTTTTTGAAAGCTTTTAGTTTTTGAAAACGTCGATGTGACGCCCTTTTGTTTATATACGTGCTTATTTACTCTGATTATATGTTAAGTATTTTGGGGTAGAAAATGGGTGTTACATTAGTGGTATCAGAGCAGGTCGGTCCGTCCGACCAGGTTGTTTAATTATGTTTGTTCCCTAGTATGCGACATGTGTGTGAGAACAATGTCGATGCTTATTTTATTTTCCATTGGCAGGTTGGGAATGAAATAAGTGGGGGAGAAGCGTCTGCTTATCTTGGATGTTCCAATTGTATCGATCTTGGACAGTATGTTGTTACATGCAAGAGTACGCAGTGGGCCAGTCAACCTGTTTTGAGAATGTTGTGCTTTTCCTGAACCCGAAGAGAGGTCGGATTCGAGGATGGTGTTGGTTAGAAGTTAATCGGGTGTATATCAACTGTTTCGAGAAGATGGTTGTTTTTCCTGAGGTTGGTGCTAAGGAAGATTGGTTTGTGTCTACTAAGCAAGTTGATGAATCGGTGCAAGATGGTGCCGAGTTGTTTATGTTGTTGGCAACTTTAGATATTCGCGAGGAGAGGACGATTGAAGAATTGGAAATAGTTTGTGAATTAGCGGAGGTATTTCCGAAAGATATAAGTGATTTACCGCTGGAACGTGAGGTTGAGTTTTCGATTGATTTAGTCCCTGGAACTAGTCCTGTATCGATGGCTCCCTATCGAATGTCTGCTTCTGAGTTGAAAGAGTTGAAGAGTCAACTTGAAGAGTTGCTTGAGAAGAAGTTTATTCGTCCTAGTGTGTCGCTGTGGGGTGCACCTGTTCTGTTGGTCAAGAAGAAAGAAGGTTCTATGAGATTATGTGTGGATTATAGACAACTGAACAAAGTGACGATTAAGAACAAGTATCCACTTCCGAGGATTGACAATCTGATGGATCAGCTGGTTGGAGCTTGTGTGTTTAGTAATATTAATTTGAGGTCTGGGTATCATCAGATTCGTGTAAAGGCTGAGGATATTCAAAAGACTGCTTTTCAGACAAGGTATGGTCACTACGAGTACTCTGTGATGCCTTTTGGTGTGACTAATGCACCTGGTGTATTTATGGAGTATATGAATAGAATTTTTCATGATTACCTGGATAAGTTTGTTGTTGTGTTCATCGATGATATACTGATTTATTCCAAAAGTAAAGAGGATCATGCCGAGCATTTGAAGGTTGTGTTATCGGTGTTGAAAGAGAGGAAGTTGTTTGCTAAACTCTCCAAATGTGAGTTTTGGTTGAGTGAAGTAAGTTTTCTTGGACATGTGATTTCGAGTGATGGTATTTCTATGGATCCTACGAAGATTGAAGTTGTATCTCAGTGGGAAGCTCCTAAGTCTGTTGCTGAGATTCGAAGTTTCCTTGGTTTGGCTGGTTATTATAGGAAGTTCATTGAAGGATTTTCTAAGTTGTCGTTACCATTGACGCAGTTGACTAAGAAAGGTCAAGCTTTCATTTGGACTTCGCAGTGTGAAGCGAATTTTCAAGAGCTTAAGAGAAGATTGACTACGACTCCTATTTTGATTTTACCGGATCCGTTAGAAACTTTCGTTGTGTATTGTGATGCTTCTTTGTTGGGTTTGGGAGGTGTTGTGATGCAAAAAGGGCAAGTGGTAGCTTATGCTTCGAGGCAACTTAAAGTTCATGAGAGGAATTATCCGACGCATGATTTAGAGTTGGCCGTCGTTGTGTTTGTGTTGAAGCTTTGGAGACATTATTTGTTTGGATCGCGATTTGATGTGTTTAGTGATCACAAGAGTTTGAAGTACTTGTTCGATCAGAAAGAATTGAACATGAGGCAAAGGAGATGGTTGGAATTCTTGAAAGATTATGATTTTGGTTTGAATTATCATCCTGGAAAGGCGAATGTTGTAGCCGATGCATTGAGTAGGAAGTTATTGCACATGTCTATGTTGATGATTCGAGAGTTTGAATTATTGGAGCAATTTAGAGATTTGAGTTTGGTTTGTGAAGCGACGTCTTCGTGTGTTAAGTTTGGTATATTGAAGCTTACGTATGGCATTCTTGATGAGATTAGAGAATGTCAGAAGTCAGATTTGAAATTAGTCGATGTTGTGACATTGATTAATCAAGGTAAAGGTGGTGACTTTAGGATTGATGAGAATGGTATCATGAGGTGTCGTGATCGAGTTTGTGTTCCGGATGTTGCGGATTTGAGAAAAAGGATTCTTGAAGTAGGGCATAGAAGTGGTCTGAGTATTCATCCTGGTGCTACTAAAATGTATCAAGACTTGAGGAAGATGTTTTGGTGGAAAGGTATGAAGAAGGATGTAGCAGAATTTGTGTATTCATGTTTGACTTGTTAAAAGTCAAAGATTGAACATCAAAAGCCGTCTGGTTTGATGCAACCATTATCTATTCCCGAGTGGAAGTGGGATAGTATCTCTATGGATTTTGTTTCGGGTTTGCTGAGAACATCGAGTAATTGTGAGGCTATTTGGGTCGTTGTGGACAGGTTGACGAAATGTGCTCATTTTATTCCGATGAGGATGGATTATTCGATGGAGAGAGTTGCTAAGTTGTACATCGAAAGGATTGTGTGTTTGCATGGTATTCCGTCGAGCATTGTTTCAGATAGAGATCTGAGGTTCACTTCGAGATTTTGGGAAGGTTTGCAAAGTGCTTTGGGTACGAAGTTGCGTTTGAGTTCGACATATCATCCACAAACTGATGGTAAAACGGAGAGGACTATTCAGTCACTTGAAGATCTTTTGATGTCTTGTGTTTTGGAACAAGGAGGAAATTGGGATAGTTTCTTGCCTTTGATCGAGTTTACGTATAACAACAGTTTCCATTCGAGTATTGGAATGACACCTTTTGAGACTCTCTATGGTAGAAGGTGTAGAACTCCTTTGTGTTGGTACGAATCGTGAGAGAGTGTTATGGTTGGACCCGAGTTGATTCAAGAGACTACGGATAAGATTAAGATGATTCAAGAGAAGATGAAGGCTTCTCAGAGTCGTCAAAAGAGTTATCATGATAAGAGGAGGAAAGCTCTCGAGTTTGAGAAAGATGAGCATGTGTTTCTTCGAGTTACGCCAATAACGGGAGTTGGTAGAGCTTTGAAGTGGCATATCGGATTGCATTACCACCGTCACTTTCTAATCTTCATGATGTGTTCCATGTGTCTCAATTGAGGAGGTACATTGCGGATCCATCGCATGTTGTTCCATTAGATGATGTTCAAGTGCGGGATAATTTGACGGTTGATACATGTAAGACCCCAATTTTGTCCCTAAGATCCCTCATGGCATCATATCATATCATTACATTGCCTCAAGGATTATTGGACACCTTGCTTCCTTCTCTGTGGGTGGGATCTTTCTTGAGAGTGGTTCTTGATCACCAAGCATTGCTTGCATTTGTGTATCATTGCTTTTCTTTTAATCACTAACCAAAATGTACAAAAATATGTCATTAACCTTTGTTACTTGCAGCTTAAGCAGTCAACAGGTCAAGGCACAGTCAAGTGAATCCTTTGTGCAAGAGATGAGATTTTCCTTGAGATATGGATCATGTGATCATTATATTGAGCTTATATGAGCTAGAGGTTCATTTTGAAACAAATTCCCCAAGTGGTTGAGGCTCAAGTTCATCAGAATATTTTCAGGTCATCTAAGGACCAATGCAAGTCAACTGAAAGTCAACTGAAGGATTTGAGTGTGGGAATTGAATTTCTTCATCTCATTCATGTTCAAACAAGGCTTATTCATCATTTCAAACATCTACATTGAAGAATTTGAGGTCAAGTCAAAAGTTTCCCAAAATGGAAAGTGACCTATAATTTCAAGTTTCCAAAAATAGCAAGTTTTTGGACCAATTTCAACTCAACTTTCCAACATTAAAGAATCTTCAAATGAAAATTTGTCCAACATGAAAGTTGAAGATCTTTCTCTCCCATTTCCAAAAAGTCCAAGATCATGAGCATATGATGAATGGTTGAAGAATTATGATCAAATGATTGCCAAGTGTGCATGGAACTTCAACAAGCCATAACTTTTGAACCAAAGCTCCAAAATGAGCCCCTCTTTTTGCATATTTCTTCTCTTGACCTATAATTTCCAAATCCATTATTGCATTGCATGAAATTTCCTCATATAATCATTTGCCCATGCATATGTATTTTGGAAGGAAAGTGAAGAATTTGAATTCTATTGATCACATGAGCTAAATACCATTACAATTGTGTTCATTGGAGGATTTTAAGTGGATTTGCTCATGCACATGCTACTGTTCACGTGTACAATTTGCCATGCACCTTACACTTACCATTTTTGGTCATACACCCCTATTTCACTTAATCCCAATTAACACAAGCTTAATTCAATTTCAGAGTGATTAGGAGATGGTATAAAAGCTTAAGCATAACAGAATTCTGGAGTTTTTTCACTCATTCTAGATCTAGATCCAAAATTTTCTCTCAATCAAAACTTGAAAATTCAACACATAGCATAACAATTTTCTTCCATATTCTGGTTCATTGAGTGTAGTGGATGAAGAATCAAGCATTGGAACAGTGATTTTGGCCAGAATTCGTGCATACTCCAAGCAAGAACATGAAGATGGAAATTGCTATTTGAGCTAGATCTAGGTCGTGCCAAGCTTCAATTATTGCATCAAGCTTCAAGTCATCGTATCAGGAGTTGATATGGACACTTGCAAGGCCTTGGATCCATTGTTTCATTGTTCTGCTCTTCAAGAGGTAAAAACTCGAATCTCTTAATTCTTCAAACCATTGCCATGTTTAGATAGATCTCCTCACGCTAAAAATTCTGATCTAGATTTCATGGAATTCGGATGAATATTGATTGAGTTATCTGGATTTAAAGTTTTGGATGCAAATATGTTTTCATTCGATTCTCTTGATACATGATGAATTGGACCAAAATAATAGTAGATTTGTTTTCCTCATGTCATGAGCTTTCGTTTGGTATATGCCTTTGCAAATTCTGGAATTTTTTTTGTGTGAGATCACTGTAGTTCCGCCGTCTTCATGAAGAAGACGGTGGAAACCACCATGCCTGGCCGTGAGTACTGTAGCTTAGGGTTTGTCTGGTTCAGTTCTGGAAATGCACTGTAGAAGCGCCATTCACATTCCAATCGCGTGTTCGATCCTTCATGTTGCATTTGATTTGTTTTAATTCTGCTTGCTGGCGCTTGCATGGCGTACCGTTGGCACTTCCATTGGCTCAGATCCCTTGACCTTTCCACGCAATGCCTTGACCAGTGATGTGGCTTGCCACATCAATTATTTAAACGCAGCGTTTCGCTAGCGTCTATTTGAGCCAATACGCCTGCGTTTTGATACGCACCTCCATTCGATCCTTGGCTTTAACATTTTGGATTTTATTTTGTTTCCAGCGCGCATACACGCTTCGATTCTAGCTGAGACCACTTTTTCAAATTAATTCACATTTCTTCTTTCCCTCCAATTATCATGTATATGTTTCACATTTTATTTCAAATATTTTCACCACATTCAAAAAATCACCAAAAATAGAATATGCATCCAATTAATTCCAAATTTTTTGCTACATGATCATGTGAATGTCTACTATTTTTTTGATGCTGATTTCATGATTTTATCATTTCTGGATTTTGAATTGTGGACTGTTGATTGAACATGTATGCAAATGTACCATGCTTCATTCATTCTATTGTGAAATGCTCAATAGTGATCCAATTGCCATGAAATTTTATATGCTGGTTCCCAACATGTTGATTGATTTTTGAGGCTTGGTTGTGTATTTTTCTCATTTTTCATCTCTGTTTTAGACGCATGATTGTATGGTGTGACAATGTGTGTCACACAATTTGATGTCATACTTGTGCATTTTCATTTCTAGGTCAAATGAACTCTGTTGATTCTAATTTTTGGCATGATGATTATGTTTGACATGCTGTGTGCACATAAAAATTTCCATAATTATTTGATTCATTTCTGTTTTAATATGGAATTTTCATTCTTGATGATCAATTGTGTGCTTTGAAATTGTCTTTGCCATAGCTTGTTCATGAGATGACTTTGCTTAATGCTTTTGACTTGGTACTTTTTAGGACATGTTCATGATTAATTAATTGAGCTTCATGTTGAATATTGGTTGCTGTTTTGACTTCTTACTTTGCCTTTGACCCTAGGCTTTGCCCTAGGGGTTTGTACTCATAATTTGAGCTTTGCCTTTCAGGTTCAAGAGTCCTAATGGATGATGTGATCTCCTTGCTTGAGATACAATTTGCTTTGTTTAACTCATTTTGATTGTGTTGTAGGTCCTTGGGTGGCTAACTCACTTGAGTTGTTGACTTACATTGTGTATATTGGTTGTCTCACTGTTGACTGCCTGTTTAGTTTGTCTGAATGTGAATATTGACTTGTTTGATTTTCTTACAGGTACTTTAGTAGCTTTAACTCATTACTTGAGTTGCTTTGCTTTGCTTGTGGTTGGTTTACCACTTAGGTAACTTCTTTAACTCCATGTAGTCTGGAAGACCTGCTATCTTTGGCAGGCACCTGTCTGAAGCCCTCCTTAAGAGGCCATGTTCTTGATTGTTTAATTTTGTGCTAAAGACCTCAATGAGGCATGGTTGCATATTAAGACCTCCTAAGTGAAGAGGCATTGGCAGATAGAAGGGATGTGCAATCCATCCCCTGCTATTCAGTTGAGTCTTTCATCTTGCTCGCACTACATGCTGATGCATTTGAATAAACACCCAAAATCTTGTATATAGAGTCAGTCATTGTGGAATAAAGTTCCTCATTCTGGACTCCCACACCTTCTTTGATTCAAGCTCACCCAGGCCTGGGTTAAGAGCTATGAGGTCTAACCCTCATTTCCCATTTCATCTGCTCACCCTGACGGTCAATGTCAGTGGTTAAGAGCCTCACCACCCATAACAGTATTGGCTTGTTTGTCAAGGTTGATATGACCCCTTGACTAAAGCCCAACTTTCATTGAGCCTCTTGATTGTGTATAGTGTGTGCTAATTGATTGATGTGATTGCTTGTGTTTGCTTTTGCATATTGTCTTGCATATTGTCTTGCATATTGTCTTTGCATTTGTTATTGTTTTGTTTTGAGGAGTCAGATGTAAGACCATTGATTGGCTATCTGTTTCCTGTTCCTTTTGGGGAGCTGGATATAAGACCATTTATTGGCACTCCATTTCCTATCTTGTTTCTTTTTGTGAAGTCAGATGTAAGACCACTGATTGGCTATCTGTTTCCTATCTGTTTTCTTTTGTGGAGTCAGACGTAAGACCATTGATTGGCTATCTGTTTCCCATGTTGCTTTGTGGAGTTGGACGTAAGACCATTTATTGGCACTCCGTTTCCCATCTCGTTTCGGAGTTGGATGTAAGACCATTTATTGGCAATCCATTTCCAGTTTTGTTTCTCCTTTGAGCTTGCTTATTTGCTTATTGCTTTGTGTTGCCTAATTCCAAAGGAACTTCCTTGAATCATTTCTATGATTTTGAGAAAGCAATCCTGCCTGTGGCTTTGTCCCTTAACCTTAACCCTCACCCTTTTGTGATTAACCTTGAACCTTGTTTTCATCTTTAACCCAAACCAGAAAACTTTTGTGCAAACATTTTCACTTGTTTTCAAAACTAGAAACTTAGGCCTTAGGCCTTTGATTTTTAAACTTCATTTTCACAATACTTCTTTTGAATTGAACTTTAATGTCAACTTTGACCATCTTTGTGAATACTTTTAATTGGTTAATTTCACTCACTCAATTGCTTTTGTGGCTCTTGTCCACTTCTTAATCAAATTTTCATGCATTAGCCATAGATCTGAGTTATCTTAGTGGTTGATGTGAATCTCACCTTTTGTCCTTAGTGATTGAATTGTAAGACTTTCCTGCTTATTATAGGGTTAACCCCTCACTAGCACGTTGAAGCTGTTCTCACATGATGGACTTGTGGTTGCTCATGTTGAGTTTTCTCCCTTTGATAACGAAAGACCTTAAGGCTTTTGTTTAAAATCAATCCACTCACTTTTATTTGGAAATCTTTTAGCCGAACTACGGCGTTTTGATCCTTATCTTTCATGAAAAGGTACGTAGGCAATGGGTTCATCCATCCAAACACAAAAATGTAAATAAACTTGTACATTCTGTTCTCATCTCTTCAATCAATGTTTGCACAATAAATATTTCATAAACAATAACCTGATACAACAAGTTGTGAAAAGGGATCCCTAGGAGTACCTAGGATGTTGTGGGTGCCTAACACCTTCCCATGACATAACCAACCCCCTTACCCAGATCTCTGACCTTTTATTAGTTTTCTTTGCAAAACTTCTTAGGCTTTTGTTCGCTTTCTAGCCATTCCTTTGGATAAATAGAAGTGCGGTGGAGACTCTATCTTGTATGATTTACCTCGGATCTAATTAATATTTCCGATGGTGACGAATACACCGCTACAATACATCACCTATACAAATTGAAGATCGAGAAGTGAAGAAGCTTCGTGGTTAGGAGATTGCCTTGGTGAAAGTGATATGGGGCGGAGTCGCCAATGGCAATATTACTTGGGAACTCGAGGATAAGATGAAGGAATCGTATCCGGAGTTGTTCGTTTGAGGTACTTTCGAGGCCGAAAATCTTTTAAGTGGGGAAGAGTTGTAACAACCCAATTTTAGTAATTATTTCTTATATTATTATTATTATTATTTTATTTTATTTATTTGGAGTGTTAATTAATTAATTGGTTGTTAGGTAGTATAATAATTGATTATATTAATTGATCTGGTGTGTTAATTAATTATTTAGTTGATATGAGATATAATGAATAATTGAATTAATTAACTTGGTGTGCATATTGAGTTGGTTTAATTTATTTGAATTAAATAGAGATATTATAAGACTAGGTATTATTGGGCCTAATAATTAAATTAGAGGTATCACTCTTTAAGCCCAAATATAATACTAGTATATAAGAGGTGAGGAGAGTGAGAATTAGGATTCATTTGATCATTTGACAACAATAGAGAAAGAGAAAAGGAAAAGTAAGGAGAAGAGGGGAAGAACAAGAAAGGAGCTAGGGTTTCCAGAAAATCGAAGAGGTAAGGGGGAATCCTTATTATTATGGGTTAGTATGATTGGGTCAATGGGTAGAAGTATGTTAGGTTAAAAATCCCTAATTTTGTATGGTTGTTTGGAATTGTTAGGTTTTGATGCATATTCTTGATTGTGGTGATTTAATTGTGTTAAAACTGAAAATTAACGTTATATACTTAGGATATTGTATGAGTTATAATTTTTTGAACGTTTGGCTTTTTACGGAATCGAAATCGGAGGTCCGAAAGTCCCCCAACCTTGAAAAACGCAGAAAATTCTGCATTCTGTTTTATGTTAACCGGTTACCCACCGAGCGTTAACCGGTTACTTGCTTGAAAATCTGCGCAGGAAATTGATTTTGTTTTATGTTAACCGGTTATCCACCGAGCGTTAACCGGTTACTTGCTCTATTTTGTGTTAACCGGTTACTCACCGAGCTTTAACCGGTTACCACTGTTGAAAAAATGAAAAATTGAGATTTTAAAAAGTCGTATTCATTTGCAATGAGATCTAGTGTGCGTATTTGATAATTAGCCTATATTTGTGAATGATATATTGTTATGAATGTGTATATGTACCATTGGTGGATAATTCATAGAGTTGAATTATGGTGATATGTGGAATGTTAAGATGGTAGAAATGATCTTAATTGCATATGTATTGGTATTTGTACATTCATTCATGGCATGGTCGGCTTCATAGTGGAAGCGGTGAAACTGTGGGTTCACATGGTATTAGACGTTGATCCTTGAATGGAAATAGGCGTAGCATACGTTGATCCTTAATTGGAAATAGGCGTAGTGGCTTTGATCTTGTCCGGATCGGAAGCGTGGCTTGGATTCTAGATATTGAATCGGAAAGCGGTGAAACTTTGGGTTCACATTGAGGTACCGCGTGCATAGAGTCACATGTCTTGCATTGAGTCATATTAGAGTTATGTGATAATTGAATGTATGCATTGATGTGATCGTGAGGTGTGTATGAGATATGAATAATTGAATTTGGTGATGTTTGGATACATAATTTGGTAAAATATGTGATTATGTGATAATTATAGTTATTTGTATATTTGAGAATATAACATTGGATTTTAATATTATACTCCTTGAGTTCTGATGGATGTTGGAACATGTGAAATAAATATTAGTTTGTATTATTTACATGGTTATACGAAGTGTGATGAATTCCTTAATTGTTGATTTAATCATTGTGCTTTATTATACTTCTTCATAATGATTTGAATTCTCACCCTTTCTGTTTGAATATTGCCTTTACATGGGCATCGTGCAGACACTCAGGAGTAGTATTGCTGAAGTAAGTGGACGGTAGCTCACTCGAGATTAGCCGGAGAGTTTTCGTATTTTAGTTTGAGGACTAGGTAATGAGTCAATGCTCTGGTCATGTAACACTGGGTAGATTAGTAGTATTGAACTCGTATCCTATTTGGATAAGTATTATGTTATTACTTGTGAACATGCTTATTTGCAATTGCTGTTGAGAGGCCATAGTGCCAAATATTCTGATTATGGTTTTAGTTTATTTTGAAGAGATTATTGAGAGATGGTCATGGTATGGGACATGGATCATTTGATGAAAGGCATGAGTATTCATTATTTTCCGCTGCGAACGCATATTCCTGAATATTCATGATAATTGAAATGTGTTATTTTAAATGACCAGGTGTATTGTATATTGATGATGAACGATGTTTGGTTTTTGAAAGCCTTTAGTTTTTGAAAATGTCAATGTGACGCCCTTTTGTTTATATGCGTGCTTATTTACTCTGATTATATGTTAACTATTTTGGGGTAGAAAAGGGGTGTTATAGGAAGTACATTCAATGAAGAACCGATGTCTACCAATAACACATTTCAGTGATGTTAGCTACAATATGATTGAACTGATCCACCATAACATCATGTTCCACATAAGCTTGGCCTAGAACTTTCTACAGTGCTGCTCTGTGCGCTTCTGAATTTATTAACAGAGACAGTACGGAAATATTGGAGGGAGTTTGGAGCAACTGCTCCACCACGTTGAACTCGTTTTTCTTTATCAATCTGAGCACCTCATCATCATCACTAGGCTTCAAACTGCTGGATTCACCAGACTGATACTTTGGAGCGCTAACAGGATCTACCATATACGCCTCAACCTTCTTGCTAACAGACAAATCTTCCACATTCTTTGGGGACACTGGCCCAAAAACACGACCACTACGGGTCACCTTAGTAACATCTGCTATGCTTACAATATAACTGGTCATAGGTAAAGGAACCTCTTGACCATTCTCTAACATGGTAGCATTAGACTGATATGGGATAACTTTATCGGATGCATACGAGACGGGGCCCACTAACCGTATTACCAACGACGATACCGATCTCAAGAGTTTTAAAAATTGGTACTATTACATTGACATTGTCATCCACATGATGGGATTGAACAATCTGAATCAAACCTTCATCCATCAACCTCTAGATGTCTCTCTTCACAACCATACACCCTCTGGGATTGACACTGCAAATAGCACAACCATCATGGTCATGCTCACAATCACTAACCAAGCAAATATCCTTGTGCATCCTCGCCAAGGACCTTCTAATTAAGCGTGCATCAAATACCTTGAACTCACCAGGACAACTGTCCACCATATTAACAGATGAATTCCCATGGGCAGGTAGTGGGTTAACTTTGATGTTCGGAGCACGGTCCTCAAAGGACACCATTCCACTTTTGACCAGCTTCTGGACTTCATATTTTAACAGGTAGCAGTTCTTGATATCATGACCGGGAGCTCCTTGATGAAAGGCACAACGGAGTTCTGATTTGTACCACCATGGAAGTGGTTCAGGGATTTGAGGTGGATTTCTTGGTTGCAACAGGTTCTTGAGAACCAAAGATGGATATAATTATGCGTACGTCATAGGAATTGGGTCAAAAGAGACCTTCTTCCTTTCAAAATTTGATTGTTGTTGAAGATTTTTGGTATTGTTGTTGTTGTAGGCGTTTGTTCGTTGTTGTGGCTGTTGTTGTTGTTGTTGTTGAATTGGTGTTGTATGATTGTTATAAAAGACTGCGACCACAGATGATACTTGATGATGGTGTTGACAAGATGATTGACTTCTTCTTACATGAGGCCTCCTCTGCCTCCCAACAGACACTGCATTAGTCTCTGCTTCCTTCTTCTTACCAAAACTATTACCATACCTCTTGTTGGATGACGCTTCCTCCTTAGATAATCGTCCGTCTTGGACACCTTCTTCTAGCCTCAACCCCATGTTTACCATTTCATTAAAATCACTGAGGGCACTGACAATCATCCGCTCATAGTAAAATGAGCTCAAGGTCTTGAAAAATTTAGTCATCTCCTTCTCTTCCAAAGGAGGGGTAATCTGAGCGGCAAGCTCTCTCCATCTTTGTGCATACTCTTTAAACGTCTCCTTATCCTTCTGAGACAACGACCTCAATTGGTCCCCATCTGGATCCATATCCATATTATATTTGTACTGCTTCACGAATGCTTTGCCCAAATCATTGAAAGTGCAGATGCTTGCACTATCCAATCCCATGTACCACCTCAGAGTGGCACCAGTTAAGTTGTCTTGAAAATAATGGATCAACAACTGATCATTATCTGTTTGAGTAGACATTTTTCTGGCGTACATCACAAGATGACTGAGTGGACAGGTATTCCCCTTGTACTTTTCAAAGTCAGGCACTTTGAACTTCACCGGGATTTTAACATTTGGAACCAAACAAAGCTCCGCAACACTCTTTCCAAACATATCATTTTCCCTCAAAGTTTTCAACTCCTTTCGCAGCTCAAGGAATTGATCTTTCATCTCGTCCATCTTCTCATACACATCAGGGCCTTCAGACAGCTCAAAATGATATATGGTGTCTTTTACCTGGGGTAGAGTATGCACAACTGGTGGCGGCACAGATATGACCGGGCTAGATGCCGGCATGGAAGCAAAGGTAGGCGCAAAGCCTTCAGGCACAAAATTAGGCGGCATTCCCCACGGGAATCCGGCAGGCATGTTGGGTGCAAAGTGAGCAGCAATTGCATGAATGGTAGAGGTAGCAACCTCGAAAATAATAGTCCTCTGAGGAGGAGGAGTTGCAGGCGTTGGAGAAGACTGACTCTGAGCGGCTAGCACTAACTCCATCATGGCAGTCAGACGGGCGATCTCATCCTTCAAGTCTCTGTTCTCTTGTTCTAGATGCCCCATAATCTTTGAGTGATTGGCGCGAGTATTGTATTGATGAGTCAGCTTGGCTGAAGCCAGAAGAAATACCAATAAGACATATGGCGAAAGAGAAACCTGCTTATGCAAATGATGCATTAAATGCAATGCTTGATTGTTTTTATTTTCAAGGAACTTACTACATTATTTGCAAATATATATATTCAATAATAATTGCAACAATTTGATATGGCCATAAAATATCTTTTATTTATATAATTGGAAGGATTACACTGAGTACAATTTCAAAAACCAAAATACAAAATACAAGAGAAAAGGAGACTAGTCGTCCTAAGGATCCCTAACAACAATGTCAGAAGATCGGGACACAAGCGCGTAGTTCCTTCGGATGCATCGAATCTCGGACTCAAAAGAAGTCTTCATCTGAGTCTTCTCAAGGAAAAGTTGGTCAACAATCTTCTTCCAAGCAACGGAAGGTTGCGGCATACTAGAGGAAGATGAAACCTATGGTTCTCTCTGTCTCTTCATCACTCGGTCTTCAAGTAGCTCAATAAGTGCATCTTTGTCCTTGGACTCAAGTTGCAACTCCTCATGCTTTCTCCTCAAAGCACAAAAATGCTTTTCCTGCATATCCTTTTCTTGCTTCATCTTGGCGAGCGCGTTTTCCAAATCCTCTACATCTTGGTTAGGGAGAGTTAATGGCTCAACCACAACCATAGACATAGGTCTCTCACAAGCATAATGCATCTTCAATTCTGAAGCTCTCTTCTTCACCCAAAGAGGGTACGCTTCCAAAGCTACACAATTGCACGGACCAAGCTTAGATCTTCCCTTCCTATGCACATTATGCCAAGCATGCATAATCTTCTGCTTCAAATGTTAGGGATCTTTACCCTCTTGATAGAAAAGACCTTCTAACAAAGTGTTATTAGGTTTGTCTCTCAAGGGGAACCCAAGTTGACGACGAGCCAAAGCAGGGTTGTAGTTGATTCCTCCTTGTGTACCAATGAGAGGAACATTAGAGGATTCACCACAACAATCAATAATATCCAAACTGCTTAATGAAGGATCATAGCAAACTATATCATCATTAGTGAGAGACATAAGTCTCTGAGACCACTGTAGATATTGTTTGCACTCTACAAAAGCAGGTGTCTGAGGCAAGTGCGAAATAAACCACTTATCTAGAAGAGGAACACAAATGACGATAGTTCCGCCACCTTTAGAATTCCTTAGATGCAAAGAGAAGTACATATCTCCTAACAGAGTAGGCGTAGGATTCCCAATCAAGAAAATTCTAATGGCGTTAACATCAACAAAACTGTCAATGTTAGGGAATAAGGCTATACCATAGATGAGCAACATAAAGATGGCCTCGAAATCATCCACACTACCGGCTTGAGCAAAAGCAGTAGCTTCCTTGATAAGGAATTCAGAAGTCAACCCAAACAAACCTCCTTTCTTCACCCAATGGGCCTCTATCTAAGACTTTTTCAAGTGGAGAGCTTCAGCTATAAGATGAGATCCAGGAATCTCTTCCAATCCACTAAAAGGCACTTTGCTAGAAACATGTATTCCAAAGATATGGGCGTACTCCTCCAACGTAGGCACAAGTTGATAATCAGGAAAAGTAAAGCAATGGTATAGAGGATCGTAAAACTGGACCAACACACTCAGAAGTCCTTCAACCACATTAGTAGACAAGATAGATAGAAGCTTCCTATGACGTTGCTTCAAATCCAAGGGATCTAATACAAAATATGCTAGCTTCCTTAACTCTTTCAAGTCTGGACATCTGAAACTGTACTTCTTAGTGTTCCTTCGTCCACAATCCATGGTCTGAAAATATTTGCAAATAACACCTCAGTGAAGGTAGAGAAAAACAAGAAAGGGGGGTTTGAATTGTTTTAGGAAAATAAAAACTTTTTAGAACTTAGACACACGCAAAAACAAAAGAATTCAACATATAATTTTATACTGGTTCGCTTGAAATTCAAAGTTACTCCAGTCCACCCGGCCAAGGTGATTTCGCCTTCAAAAAGGACTTAATCCACTAATCTTGAAAGATTACACAAACAACCGTCTAAGAGAATAATAATCCCTTAGCCCTCTCAAGTAATCAAACTTCACAAAGTCACTTGAGGAAATATCTTAGCAATAATATGATTACGGTAATGAATAGTGCTTCTAACAATAAGCAGAGATTACACAAGATAAGAACAAAAATTATTCTCAGGTTTAGAGCAGCAGCTCGTGAGAGAATGAAATAATGAATGGTGTAAGTATTGTATTCTCGTATGTTTCAGGTGTCTTCTTTGGGAGGCGTTCCATCCTTTTAATAGGAGAGTGAGAAGACCGTTGGGTGATGTTAATGTCAGAATCTTGGGCATTGATGGATGATTAACGTCATTAATCTCCGTGTTCTATCCAAAGCATTATTTGGAGCGCCATAACTTCCTCCTAAAAACAGTTTCTTTCTATAAGCGAGTTTCTTCAATGTTAAGCTTTCTTGAATCAGAGGATCCTATAGTCAAAATCTTCATTTAGCGATTGCAGCTTCAGAGGATGTTTGTTGCCGACTGTCTTCAGAGTTTCTCTTTATTTGACTTCTTCAGAGCGTACGTCTTCAGAGTCTAGAGTCATTCTCCCCCTTTAGAGTGTCTGACTTCTTTAGTTTAGATAACGCCTGCGTTTGATCAGAGTCAGAGCTTCTGGTCGCGTATCTTCTGAGTAGAATCTTAACGCTTAATTTTGTATCTGATGATTGTCTATCTGATTGTTTTGATTAGAGTCTTGCACACTTAGAAAAATTTCGTTAGGGTACCATTTTTGTTTCATCCTTTGTTATCATCAAAATCATAGAGATACATTGTAGAACTAAATTTGTTCTTACAATCTACCCCTTTTTGATGATGACAAAACAAGTCAGAGTGATGATGAAACAGTAAGTAATATCTCAGAATCAGATAAAAAGAATGGACTCCCCTTGAGTTAGATCATTAGATTTAACAGAAGTTCTTACCGGACATTCCTTGTGTGGTAGTTGGTTTTTGTACCTTAGTTATTATCCTGCATAACTTTAGTTCTCATAAGTCATTAAGATATTTAATGTTCGCAGTGCCTTGAGAGGTTTAGATATATATTTTCATTAGAGCTGTTTTAGTTCTCCCCCTTTTGTTAGAATAAAAAAGACATAGAAATATAGGCAGGAAATGGATATTCATATATAAGAGAAAACAGGTACATATAGGAAGCAATGAAAGCATATATCAGAAAGCATAAAAAAAACATCAGAAGAAAAAACAACAAGCAAAGAGCCTAAGTGCCTAAGGGTTTGGGGACGGAGGCATCCTTTGGAGAAGTTGAGTCAGTAAATTCTGAATGTTGGTGTTGAAGGAATTCTGGTGACCCAACCATGCTCGTACCACTTGTTGTTCCTTTTGCAGTTCCTCCAGAGTCTTTAAGACCAGAGGGGCAAAGCCAGAGTTAGATTGCCCCCCCTGAGTCAAAGCATCAACACTGGCCTTGGCAACTTCCTCTTGATAACGCGAAAATACATCAGATATTTGCCTTGATTTACACTCAAAGATCATACCACTTTAGTTAATATTCCAATTATTCCGCAAGTATTCGAGTTATTTTTGCAGGTATTTAAATCTCCAAGCATTAATGAGCAAAATATAGAAAAGGAAGAAAAAGAAGAAGAAACAGATGAGAAAGCACAGAAAAAGCATAAAAACCAAAATACAGAATTTGCTGATATGACGACCGTCACAAGCTGCATGACAACCAACACGGCCCAGCCTGTGACGACCGTCACAGGCCCATGACGAGCGTCACACGACCAAATTTTACGCTTTGAGGCAGTCATCAGAGGCAACCAAACGTGCCTAAATTCTCTCCAACAGAATGACTCCCCCGTGGATCCTCATTCAACCAGTCTTCCTTAATTTTCTCAACTGCCAAGGCCTACCAAAGCAATATATAAAGGACAAAAGTTGGAAAAATTGGAAACGTCTACACTTCCGCTCTCCAATTGATTTTTACAGCATTCTAGCTTTTTAGTTATTTTTCTTTCAGCAACTTTGTTTCCATTGCCGTAATTCATTTACCATTCTTTTTAGAATTCCCGTTTTCTCCTTTCCTTTCCGTTTTCCAGTTAGCCATAATAGTAGTTTCCTACACTAGGGAACTACTACACTTTATTTAATTTAGTAAGCAATTGTATTGAAGAAGCAGAATCCTATCGACCTGTGGAGGACTGCTCAAGTACTCGAAGATTCGTCGTACTCTGTTAATCCAATTGCCAGGTTTTTATTCAATTATTATTATCATTGTTTTGTTATTGTTATAATTACGTTTGCTGCACTGTTAATCTGTTTATGCTTTGTGTTTGCGCTATTTAACATGTCCGGCTAAATTACCGGTATCGGTATGTAACAATTTACTTAGATGGGATTTAATAATAATCCGGGAAAACTCTTTTTCTCAAATAATCTTTTAGGCTGAGGTTTTTAATTTAAATTTAATTAACTTTGTCACAAAAGTGAGAAGCTATTTAATACGATTTTGCCACGAGAGTGAGAAATTAACTAAGGTGAGAACCAACAATCGCGAGAGCGTGAGGCTCGAGCTGGATAGTAAAAACTAGGCATTGATTTTAAAAACAGCGAGAGCACTTTAAAAACAATTAGAACTTATTTATTTTCAAAAAGTAATTTTAACTTAAAATGGGACAGCGAGAGCGTACATTCTGACTTAAAGCTATAGGCCGAATCAACAATCACGGGAGTGTGAGATAAAGCCTTTTAAATAAATATTTTCTACTGAGAGATATTTGGTATTTAAACTATTCACTGGTGACTTATCGAATCCCTGACAATTAATGCATTGCATACTGATTCTTTCCACCAATTCTTTCTTAAAACTAAATTTCTCTTAGATTTAATATTCTGCACCCGAACTTCTATAAATCATTCCCTTAGTTAAACATAGTGACGTTAGTAACACTAGTTTGACCATAGGTCCCTGTGGGTTTGATATCTTTTAAAACTAAGACGAATGGACTGTGCACTTGCAGTCAAGTACCCGATAGACGATATTATATATATAGTTACGACCAACATCAAGTTTTTGGCGCTGTTGTCGGGGACCTGTTTTAGTCGAATAGTGCGATTCTTTCATTGCACGGTATAGACTAAGGTAAAAATAAAAACTAATTTACTCTCCCTTATTTCCCCGATTGTATGCCAAGTACTCGCTCACAAGGCGATAACTTAGCACCACCAATCGCAGAACTAGAGTGTTTCTTATATATAAGACGCCGAATACTAGAGTACCAACAATGGTACGATATTCCTGATATCTTCTTTCCTGCTAAACAAGACGATAAGCCAACCATGGCTAACGAAGTACCACAAAATCGTCCTCTTAAATTCTACGCTACCCCGTCCCAACAAGAACCTGACAGCAGCATTGATGCTCCAGCTATCAATCGAAACGATTTTGAGCTGAAACCCTCATTATTATCAGTCGTCCAACAACATCAATTTTCCGGAAATCCTACGGACGACCCTAATGAACACCTGACCAAGTTTGTGCAGTACGCGAACACTGTAAAGGCGAATGGTGTATCTCAAGATGCGATAAGACTACGCTTCTTTCCTTTCTCACTAAGAGACAGAGCTTGGGCTTGGTCGCAATCCTTGCCATCCAACTCAGTTACAACATGGGAAGAACTGAAGAACGTTTTCTTATCCCGATATTTTCCGTCGAGCAAAACTGCTATGCTGAGAGCTCAAATCAACGGATTCCGACAAAAATATGTAGAATCTCTCTACGACGCGTGGGAGAGGTACAAAGACATGATGGGGATATGTCCACAACACGGTCTCGAAGACTGGGTGATCATTCACATATTTTACAATGGGCTTCTGTATAACACAAGACTGACAGTAGACGCTGCCGCGGGCGGTGCACTTATGGACAAGCCATATAACGAAGCCTATCAACTCATTGAAAACATGGCCCAAAACCATTTCCAATGGGAAGGTGAAAGAACTCTAGTAGAAAAGTCCCAAACAAAGAGTGGAATGTACGAAATCAGTAGCCTTGACCATGTTCATGCCAAGGTAGATGCCCTTGTTCAAAAATTAGACAACTTGACCATACCACCCACAACCACCGTGGCTGCTGTAACTCCAAACTGTGAGTTATGTGGAAACCCTGGACACACTGCACAAGAATGTCAAATATTAGCAGAAGTCCCAACCGATCAAGTGAATTACGCACAAGGAAATCCATATTCGAATACCTACAACCCAGGTTGGAAAAACCATCCTAATTTTTCGTATAAGAATAACAACGCCCTGTATGCACCTGGCCAAGCACTAGTTGTACCGCCTGGATATCAAAAGCCATCTAATAATGCTCCTAACATGCCTAGGAAGTCGAACCTCGAATTAATGATGGAAAGCTTCATAGCTACCCAAGCTCAGACAAACAAAGACTTCTTGAACCAAAACATACATACTAGCGAGCAACTCAAACAACTAGCGAGCAAAGTAGACGCCTTAGCCACCCACAATAAAATGCTTGAAACACAAATTTCACAAATGGCTCAACAACAAGCATCTACAGCCGCTCCTGCTGGAACATTTCCTGGACAGCCGCAACCTAATTCAAAAGGACATGCAAATGCCGTTATACTTAGGAGTGGAAAAGAAATAGACGGACCCGTAGATCCAAGACTTCAAAACCCTGCCATGTACCAAAAACCAGACAAAACCTCAACTGAGTAGGTGAATAAACCAAAGGAAATAGAAGATAATACCCGAGAGGCCGAATAGAAAGAAAAACCTTATGTGCCTCTGCCTCCTTATAAACCACCCATTCCGTATCCTCAAAGACTTGCAAGTTCTAAATCCACAAGTCAATTTAGGAAATTTGTTGAACTTCTGAAGCAACTAAACATTACAATACCCTTTACAGAAGCCATCACACAAATGCCCTCCTATGCCAAATTTCTTAAGGAAATCCTATCCAATAAGAAAAAGATTGAGGATAACGAAACAGTTACACTTACTGCAGAGTGTAGCGCAATAATCCAAAATAACATGCCTCCCAAACTAAAAGACCCAGGTAGTTTTTCCATACCCTGTGACATTGGAAAATTCGTCATAGACAAAGCTCTATGCGATCTAGGAGCCATCATTAGTGTAATGCCCTTAACCATCTGTAAAAGGCTCAGTATGGGAGAACTAAGACCAACCAAGATGTCTGTTCAATTAGCTGACCGCTCAATCAAATATCCTGTCGGTATACTAGAGAATGTCCCCGTACGTGTAGGACAATTTTACATTCCTACAGATTTCATAATCATGGACATCAAAGAAGATGCCAGTACACCTATCATATTAGGAAGGCCATTCTTGGCTATCGCCGGAGCCATAATAGACATAAAGAAAGGTAAGCTAACATTCGAAGTTGGAGAGGAAAAGGTTGAATTCATCTTGACCCAATTCTTACAAGCGCCAACTATAGACAACACCTGTTATCTACTTGATGTCATAGACGAGTGCGTGAGAGAGATGGAGATGCAAGAAACCACATACTCTGATATAATGAAAATCCAAATCCCTCTAATCTTTGAAGACGATAATTGGCATGAACCATACCAAAATGACAGTCTAAGTGAATGCTTAGCACTTACGCCCAACCACATGCCATGCCCAAAGAAACCCGACTTGGAATTAAAAGCACTACCAAAGAACCTAAGATACGAATTCCTAGACACTGAACTCAAAAGACCAGTAATAGTCAACGCTGACTTGGGACAGATGGAAACTGAAAAGTTACTAGATGTCTTAAGAAAATATCCAACTGTGTTAGGATACAACATCGCCGACCTAAAAGGGATAAGCCCTTCTATCTGTATGCATCGCATTATGCTGGAGGAAGATTGTAAAACCTCTAGAGAACACCAGAGAAGGATCAACCCAATCCTAAGTACGATAGTCAAGGATGAAGTAAAGAAGTTACTAGATGCTGGAATCATACACCAGATCTTTGATAGTCAATGGGTTAGCCCCGTTCATGTAGTACCAAAAAAGGGGGTGTTACAGTTGTTAAAAATGAGAAGGGCGAATCTATAACACAAAGTGTTGTGACCGGAAGTAGAATGTGCATCGACTATAGAAAACTAAACAAAGCCACTCGGAAAGATCATTTTCCTCTACCCTTCATTGACCAAAATGCTTGAACGATTGGCTAAGCATTCTCACTTCTGCTATCTAGACGGTTATTCAGGATTCTTTCAAATCCCCATCCATCCTGACGACCAAGAAAAGACAACCTTCACATGCCCATATGGTACATTCGCTTACCGACGAATGCCATTCGGATTATGCAACGCTCCTGCAACATTCCAAAGATGCATGATGTCGATCTTCGCTGATTTTATAGACGACATTATGGAAGTCTTTATGGACGACTTTTCTATTTGTGGGCAAAGCTTTGAAGGATGTCTATCAAACCTTGAAATGGTACTTGAAAGATGCGTAAAGGTAAATCTCGTTTTGAACTGGGAGAAATGCCATTTCATGGTCCAACAAGGAATCGTATTAGGTCACATAGTATCTGATAAAGGAATTGAAGTAGACAAAGCTTAGATCGAAATCATAGAGAACCTTCAACCTCCGAAAACCGTACGAGAAATACGAAGCTTTTTAGGACACGCCGGTTTCTACCAATGTTTTATCAAAGATTTCTCGAAAATTACCAAGCCACTTATGGGTTTATTAATGAAAGACGCTGATTTCATCTTTGATGAAAAGTGTTTAACAGCGTTCAACCAATTAAAAACATCTTTAATCACTGCACCCATAATGCAACCACCTGACTGGAGATTACCTTTTGAAATCATGTGTGATGCGAGTGATTACGCAGTAGGCGCAATACTAGGACAAAGAAAGGATAAGAAGCTTCATGCTATTTACTATGCAAGTAGAACACTAGATCCAGCCCAAATGAACTACGCCACCACTGAAAAAGAACTTCTAGCCGTTGTGTTCGCCTTGGACAAATTTTGTTCCTACCTAGTAGGGGCGAAAATTATTATCTATACCGACCACGCCGCTATTAGATATCTGCTAAGTAAGAAGGATGCCAAACCAAGACTTTTAAGATGGATCCTACTCTTACAAGAATTTGACTTAGAGATAAAAGATAAGAAGGGTACTGAAAACGTAGTAGCAGACCACTTATCACGAATCGAAGAGAATAAACCTGAACAAATACCAATCAATGATGATTTCCCTAACGAACGACTCATAGCCCAAATGGAAAGCGACATGTCTGAACTAACATTAAATGATACAGAAATAGAAGAATCCTTGGAAGAAATACATGCGAATGCAACTCTGCCATGGTATGTTGATTTTGCCAACTACCTAACTGTTGGAGTACTTCCACCGGACCTATATTACCAACAAAAGAAGAAATTCTTTCATGATCTAAAACAATACTACTGGGATGAACCTCTCCTTCCAAAAGAGGTATCGACGGTATTTTTTGTCGATGTGTTCCTGAGGACGAAATAGACGACATAATCTCTCATTGCCATTCCGCTCCCTATGGAGGGCATGCAAGTACCTCAAAGACCTGTACTAAGATCCTGCAATCGGGCCTCTTTTGGCCTACTCTATGGAAAGATGTTCATAATGCGGTTATAAAATGCGACCGGTGCCAACGCACTAGTAACATCTCAAGACGCGATGAAATGCCACAAACAGGAATCTTAGAAGTGGAAGTCTTCGATGTATGGGGGATTGACTTCATGGGACCATTCCCATCTTCTTTTAGTAATAAGTACATACTCGTTGCTGTCGATTATGTTTCAAAATGGATCAAGGTTATAGCTTCTCCGACAAATGACACACGAACAGTGATTAAGTTGTTCAAGAACATCATCTTTCCTAGATTCGGTGTGCCAAAACTAGTAGTTACTGACGGTGGCTCCCACTTCATATCAAATATCTTTGGAAAACTTCTTCTGAAGTATGGAGTCCGACACCGTGTAGCAACACCTTATCACCCACAAACCAGCGGACAAGTCGAAATTTTGAATCGAGAGATCAAACAGATTCTAGAAAAGACTGTTGGAATATCCAGAAAAGATTGGTCATCTAAACTAAACGAAGCTCTGTGGGCCTATGGGACACCTTACAAAACCCCAATAGGGACCACACCCGGTAAATCATGTCATCTCCTTGTGGAATTAGAACACAAAGCTTACTGGGCAATTAAGACCCTAAATATAAATTATACTTCCGCAGGTGAGAAATGAATTTTGGACATTCACGAATTAGAAGAACTGAGACTAGACGCCTATGAGAATGCCAGGATATATAATAAGCGAACCAAAAGATGGCACGACAAACGTATATCTAGGAAAGAGTTTAATGTCGGTGACATAGTACTACTATTCAATTCAAGACTTAATTTTTTTCCAGGAAAACTTAAATCTAGGTGGTCAGGCCCTTTCGAAATCACTAAAGTCCTTAAAATCCGTGCGATAGAAATAAAAGGTAGAAGTAGCGAACCATTTATAGTGAACGGGCAGCGATTAAAACATTATCATAATATTGAAAATAGAGACTATTCAAACAGTCTCAGACTTATAGAGCTGCCTGCTCAACCCCAAAACTAGTACATCGCGACGCTACTGTCGAACTTACGACATTAAACAAAGTGCATAGTGGGAGACAACCCACCTTTTCTTTTATTTGTTATCTTTGTTACAAACTATTTTCCTTCTTTGATTTTCTTCTTTATTTTTTTTCCTCCCCTCTTCTTGATTCTTTGCAGTAATACTTGTTGCTTCTAGTTACTAACTTAGAAACATTGGATACTGATTAACAGGCGCATTAATAACTAGTTAGTTACTAACTTTCATCATGCAACCAGTAGATACAGTTTTCAGAGGCAGAGTTCAGAGAAGGCGGTATGATTATCTAGCTCAGAAGGATATGGCATTATCCATTTATTATGATGGACCTACCATGGATAGGTTAGGTATCCGAGATAGCATCATGTTTATGTTTAACCAGCCAGGGTGGGAGAATGCTGCTATTAAGAGAAGGTTTGTCACTTACCGCGAACTAACCCTAGAATTCCTTAGCTCCCTAGTTTACAACCCCGAGCATGGTTACGGACTTAACAAAGGGTTGATATCCTTTAGGCTGTTTAGCATGGACTTCACCTATAATCGTAGAGACCTTGCTGACCTCCTAGGATTTCTTAGTGGCCCATTCGTTTTTACTACCCGCCAGGAGGAACTAATCGATGACATCGATCTAGATCACTTTTGGGGTAGCTTAACGGAGACTACAACCCTAACCCTAACGAGATGCACTCCCAAATGATCCACAACCCTGCTATCCTCTATTTCCATAAAATACTAGCCCACACCCTGTTTGGTAAGGAAGAGAACAACACCATAGTGTCCCGCGATGAACTTTTCATCTTGCTATGTGTCGATCAAGGTCGACATGTCAATGTCGTGACATTCATGATGGAGAGATTCGTTCACCTTGCTAAGAACAATCGTACCCCAATAATAATAGGTGGCCTAGTAACCATGATAGCAGATTCCATCGGACTTAGACACCCACTTTACGAGCATGTACCATTTGGAAACATCTGACCCATGGATATCGAATTTTGCCTTAACCGTAGAATCATAGGCAACCTTGGGCCGGATACTTTTGATTACCTAATCAATAACGAAGTGGTCCGACTATTTACCTTGCCTAACCATGAGAGAATGAGTGTTCACAATCACAATAACTGGCTTTATGACTTAGATGAACACCCAATTGATCCACCTTCACCTCCCGAGACACCGCCTAAATATGAGTATTTCAATGACCATATCCATGTTGAAGAATCTGACCCTGAAACACCTCCCAACTACTATAACATTGATGAACCGATTCCTCCATCATATGCTAATAATCTTGCCAAGCTTCTTACCCATCTGAATGATTTCCAAGCTGACATCACAATTGTGAAAGAAGAGATAAAGATCATGCACTTTGATATCTTAGGCCTGATGGATATAGCCGTCGAGCAGTTTCATCACCTAAACCAGGCTGTAACTGCATTGGGACAGAACCGTGGCTAATATGACTGACCACTGATCTCTCCTACTCACACTAAGCAATGAGGACACTGCTATGTTTTGTGTGGGGAGGGAGCACATTTATTTAATTACTTTTGTTTATTGCTCTTTTATCGTTATTATTTTTTCTTATATTACATTTAATTTTAATCTATTAATTTAATAGCATTGTTATTCATTTATTTATGCTTCTATATTTATTTATTTATCTATGCTTCTACATTTATTTATTTATGCTTTTAAATTCAATTGCTCAATTATCATATTATACTATATCAAACTGCTGCAACATTTAATGAAAAATTGAAAAAAAATTCCAAACAAGCGTGTGACGACCGTCACATATAATGTGATGCCCTTCTCACAGACGTGACGACCGTCACAGATCCACCACGATCGTCACACGACATGCAAATGACCGTTACGAACATCTAACCGTTGCAGATGACCATTACGCACTCATTGCGCATGACGACCGTTACACCCCTGTGACGACCGTCATGAAACCAGAGGGCGCGCCTATAAATACAGGCGCACTTCCTCTCTTCTTCCTCAGCAATCATCCTACTCATACCATTCTTCTCTGCATTATTCAATTCTTCACATCCTTTTAAGCGAGAAGTGTGTAACTCACCATATCCATCTCACCCACCAACACCAAAAGTTCCATAAATCACACCAATGACCCGTCAATGTAGCAACCTGAAAAATACAGTGCGCGAAAAAACAACCGGCGAAAGAAAATGACAGAAGAGTCGCCACCGTGCGTTATTCATCCCAAAGGAGGGAAAGGAAACGCTCGAAGTAAACCTGAAAAAGGAAAGGACAAGACGGGGTCTCGCAACCAAATCTTGGGTTCGGGAGTCGATTATGCGAAGGGAAGGTATTAGCACCCCTACGCATCCGTAGTACTCTACGGGATCCACTTTTGTTGTTCTTGTCTAAAGGGTGTGAGTTTATCTTGTGCTGTTTACCAAAAAAAAAAGGTTAAATGAAAATGACTCGCGCGGATGTCGCATCCACTGCATACGTATCTCATCTGAATATGAGAATCAGAGTCTTCGTAGCTCGGCTGACCTATGGGTTGGGGGGATGTGTGCTCGCTAAGACATCGCGTCTTATGCCTACGTATCTCATCTGGAATGAGAATCAGAGCAAGCCGTAGTTCGGCTAACTACGTGGTTATGGAGTGGGTTTTGGACGAACGACGTCACTACGCAATCTACCGGATGCTCGACCTTTGGAGACTTACTCGCCTGTAGTAGAAGGAGTAAACGTGTTGCTTTGGGTTTTAGGGTTTGGGATGCTCAAGGGCAAAAGGCAGCCTTTGACGAAGGAACCGCGCTACCTGCAGGGATACGAACACATACAAAACAAACATGTATAAAGTAAATGTGCCAACAAGGGGCTCAAAAGTAAATAAACAAAAGAAAACAAATGCCTCCTATCGAGGTCTTCCAGCTAAGAAAGCGATAAAATGCGGAAAAGAGGTAAAAGTACCACACGGATGAAGATCCGAGGTAATAGCAATTAAAGGAGTAAGAAACCCAGGGATCTCCCAAGCTAATGCCATCAAAGAAAAGGTGAGTCAGTACAGGTGATCGGAATGAACCTCCAGGGGGTATCCCATAAATAAAGTGGGAAAACCACGCAAACCATCTCTGCAAGAGTCTGTGAGCCCTCACAAAAACTCAATAAAAGGGTTAGTGAAACACGATAAGCATTTTTTTCATGGATAACAGTATGGTTTCAGAAACCTCAAACCCTGTGGCATACATTTCAGAAATCATGTGATTAAACATTCAAGGCATAGGTTTCACCCATTCATGCATATGCGAAACCTAATGATATCCACACTTCCAAATTCAAACATAATACATCACACATTTAGAACATTCAAATTGAAGGCGTAAAATAATGGGAATAGGGCAAACCTGATTGGAGAGATCGGTTGAAATCAGATGGCACGGCTGGGTTTGCAAGGCAATGTTAGGGTTTGCGTGAGATGAAAGTGTGTGAGTCAGATTGAATTTTTCAGAGCTGCCTGGGGGTTGCTCTGAGTTCTCTGTCAGGTTTCTCTTCAGGTTTTGTCCAGGGTTTTGTTTCAAGGAAACCTCAGAGTATTTTTGCTTCTCTTCCTTTTTCTGTCTGATCTCCCTCTTTTATAACCTGATTTTCATAGCTTTGTGGGCTCAAATGAGAGAGGTTCAAGTCCAAGTTTTTCTATTATATTTTATTTATTTATTTATTATTATTTATTTTTATTTATTTATTTTGTAAAAAATTATTATTTATTTTTTTTCGTTTTTTTTTTTTTTCGTTTTTTTTTTTATTTTAAATAAAGTTTCTTGGATCTAATTCTGATTGACATGATGAAATGCAATATGAAATGCTAAATGAATGCATGAATGAGGAGGGAAAATTTTAGGGTGTTACAACTGCCCCTATTCAATCATCAACTAACCCGAGTAGGATGAAAGCGAACAACTTATCAGACAAACGGGGTGAGCTGTGATTGAATACCAAAGACAGACCAAAAATTTGCGCTCCGAGAACACCACAAAAACGCAGAAATACACCGCGCTGTTTATTTTTCTTCCGATCCTCTGACTGGATCTGAATCAGTCTTCTGGCTTAATCTGGAGTTTCGATCCTCTGGCTGAACCTATACTCAATTTAGTCCTCTGGTTGGATATTAATTTTGATCCTCGGGCTGGATACGATTTTGATCTTCTGGCTAGATCTTCTTCGATCTTCTGGCTAGATCTCCTTCGTTTCGATTCTCTGGCTGAATCTATTTCCTTTGATTCTCTGGCTAAATCTACTTCGATCTTCTGGCTAGATCTGAATTGTTGCGATTTTCGATCTTCTGGCTAGATCTTCTTTGTTTCGATTCTCTGGCTGAATCTACTTCGATCTTCTGGCTAGATCTGGATTGTTTTGATGATAAATTCCCGTCATTAGGATCCCGCATCTGAGGCATGCGCTGGTTGACCCTCTTTTGAAATCTACACCCAACCTTCATATTAGATATGCAGCTTCAAGAATATTCCACTTTTGGGCTTCGTACATATTCTTCGGGCTAGAACATGTTGTAACGACTCCTCAATTTGGCTTGCTGGGGAAATAAAGCTTGTAGGCGACTTCACTGGGGAATCTTCAAATTGAGCCTTAGGCTGGCTTACTGGAACACGATTCTCAGGTTGAATCTTCGAAATGACCCTTAGGCTGGATCACTGGAACACGATTCTCAGGCTGAATCTTCGAAATGACCCTCAGGCTGGATCACTGGAACACGATTCTCAGGCTGAATCTTCAAAATGAACCTCAGGCCGGAACACTGGAACACGATTCTCAGGCTGAATCTTTGAAATGACCCTCAGGCTGGATTACTGGAAAGTGATTCTCAGGTTGAATCTTCAAAATGACCCTTAGGCTGGATCACTCACGCTTGATCCTCTGGCTGGATCTCATGGCCTTGGTTGTAAAGTAATTCTTCAGTCTGCTTGGAAGAACCTGTTTATCAGCTTATGTGTATGCTTGATATGATATGCATGCAAATGCAAATGTTATGCATGGTGTAAAAAGAAATCTGCTTGGGGAAGCAAACTCCGGTAGGGAACAGATCGCTGTATCAATCCTTGAATGCTCTGTGGGGAATGATCCGTCTGCCGGGATCAATGAGCCTGTTGGAGAATTGCCATCCAAGGCGCAGTGGAATTTAAAAGTTTCTCCATTTAGTGATCCTTACGAATGGGCATGATCAGTGATAGAATCGTTACCTCTTGTGGCGATTCAAACCTTTGGTGCAGATCTCTGATAATGATCAAAACCTTTGATACAGATCCACGGGGCGATCACGAACGTTGAACGATGACAACGTCTCTACTCAGTCCACACGAACGGATTCCTTCAATCGCAGTGCTAGCTGTTATGAATGAAGGCTTTGAGTGAGAGAAAGAGGGAAACAAAATTCCAAGTCTCTACTTGAATTTCTGTCTGAGTGTATTGGAGTGACAATGCTTCTACCCAAGGGGTTCTATTTATAGAACCACTTGTGTGGGCTTCAAGCTAAAAAGCCCACTTAAGTGTATTTTGGCCCATATCTTATAATATGCCCAAAATCACTTAAGTATTTGGTACCTTACCATATTTCGTCTCCCACTTAAGTGCACCGTACCTTACGGTGTTCCTTAGTTACCCTATCTCTCACCAATCCGTCCTTTGTGTGTGACCTTATAGGTTTTCGCGACGTTGGCAATTATATTAAATCACGCATTTAACATAATAAATAGTGAGCGGTATCTAGCAACACATCACTGCTACCCAAGTCACGAAAATGTCATGTGATCTGACAAAACCTCCTGTGATAATAATTATGTGTATAATTACCCCTTTGCCCTTATGTCTATATTGAACACAAGGTATAGACCGTGTTACCCTTGTCCAGTTCAATATTGGGCCCATAGACATTTATCCTGTTACGCAGGATTGGCAAATTCCATCTAGGACACTCATGTCCCTCAGCATGCTTTGTGGAGTACTCATCAACTGTCTTTATGGTCATCCAGTTACGGATAACGTTGGATCAGTAATAAAGCACTCAACTCTACATCTAGGATCCATAGTGGTTTCAGGTCGAAGAGTGGTATACACTATTATCACCATGAGAATGACTTATGACACTTTGCATAACTTTCTATATAGTATTCTCATAGCGGGTCAATCCGGTATAAATATTACTCCTAATATTCATACCTATGTTTAAGACTTGATAACTCTTTATCCATGATCCATGAGATGTGATCATCAGTCTACAAACATAATAGTCTTAATGCTTTAATGTTATCCCACTTCACATTAAAGCTCGACTACGGATACTTTAAGAATAGTGCCCTTATGTTTAATGTGTTCTCATGATTAAGTCACACTTAATACATTAAACGGACTATCTATTCTAGGGACTTTATTAATCAACCATAATAAAGAAAATGCCTTTTATTATTAATAAATAATTCGATACAAGTACCAAAAGTATTGGCCTCTAGGGCTTACACCAACAGAGCCACCAAAAATAAATTGGCTGCTTGAAAAGTTGACCTTGCGGGGGGAGTATCAACTATGGAAACTTTGTTCGGCGAGGATCTGTGAGGAGAGTCTGTGGGGAAAACACTCCCTGGGGAAATGTCGTAGGAAATGACCTTTGCTGGGGATATGAACTTGCTAGTCGCCCTCAAGCTGGGGATTAACAAATCTGTTAAAAATAATCTGCTGGGGAATGAGATGAACACTGGGAACACCACCCTCTCATCTGTTGGTTATGCAACCACTCCGTTGTTGCTAGGAAGATACAGTCTGACACTGTCAACTCAGCTGGGGATATATAGTCTGGATACTGTCAACTCTGCTGGGGAACATGCTCTGCTGAGGAGAGACTTTGTCAACCGCTTGGGGATGAGGATTCATGACTTGGCATCTGGTTCCTGTGACCTGCAACCAAAAATACATGTATGCCTCGGGGGAATTACTTGGTTTGAATTCACTGTCCGGGATTAAGCACATTCAAAGCAATTTTAAATGTTTTCCTGTGCAAATCATCTGCAAAAGCCACCATTATGTTCATATGCAATATGTTTTATCAAAAATTCGGACATTTTTGCAAACAAACTGATAAATGAAAAATAAAGAGGCTCTTTAACTGAATTATTCGACTCTTACTGGGGAGAAAATTTGTGCCAGGAATAGGCGAGGGTATCAGGAAGCTGATCCCTGAAAAGAGGTGATCGCTATAAAAAGAGAACTATCCTAATGGCAATGGGGATACGAGGTCCCACCGAGTTTCGACTCTGCTATGGCCCGTATGTCCTCAAGACGCTCTGCTCATCTTGCTTTCTGAAGTGGATGATTAGTCGATCTTTAACCTTCAAAGATTGCTGGATTGAATGAAACGGTGATATAACACTGATGAACTCAGATCACAGTCATTCGCTTATTCCCTAACTTTTGCCTGGATCGCCCCCTTTTCGGGTTTTCAATCCACCGGGCTACCCTTTTTTGCCTGAGCCGCCCTTTCGGGTTTTCGACTCACCGGGTGTACATTTTTTATTTTTATATCCCTAATTTTTGCCCGAACCTCTTTATTCTTTTTTTTTGGTTCGTCGGGATGCCCTTTTTTTGCCTGGACTATTCTTTTTATCGTCCAGCGGGTCTATTTTATGCGAAGTACTTTTTTTTTACTGCGTCTGAGTTAATAGGGGACGGGAATCCTTCGCCATCCATGGTTGTTAGCATCAAAGCTCCGCCATAGAAAATCCTTTTAACCACGTACGGACCCTCATAGTTCGGTGTCCATTTGCCCCTATGATCTGTGTTAGGAGGAAGAAATCTTTTGAGTACCAATTCACCGACTTGATACCCCCGAGGGCGCACTTTCTGACCAAATGCTTTCTTCATTCGTCTCTGACCGAGATACGTCAATTCTGGGTACGTAGTTCCAGCAGAGCACCATTTCCCGTTGGTTTGATTGATGACCAAAGTTGAATCCCCGTATACATCCAGGGTTTTAATCTGTATATTGACGGCTTCCTCAAGTCTTAGGATACAAGCTTCGTATTCGGCTTCATTGTTGGTGCAGGGAAAAGTTATTCTGGCACCAAATGACATATGAACCCCCTTCCGGTGTGATCAACACTACACCAACTCCGCGACCATTGACGTGGACCGCCCCATCAAACATCATAACCCATTTGGATTCAGGGTCAGGCCCCTCCTCTGGGAGTGGTTCCTCTCAATCTTTCGATTTGAGAAACATGATGTCCTCATCAGGAAAGTCAAACCTCATAGGTTGGTAATCATCAATCGGTTGCTCTGCAAGATAGTCTGACAAGACATTTCCTTTGATGGCTTTTTGTGAAGGGTATTGGATGTCATACTCTGTCAGTATCATTTGTCACCTAGTAACCTTTCCGGTAAGTGCTGGCTTTTCAAAAATACACTTGACTTGATCCATTTTTGATATCAATAGAGTCGTGTGAGTCAACATATACTGTCTTAGTCGGCGAGCAGCCCATGCCAAAGCGCAGCAAGTTTTCTCGAGCAATGAGTATCTTTGTTCACAGTCGGTAAACTTTTGCTAAGGTAGTATATTGCATGCTCTTTTCGACCTGACTCGTCATGCTGACCGAGCACACAACTCATTGACCTTTCTAACACAGTCAAGTACATGATCAACGGTCTTTCCTCTCGGCCTGTAGACTTGCCCCGATCTTGATCTCTTTCTTGTCGTCTGTGGTACCGATGTTGACGGTCTCAATCACCTCCTGATAAGGTGTAATAGCTCGGTCCTCCTGTTTCAACAATCTGGCTAACCCTTCAGGCAATTCATAATCTTCCTCAACCCCTTCTTCGGCTTAATAGATAGGATTGTCGAAGTCATACTTGGCCATAGCAGTGTCGTTAGTAGTGAGATCCGGGTGGTCCGCTCTGCATGATGGAGGATCATGCTTTACCTTAGAATGAGAGCTTTTTTTTTTGGAAAGAAAGAAAAACGAAAAAAGAAACATTGCCATTTTTTTTGTAAAAGTAAAAAAAACTGAAAGAAAGAGAACACAAAATTATTTGCAAAAGCCGTCCTTTATTGATGATAAAAATAATTGCGAAATGTAACTAAATGGATGGCCCTACAAATGAGCCGTTACACCTTGGGCAAAGTGTAAGACTTTATTATGCATGTAATAAAGGAAAACAATAAAAATCACTCTTTCAGTAGAGTAACCCGGACGGCTTTTTCAGACGACCAATTGTCGAGCTTTTCTCCCGGGACACACGGGCGAATCCAGCTATCTAAGTCACAGTCGCTGTCAACCTTGTCTTCATCTGCAGCATTGACGATGTGGGGAGAAACCAAACCCCAGCTGGAGAGAGTACCGGTTTCATTCTTCTGAGATCCCGGAGCATACCCTAATCCAAACTTGTCTTCTTTTATGACTGGCTCCACAAATTTGCCCCAGCCTTGGGCATTACCAGCTTTAACCACTTCGACAGCTTGCTTGTATGAAGAGATAGAAGTCCCGACCTTCTCAAACTCAGGTGAAAAGACAGCTTCGCTGCGCGACCTCATTGATGTTTATGGCTTCGAAGCCCTGACACAGCATCTCATGCATCTCGCCATCCATCTCTACATACTTAAATGTAGACAGGTGGCTAACAAAAATATCCTCTTCACCACAGACAGTGACGACCTGACCTTCTAGTTCATATTTGAGCTTCTGGTGGAGGGTAGAAGTAACAGCACCGGCAACATGAATCCAAGGCCGACCTAGCAGACAGCTATAGGCAGGCAGGATATCCATCACATAAAAGGTACTCTTGAATACCTGCCGTCCAATCTTAACTGGCAACTTAACTTCGCCACAAACAGCTCGCTTAGAGCCATCAAAAGCCCTCACAACTAAGTTACTTGGCCTCAGGATGGTGTCATCGCAATCCAACTTCATTAAGGCTTTCTTTGGAAGAACATTCAGAGAAGAGCCTGTATCAACCAAAACATGGGAAAGCATCACCCTTTTGCACTCCATTGTGATATGCAAGGCTTTGTTGTGATTCCTGCCCTCAGATGTCAGGTCATTATCGGTGAAACCTAGCCCCCAGCTAGCGTTTACATTGGAAACTACCGACTCCAGCTGGTTAACAGTTATCTCCGGTGGAACATAGGTCATATTCAGTACTTTCAACAAGGCTGCTCTGTGCGCCTCAGAGCACAGCAATAGTGAGAGAATGGAGATCTTTGAGGGTGTCTGATTTAGCTGGTCGACTACCTTGTAGTCACTTTTCTTGATAATCCTCATAAACTCATCCACTTCCTTCTCGAATGCGGTCTTAGGGGGATCTTCCTCAGTAGTAACCTCTTTGGCGGCCATCTGTTTCCCTTTAGCCTTGGCAGCTGTCTCGGCTTCAGTATTCGCGCGTAATGTTGATGGTGCGAATAGGCGTCCACTGCGAGTGAAGCCACCAATTCCTCCAACATTGTCTACAGCGGAGCTACCAATGTCAATGTCTTCTTCGTTAACTTTCTGCCCCTGGCAGTAGATATCAGCCCCATAGTGCCACGGGATAGCACTGTCTTTCTCATATGGAACGGGTCCTGGTATTGTGATGGTGATCGGACTAACCAAAGTCGGTTGAGGGTTGTCAGAGTAAATTGTAACCGGTGCTGAACTTTCGATGTTCATCGCTACTGGTTCTGTACTTTCTGGGAAATATACTGTTGTCGGAGCGAGTCTCTCGGGAACATATATTTCTTCAGGAGTGAAATAAAACGTCATCGTCGATACATCATTCTTCACTGGACGGGCCTGATTGAACTGAAGACAACCTTCATCTATCAGTTGCTGAATACCCCTTCTCAAACTGTCACATCTGTTTTCGGCAGCTTGACAATTTCTGCATTCTTCCCCACAGCCCAGGAAAATCTGTCCTTTCAAAAGTCGGTCTTTAACCACCGATAGCGAAGTCTTCACCTTAGTCACATCAGAAACCAAATTCAAAGTTTCCCCACTATCAACAGCATTAATCCTCTGCCCGCCGTGAGCCGGCATCGGGTTCTGGATAACATTAGGCACCGGAGCAAAATCGATAGCCTGGGCATCTCTCAAATCTTGTACCTTTAACTGGAGAGTCTTGCAATTATCTGTAGTATGGCCAGGTGCGTTGGAGTGAAAAGCACATCTGGCGTTGACATCATAACCTCTAGGCAAATTATTGGGATCGATTGGTGGGGCCAGAGTTCTCAACATAACCAGATTCATGTCAATCAGCTTGGGAAGTAATACTGAATAAGGCATTGGGATTGGCTCGATGACCCGGTCCGTCTTCCTTGGACGTTGTTGATAGTGTCTCTGCTGACCCGGATTACCTCCTTATTGTTGATTGTTGCACCTGGGTTGTTGTTGCGGATGATATTGCGGTTGAGGAACAGGTGTTGGAATAGTGACTGCGGCCACTTGATCTTGATAATAATTAGGGCGTCCTCTACCCCTGCCTCTGCCGGCATACACAACGCTTGCCTCGCCTTCTTTTCTTCGCTGACCGTTACCAGCAAACGGTCTCTTCGGACCAATAACTGCCTGATACAAGGAACAAACATTAGACACTGCGGTGACACCTGCAAAACAGACAAGGGTTAATATGCATGGTATGCGATGCACTGCTTGTTCAGTTTTAAGGCACCCCCGTTTTGAAATGGAATACCCTGCAAATGAATAAGCATGAGATGTTGGATGCAAATATGCAGATGATGTTATGCAATGCAAAGGCATGTCAATCAGAATTGATGGATCCGCTTGAACATCTGTCAGGTTGCACTGCCTGGAGAGAAATTCACTGAGGAATATAATACAAGACCAAAACTCTGCTCCAGAAAACCGGGTTGGTTGGAGGTTAAGGTTTCTTGAATTTAGCCCGCCCCTCACTGGTAGGTTCTAAGAACAGAAGTTTGTCAGTTTCAGCCCTTCAGTCGCGAATAATACGTTTACCACTGAAGGTTTGGTATTATTACGGGACAAAAGACCTCCATTGACTCCCCTCAACAGGACATCCTAATAGCAAGTTCCCAGTCTCGGGATCTTCGGATTGAGCAGCGAGAATGCGCCCACCAGAGCTAACATAATCACGTCTCGGAGGAGAGGCCTCGACTGAGTTCTCAGGAAATGGTCACCAGAGTCGACGATTTCTAGAGGAACATTCTGCCGTTACGGAACACCCGTAAGACATAATATATCCAAAAGAAACCTCGTCTGGGTGTGGTTCTTCACGAACGACTTAACGTAGCAACACGCCATGCAAGCCTCATGATTATCCACTCTAAAACCTGTGTGTACACTCAAGCCTGGGTAATGGGCTTATCTCTCATAGAACACCCCATCCCAACAAACAAACAAACAGATCCAACAGATACAACAGATGTATGCAAGCAGGTAAGTAAATAAATGTACAAAAGCAATGAACACCCAATAAACAAGAAATTCACAAAAGCTAGGAGGGACTCGCTTAGGGAAGATGGACCAGCAAGAGGTCAACTTCTTTTGTCCCCAGCAGAGTCGCCAGCTGTAGCAACCTGAAAAATACAGTGCGCGAAAAAACAACCGGCAAAAGAAAATGATAGAAGAGTCGCCACCGTGCGTTATTCATCCCAAAGGAGGGAAAGGAAACGCTCGAAGTAAACCTTTAAAAGGAAAGGACAAGACGGGGTCTCACAACCAAATCTTGGGTTCAGGAGTCGATTATGCGAAGGGAAGGTATTAGCACCCCTACGCATCCGTAGTACTCTACGGGATCCACTTTTGTAGTTCTTGTCTAAAGGGTGTGAGTTTATCTTGTGCTGCTTACCAAAAAAAAGGGTTAAATGAAAATGACTCGTGCGGATGTCGCATCCACTGCATACGTATCTCATCTGAATATGAGAATCAGAGTCTTCGTAGCTCGGCTGACCTATGGGTTGGGGGGATGTGTGCTCGCTAAGACATCGCGTCTTATGCCTACGTATCTCATCTGGAATGAGAATCAGAGCAAGCCGTAGTTCGGCTAACTACGGGGTTATGGAGTGGGTTTTGGACGAACGACGTCACTACGCAATCTACCGGATGCTCGACCTTTGGAGACTTACTCGCCTGTAGTAGAAGGAGTAAGCGTGTTGCTTTGGGTTTTAGGGTTTGGGATGCTCAAGGGCAAAAGGCAGTCCTTGACGAAGGAACCGCGCTACCTGCAGGGATACGAACACATACAAAACAAACATGTATAAAGTAAATGTGCCAACAAGGGGCTCAAAAGTAAATAAACAAAAGAAAACAAATGCCTCCTATCGAGGTCTTCCAGCTAAGAAAGCGATAAAATGCGGAAAAGAGGTAAAAGTACCACACGGATGAAGATCCGCGGTAACAGCAATTAAAGGAGTAAGAAACCCAGGGATCTCCCAAGTTAATGCCATCAAAGAAAAGGTGAGTCAGTACAGGTAATCGGAATGAACCTCCAGGGGGTATCCCATAAATAAAGTGGGAAAACCACGCAAACCATCTCTGCAAGAGTCTGTGAGCCCTCACAAAAACTCAACAAAAGGGTTAGTGAAACACGATAAGCATTTTTTTCATGGATAACAGCATGGTTTCAGAAACCTCAAACCCTGTGGCATACATTTCAGAAATCATGTGATTAAACATTCAAGGCATAGGTTTCACCCATTCATGCATATGCGAAACCTAACGATATCCACACTTCCAAATTCAAACATAATACATCACACATTTAGAACATTCAAATTGAAGGCGTAAAATAATGGGAATAGGGCAAACCTGATTGGAGAGATCGGTTGAAATCAGATGGCACGGCTGGGTTTGCAAGGCAATGTTAGGGTTTGCGTGAGATGAAAGTGTGTGAGTCAGATTGAATTTTTCAGAGCTGCCTGGGGGTTGCTCTGAGTTCTCTATCAGGTTTCTCTTCAGGTTTTGTCCAGGGTTTTGTTTCAAGGAAACCTCAGAGTATTTTTGCTTCTCTTCCTTTTTCTATCTGATCTCCCTCTTTTATAACCTGATTTTCATGGCTTTGTGGGCTCAAATGAGAGAGGTCCAAGTCCAAGTTTTTCTATTATATTTTATTTATTTATTTATTATTATTTTTATTTATTTTACTTTTTTGTAAAAAAAAAAAAAAATCGTTTTTTATTTTTATTTTTTAAATAAAGTTTCTTGGATCTAATTCTGATTGACATGATGAAATGCAATATGAAATGCTAAATGAATGCATGAATGAGGAGGGCAAATTTTGGGCTGTTACAGTCAAGAAAGAGCTACTCCCGACCTCTCAACTGTCGTATTCAGAAATGGAGAAGCTGGCGAGCGCTAAAGAGACAACTATCTCAAGTTCTACCAACGCTCAGTCCAAGCTACGAGGTATGTTGATAATGAATGCCTGACGGAGCTGGGGCATTTGGATGGCGTAGGGTGGATGCTGACCAACTCCAGTTTGACGCAAATGTGTACCACACCGCAACCAACCTACGAAGCGCTGACCCTGGAATTCTTGAGTTCCTTCTCCTATATTACACCCCCTGGCGCAACTCAGTTTCTCACCGGAGTCGCCACATTTATAATGTTCGGCACCGAGTATTCCCTAAACCAAACTCAGATAGTGCGAATGCTTGGCTTCCGACATGGAGAAGGAGTTCACTGTTGTATCCCTGACGGATGGTCAGTGGTAGCATTTCAATTATGGAATAACCTCACCAACATGAACGCCACGAGCTGGGATACGCTTAACGTAACATACATTCACAACCCAGCCATTAGATATTTCCACCGAGTCCTGGGGCACACAGTTTTTGGAAGAGTCAGCAATCATAAGGTAAACTCCAAAAAACTTTTCCTTCTTCACTGTGTGTTTACCCCAATTAATTTAAATGCTACTCCTTTCCTATTAGCCAACATCCAGGCTGCATGCATGAGAGGCAGCCAGGCGTTTTATTTTGGGGGAATCATCACCTCCATAGCACTAGGCTTGAATCTGGGAGATAGGCTCGCCAACTTGCCAGCTTTGCCAGCCGAGTTCCTCGACATCGACTATTGTTAGGCTTCACACCTGATCAAAGCCAGAGACGACGGGAAGTATCATCCTGTTGTCAGAAACAAGATAGTTCGAAGCATCATCATGCCCAACAGGAACCGTACAGATCCGAAAAATATGGCGAATTGGATTTTTAATTTGGATGCCCCTGAGGCAAATGAAGGAGATCCTGATAATGGAGCAGATGAAGTCGAGGAGGAGCTTGACCAAGGCATGCCACAGCCACCTCAGGAGTACGCTGCAGAGACATCTTTCTGAGGACAACGAAGAAGCGAGCAAACACCCGCCACCATGGAAAACATCTACGTATGCTACGACACAACCAGAGGATGGAAGAACGCCAGACGGAAATGATGCAAGCGATCCAGCAGATACAGCAGGATCAACACGATTATGCAAACTGGCATGACCAGGGGATGGCGGAGCTTTTAGACCAGATGAATGCCCTGACATATCGCGTAGATGCCATCCAAGAGTATACTCAGCATGTAGGGTTGGATCCTACCCAGCGAGGAAGAGGTGAGCGCGCAAGAGCAAGAGCCAGAGCACGCAGAAGCCAACAGCGTAACGACGAGTAGCGACCTTCATTTATTTCTTTTTATTCTTTATACTATCGCATTAAGGACAATCCATTGATTAAATATGGGAGGAAATACTTATCACTCCTCTACTTGTTTCTATTATTAGTATTTTCAGCGAATACAAAAAAATTTGTTTGTCCTTATTAAAACATTACCATCATATCAATCATTTATACATAATTTGGAATAACAAATTTTTTCCCTTAAGATTAAATGCATACCATACAAGTATATAGGTTGTCTTACAGAGGTTTTGTTAGGAAAACTGAGAAAGATTTAACAAGATTGATATTGTCCTGACACCTTAGATCCCTCACTTCTACAAGATCAATTTGAATAACCATTATACCGATACCTTAAGTCTCCATTCTAGATTAACCCCTAATAGTTTATACTAGCAGTCAGCACCGTCTCAAGCGCAAACCATGTGAAGAGCCGGTGAATATAAGTGTTTGATGCCTACAAATTAAGAAATTCCTTCATACTTTTGCTATCAAGAAATTGATAAACGAAAGGTTGCAAAGATATACAAAAAGAAGGAACAGAAACCCCAGGTGGTTGGTTCAGAGGTACCTGGTACTGGACTCGGTAGGGCGAACTACGGTTCGATCCCCCACAACCTTCAAAAAGGGGATATATAAAGGGGTACCGCACTAGTGTACCAGACCCCGTGCTAAGAAAAAGATCAAAGTCACTAACCGGCTACTTCACTAAGTGCGTGCGGAGGCAAATGGCTTAATGTGATTGCGCTAGAATGAAACTGGGTGAAATAGGAACGAGAGACACTAGGTTGAGCTATAATATCATGATTCGAACTGGCTTGTACAAAGGAGAGATCTACGCTAATGCTTAATGCTCGTGTCGTCACTGTATCTTTAGTTTTTTACTTGAATATCGGCCATCTTAACAATCTACCTGACAACCACGTACGAATGGGTAATGTATTCGCGTTTAACTTTGTTTTCAAATTTCATTTGCTTGAGGACAAGCAAAGATTCAAGTTTAAGGGAGTTTGATAACGCGAAAATACATCAGATATTTGCCTTGATTTACACTCAAATATCATACCACTTTAGTTAATATTCCAATTATATCGCAAGTATTCGAGTTATTTTTGTAGGTATTTAAATCTCCAAGCATTAATGAGCAAAATGTAGAAAAGGAAGAAAAAGAAGAAGAAACAGATGAGAAAGCACAGAAAAAGCAGAAAAACCAGAATACAGAATTTGCTGATGTGACGACCGTCACAAGCTGCATGACGACCGGCACGGCCCAGCCTGTGACGACCGTCACAGGCCCATGACGAGCGTCACACGGCCAGATTTTACGCTTTGAAGCAGTCATCCGAGGCAACCGAACGTGCCTAAATTCTCTCCAACAGAATGACTCCCCCGTGGATTCCTCATTCAACCAGTCTTCCTTAATTTTCTCAACTGCCAAGACCTACCAAAGCAATATATAAAGGACAGAAGTTGGAAAAATTGGAAACGTCTACACTTCCGCTCTGCAATTGATTTTTACAGCTTTCTAGCTTTTTAGTTATTTTTCTTTCAACAACTTTGTTTCCATTGTCGTAATTCATTTACCATTCTTTTTAGAATTCCCGTTTTCTCCTTTCCTTTCCGTTTTCCAGTTAGCCATAGTAGTAGTTTCCTACACTGGGGAACTACTACGCTTTATTTAATTTAGTAAGCAATAGTATTGAAGAAGCAGAATCCTACCGACCTGTGGAGGACTGCTCAAGTACTCGAAGATTCGCCATACTCTGTTAATCCAATTGCCAGGTTTTTATTCAATTATTATTATCATTGTTTTGTTATTGTTATAATTATGTTTGTTGCACTGTTAATCTGTTTATGCTCTGTGTTTGCGCTATTTAACATGTCCGGCTAAATTACCAGTATCGGTATGTAACAATTTACTTAGATGGGATTTAATAATAATCGGTGAAAACTCTTTTTCTCAAATAATCTTTTAGGCTGAGGTTTTTAATTTAAATTTAATTAAATTTGTCACAAAAGTGAGAAGCTATTTAATACGATTTTGCCACGAGAGTGGGAAATTAACTAAGGTGAGAACCACCAATGGCGAGAGCGTGAGGCTCGAGCTAGATAGTAAAAACTAGGCATTGATTTTAAAAATAGCGAGAGCACTTTAAAAGCAGTTAGAACTTATTTATTTTCAAAAAGTAATTTTAACTTCAAATGGGACAGCGAGAGCGTACATTCTAACTTAAAGCTATAGGCTGAATCAACAATCACGAGAGTGTGAGATAAAGCCTTTTAAATAAATATTTTCTACTGAGAGATATTTGGTATTTAAACTATTCACCGGTGACTTATCAAATCCCTGACAATGAATGCGTTGCATACTGATTCCTTCCATCAATTCTTTCTTAAAACTAAATTTCTCTTAGATTTAATATTCTGCACCCGAACTTCTATAAATCATTCCCTTAGCTAAACATAGTGACGTTAGTAACACTAGTTTGACCATAGGTCCCTGTGGGTTATATATCTTTTAAAACTAAAACGATTGGACTGTGCACTTGCAATCAAGTACCCGATAGACTATATCATATATATAGTCACGACCAGCATCACCTCTGCAGCAATGCATGCTGAAAAACAAGAAAGGGGGGGTTGAATTAGTTGAATCCATCTGTTGTGAGTAATTGTAGACAGATTGTTGTTGAGCATCCATGTAGAAAAGGTTTGAAAGATGAAGAAATTGCTTGAAGATAATGAATACCTTGATGAAGATGATGAACTCTGAGAGAGAGAGAGAGAGAGAGAGAGAGAGAGAGAGAGAGCGAGAGAGAGAGAGAGGGGGGTTGTGTAGGGCGTGAGTGTAAAAGTGTGAGTTTGTGATGAGTGAAAAGTATTAATACCCAAATAGATGCATGCAAAACGACAATGTTAGAGGTAGTTAAGAAGTTATGAAATTAATGATGCACGTTATCCAAGTTTACACGCTTAGGGGAGAAATGATTACAACCCATGATGGAGGTGTAATCCCCAAATCAGCATACTGCTCGAGGAGATTTCAAGGGTCTGTCTCTTGATTTCTGCTAGAGATCTGTCTAGAAGATCCAAGGTCAGACGCATGATGCCCCGCATGTTGATTTATCTGATCTTCAGGAATACTAAAGGATTGGATCCTGAGGATTTCTGATTCAGATAACTCCTAACTAGTAGAAGTTTTAGAGTCAGATTCAGATACCAAATGTTTAATTCAGAGCCTTATTTTGCTATTTCAGATAAGCACATTTGGGTTATTCTGGGCAAATTTGAATGTTTAAAATTTTCAAAATAAAAGAGAATCTGTCTTCAGCGAGGGGTTTAGTAAAAATGTCAGCCCATTGATGGTCTGTATCAATAAATTTTAATGATATTACCCCTTTCTGAATATAGTCTCTGATAAAATGATGTTTTATTTCTATGTGCTTAGACCTGAAATGCAAGATAGGATTCTTACTTAAACATATGGCAACAGTATTATCACAGAAGATGGGAACGTTACTCTCAAAGATCATAAGGTCTTCTAGTTGATTTTTCATCTAGAGCATCTGAGTAGTGCAGAGCGAAGCTGATATATATTCTGCTTCTGCAGTAGACATGGCAATGGTTGAATGTCTTTTACTGGCCCACGAGATGAGATTATTTCCCAAGAACTGACAGTTCCCGTATGTACTTTTGCATTCCATTCTGTCCCCTGTATAATCTGCATCGAAATAACCAGAGAGCCTATACTCTGATGTTTTCTCATACATCAGGCCAAGGTTAGGGGTTCCTTTAAGACACCTTAGGATTCTTTTAACAACTGTTAACTAAGATTCCCTAGGATCTGATTGGAATCTGGCGCAAAGACATATACTAAAGAGAATATCAGGGTGTGTAGCAGTCAGATAGAGAAGAGAGTCGATCATACCACGATAGAGCTTCTGACAAACCTTCTGACTAGTTTCTTCTTTCTCCAGAATGCAGGTTGGATGCATGGGTGTCTTAGTAGGTTTGCATTCTGCCATTTCAAATTTCTTCAAAATGTCTTTATATACTTACTTTGATATACATAGGTAGCTTTTGAAGCTTGATTGATTTGAATTCCCAGAAAGAACTTTAGTTCTTGCATTAAGCTCATTTCAAATTCTGCCTATATTAGCTTAGAGAATTCTGGCAATTGGGGCAAAAGTTTCATTGTAGTCAATGCCTTCTTGTTGACTGTAACCTTGTGCCACCAATCGTGCTTTGTTTCTGACTACTTCTCCTTTTTTGTTCATTTTGTTTCTAAATACCCATCTGGTTCCAATAATATGAGTTCCTTTAGGCTTTGGGACGAGATCCCAGACATCATTCTTTGAGAACTGATCCAGTTCTTCTTTCATTGCCAGAACCCAATCATTGTCTTGAAGTTCCTCATCACAGGAAGTAGGCTCGATCAGAGATACTAATCCTAGAGGAGTTTCTTCAGATACTTTGAATGTTGACCTAGGTCTAACAGGTTCATCCTTGTTTCCCAGAATCAAATCTTCAGAGATGTTGGGGCGACTTCTTGATCTTTTATGGATAGTTGAAGCTTCAGTTGCATCTGGACTTTGTTTGTCATATTCTTCGGATGCTTTAGTCTTTTCGTCAAAGCCTGCAAGAGTTATCTCTAAATCTACAAGTTTCTCAACTAGCTTTGACTTTTCAGGGTCAAGCTTATCATCAAATATGACATGTATTGATTCTTCCACAATTTTGGTTTCGGTGTTGTATACTTTGTAGCCTTTATAGCTTTTTGATTATCCTAACATAATACCTTTTTGTGCTTTTGAATCAAACCTGTTCAGATGGTATTTAGTATTGAGAATAAAACACAAACATCCAAAAGGATGGAAATAACAAATGTTGGGTTTTCTTCCCTTACACAGTTCATAAGAAGTCTTTTCCAGAATAGGTCTTATAGAGATTCTATTCTGAATATAACATGTTGTATTTACTGCTTTAACCCAAAAGTGCTTAGCCACATTTATTTCAATGATCATGGTTCTGGTTATTTCTTGGAGTGTCCTTTTCTTCCTCTCTACAACTCCATTTTGTTGTGGAGTTCTAGGGCAGGAGAAATCATGGGATATTCCATTAGAATCAAATAGTTCCTTAAAGAATTTATTTTCGAATTCGCCACTATGATCACTTTTGACTCTGATAATTTTAGAATCAAATTCGTTTTGCACTTTAGAACAGAAGCTAGTGAATACAGAGTGAGAGTCACTCTCTTGTGCTTTAGGAATTTTACCCATGTCCAGCGACTAAAATCATCAATAATGACTAGTCCGTACTTCTTTCCATTGGTTGACGATGTCTTAACAGGCCCAAAAAGGTCAATGTGAAGAAGTTCCAGAGGCTTAGAGGTGGAAACAAAATTTTTCTTTTTAAAAGATGTTTTAGAAATTTTTCCTTTCTGACATGCCTCACACAGAGCTTCTGAAGAAAACTTCAGCTTGGGTAGACCTCTGACTAACTCGAGTTTATTTAGCTGAGAAAGTTTTCTCATGCTAATGTGGCCCAAGCATGTATGCCATACCCATTGCTCTTCGTGAACAGACATCAAACATTTTACATTTTGATCTTTTAGATCTGAAAGATTTATTTTGTAAATTTTGTTTTTCCTCTTGCTAGTGAATATAATTGTTCCATTGTTCTGATTAATTACTTTACAAGTTTTTTGATTGAAGATTACATCATAACCGTTATCCTTTCTGACATGCCTCACACAGAGCTTCTGAAGAAAACTTCAGCTTGGGTAGACCTCTGACTAACTCGAGCTTATTTAGCTCAGAAAGTTTTCTCATGCTAATGTGGCCCAAGCATGTATGCCATACCCATTGCTCTTCGTGAACAGACATCAAACATTTTACATTTTGATCTTTTAGATCTGAAAGATTTATTTTGTAAATGTTGTTTTTCCTCTTGCCAGTGAATATAATTGTTCCATTGTTCTGATTAATTTCTTTACAAGTTTTTTGATTGAAGATTACATCATAACCATTATCACTTAATTGGCTTATTGATAACAAGTTATGCATTAATCCTTCTACGTATAGAACATCAGATATAGAGGGAAGAGTTCCATTACCAATAGTTCCGGAGCCTCTAATTCTTCCTTTTTGATTTCCTCTGAAACCTACAAAGCCAGCATCTTTAAGTTCCAGGCTTTGGAACATATACTTTCTTCTCGTCATGTGTCGCGAGCATTCAGAGTCCAGTTACCATGATTGGTGTCTTAACTCTGTTGCATAAGATATTTGTAACATAAACAATCTTATCCTTTGGTACCCAGAATCTTTTGGGTCCTTTGTGATTAGTTTTCCCAGAGTTTCTTAGAACTTTGGGTTTTCTAGCATTATCAAAACGTTGTGCTTGTGCATGTGTGTAGTGATAAGAAAAATGAGATTTGGGTTTGTTATTTGTGGAAGTTTTATCTTCACTAGGATCATACCCTATTCCTCTTTTATTATTCTAACTGACTCCATAAATCGTGGATGCCATTCTGCTTCTTTCTATCCCATTTTTCAGAAACTTTTGAAAAGATTTTTCATATTTATATATCATTGTGTTAGAAGTTTGTGGGGCTTGAGATAAAACTTCTTCAAGTTTTAAACATTGTTTATTTGTGGAGTCTCTTTCTTTTGTCAAAGTTAGATTTTCATCTTTTAGTTCTAAAACATTCATCTCAAGCTTATCACATTCTTTGATGGTTCCTTCAAGAACCCTTTTTATAGCTTTAAATTTTTGTTTAAGTTTCTGATATGAGTTCAAAGATTCAGAAAGGCATGATTCAAGGTCAGAGCGAGAAAGATCAGAAAATACCTCTTCAGGATCAGACTCTCCATCTGATGTATTTCCAGAGGTGGTAGCCATGAATGCAACATTTTCCTGTTCTTCAGTGTCATATTCAGAGGAATCAGATCCACTGTCGTCCCAGGTGGCCAACAGTCCCTTTTTGGTTTTGAATGAGCTTTTCTTGAAACTTTCTCTTCTGGAGCTCTCCTTCTTTAGCTTTGGATATTCGTTTATGTAATGATTTGTTTCCTTACATTCATAACATGTTATTTCTTTGTTTGATTTACCTCTGGAAGTTGATTTTGAGCGATCTCCCTTGGGTCTTGGTCTTCTGAAGTTATTATTCCTTTTCCTCCAGAGTTATTTTACTCTTTTGGTCAAAAGGGATAACTCTTCTTCATCTTCAGAGTCTTCCTTTTTAGAGTCGTCATTGTCTTCCTCTTCATCTTGGAAGGCTTTGTTCCTTTCTGGTTTGCGCCTTTCAGATCTGGACTTTAGTGCTACAGACTTGATCTTCTTTTGAGGCTCATCTTCCTCAAGTTCTATCTCGTGACTTCTGAGTGAACTAACGATTTCTTCAAGGCTGATATTATTCAGATCCTTTGACAATTTTAATGTTGTGACCATGGGTCTCCACTTCTTTGGCAAGCTTCTGACTATCTTTTTGACATGATCTGCAGTTGTGTAGCCCTTGTCCAGAACCTTGAGTCCTACAATTAAGCCTTTGTCTCTTTGACTTGAGAATTTCCACACTGCCAGCTTGAGCAAAAGCAGTAGCTTCCTTGATAAGGAATTCAGAAGTCAACCCAAACAAACCTCCTTTCTTGACCCAATGAGCCTCTATCTCAGACTTCTTCAAGTGAAGAGCTTCATCTATAAGATGAGATCCGAGAATCTCTTCCAATCCACTAAAAGGCACTTTGCTAGAAACATGTATTCCCAAGAGATGGGCATACTCCTCCAACGCAGGCACAAGCTGATAATCAGGAAAAGTAAAGCAATGGCAGAGAGGATCGTAAAACTGAACCAACACACTCAAAAGTCCTTCAACCACATCAGCAGACAAGATAGACAGAAGCTTCCCATGATGTTGCTTGAAATCTAAGGGATCTAATACAAAAGATGCTAGCTTCCTTAACTCTTTCAAGTCTGGACATCTGAAACTGTACTTCTTAGTGTTCCTTCGTCCACAATCCATGGTTTGAAAATATTTGCAAATAACACCTTAGTGAAGGTAGAGAAAAACAAGAAAAGGGGCTTGAATTGTTTTAGGAAAATAAAAACTTTTTAGAACTTAGACACACGCAGAAACAAAAGAACTCAACACATAATTTTATACTGGTTCGCTTGAAATTCAAAGCTACTCCAGTCCACCTGGCCATGGTGATTTTTTCGCCTTCAAAAAGGACTTAATCCACTAATCTTGAAAGATTACACAAACAACCGTCTAAGAGAATAATAATCCCTTATCCCTCTCAAGTAATCAGACTTCACAAAGTCACTTGAGGAAATATCTTAGCAATAATATGATTACAGTAATGAATAGTGCTTCTAACAATAAGCAGAGATTACACAAGATAAGAACAAAAATTATTCTCACGTTTAGAGTAGCAACTCGTGAGATAATGAATGGTGGAAGTATTGTATTCTCGTATGTTTCAGGTGTCTTCTTTCGGAGGCGTTCCATCATTTTTATAGGAGAGTGAGAAGACTGTTGGGTGATGTTAATGTCAGAATTTTGGGCATTGATGGATGATTAACGTCGTTAATCTTCGTTTTCTTTCCAAAGCAGTATTTGGAGCGCCATAACTTCCTTCTAAAAATAGTTTCTTTCCATAAGCGAGTTTCTTCAATGTTAAGCTTTCTTGAATCAGAGGATCCTATAGTCTGAATCTTCATTTATGGATCGCAACTTCAGAGGATGCTTGTTGTTGACTGTCTTCAGAGTTTCTCTTTATTTGACTTCTTCAGAGCATACGTCTTCAGAGTCTAGAGTCATTCTTCCCCTTTAGAGTGTCTGACTTCTTTAGTTTAGCTAACGCCTGCGTTTGATCAGAGTCAGAGCTTTTGGTCGCGTATCTTCTGAGTAGCATCTTAGCGCTTAATTCTGTATCTGATGATTGTCTATCTGATTGTTTTGATTAGAGTCCTGCACACTTAGAAAAAATTCGTTAGGGTATCATTTTTGTTTCATCCTTTGTTATCATCAAAATCTTAGAGATACATTGTAGAACTAAATTTATTCTTACACTCAGTTCCTTGAAATTTTCGTGTGATGAATGTCATGATGCGCATGAATGCATGAATGCAACAAGAACAAATAAGGGATCACACACAAGGCAAATAAACAAAGGTCAGGGGATGAATAAAGTCATTGTCAAGATCAATCATCCATTTTGGTGGATTATGGTTTTCACCTTATCAACACCCAAGTTCCATTGATATTGACAAGACTTGATTGGATCAACCAAGAGTCAAGGGTTTTTTGTGAGTCATGAGCATGGAGTCTGGGTAAGAACCATCCCAAGGGAGTGAACTAAAGATAAAAACATGTAGATCATGTTATAAAAAGTTCCCATAGTCTCGAATCCATCTATCGGATATTATAGGTTAGGATGACTGACTCATCAACGCCATAATATTCTCAAGAGACACTCGTCTGAGTGTAGTATCACGTAACAACTGTTATCAAGTCTACACTTGAACAGTCTCCGCACTACGTCCTAAATAGGCCAAGAGGGATTAAATGTTCTACGGTCCTTAGCTTCTCGGACCCCAAATCAGAGATAGTAATGCCTAACCACAAATAACTTGTGTGACATTCATAACTCTAAAAGGGTCTCCACTGAGTAGATGGGTCTCAAGCCAACTTGTTAAGGACTACTCCACACATGTCTAACATGACTATACAATCCTCCTATCTTAATTGCACTCAAGTTCAGGTTAGAACTTATCTCACCATTCAGAGATCACCAAACACAACAAGAAGATTATATCATACAAATAAATATACATACATCAAATATACAGTTATATACACACAAAAAAGTAGGCTAAACCCACTGGAGACTACTCCCCAGTAGAGTCGCCACTTAATTTATGTAGCGGTAAATTCATGACCATCAAGCTATGGATAAGCTAGACGTCAATTAAACTAGAGTCGCCACCGCACTTTTATTGTTTCCAAGGGAAAAGGGAAAAGTACGAACAAAACCTAAAAATATAAGGAGTTTTCAAATTAAAACTAATAAAATGCCAGAGATTACAGGTAAGGGGGTTGGTTACACAGAGGGAAGGTGTTAGCACCCAAAGTGTCATAGGTACTCCTAGGGAGCCCTTTTTTCTGTGCATATGTGTTTTTGTACAAAATGATGTTTGCAATAAATAGAGTGGAGGGATGAGAAAAGAATTCATTAATTATATTTTTGTGTTTGACAAGACCTTCGGGCTTGTGCCTACGTACCAACATAAAATGAGGGATCAAAACCTCGTAGTTCATGGTATCAATTTCAAAGTGAGTGCATTGTTTTTAACAAAAATTTTAAATTTAACAAAGGCACAAGAGGCCTAAAATGGTTTGAATGAATGTTAGTTCTTTTTGTCTTTTTGAAAATTTTAAGTCAAGTATAGTTAAGTTTATTTTAAGAAAAGAAGTTTGAAAATGCAATGGCATAAGACCAAAGTTTCTAATTTTCAATATGGTATAAGTTTAGAAAACAAGCACAAGCAAAGAAGGTTTTAAAAAGGGGGGGAGATTTTGAAATTAAATAAATGGGGAGGAGATGAAGAGACAAATCCTAAGCATAAATTTAAAAGTTGAGAGTTGAAAAGATCTGACCAATAGGTTGCAATCCAATAGACAAGAATGTCATATAGAAACCTAAATTTCCCTTGGACTTTAGAATCAAACAACAATCAATATAAAAATAGAAAGTTGAAGAGCAAGGCATCAAATAAAGATAGCCACGTCCAAGCTTAGAAACCCCATGATCTTCTTCAAGATTTCCCATGTATCAGATGACTTCACATGTTCAAAATAACAGTTTTAAAATGATCATGTTGCAGATGAACTCAAATGGATCTTCAATATTGTATTAGATGAATGTTCATTTCACAAGCACTTAGTTTCATGAAAGTTGGCATTGGCCAAGTCCTTTGCATAGGGAATGTTGCTAAATTCTAAGTCCAATAGTCTCAGATCAAACCAACAGTCCACACAAGATGTTTTTTATGGTTTTTTGTTCTTATTATGTATATTAAGGTCAAAAGACCACACAAACACACAAGTATATACAAACACAATATATCACAAAATATGGTCCAAGTGGACAAAGGGAAAATGACATTAAAGTAAACAACTTGAATGGTACGGGTAATGGCAAATGGATAAAGCTTAAAAATTAAAGTGCACTAAAATAAATAACTTGAAATTAAATGTTAGTTGTTAGTTGATTAGAAGTTAATGTTGCTTTTGCTTTGTTTTTTGTTTAAGTCATTCTTTGGAGAACACTCAACCTACTTATCACAAGCATGGATCCTTGAACCAAGACATCTTCCAAAGGAAGGAAAAAAGGCAAAGTTTCCATGCAATACCATGAAAGAGGGGAGACTTACAATCTCACTAACTAGAATGCTATGCCTTTTGTGTCACGAATTTAGCGCTATGTCAAGCAATCGTAATTGGACTTATGCTCATGAAACATGCCACGCACAAAAAGAATATGCAAAATGGGGGACCTAATCTCATCCATACTTATGTTAATTTTGCAATCAACTAGCCTTAGGAGATAGAGATATCATAGGTCCATGACATGAATGGATAAAGAAGGGGAATGACATGAAGAGGGAGAGGGAATAGATTCAACACAAATTGGTCAAAGGAGGACTTTCACCCAAATTAAGATCATTCATTCATTTTGGAAGATGGAATGTACATTCCACCAATCCCCTAAATCCAATGATCTTAACCTAGCAAAGTCAAATCAACCTTGACCAATGCCCAACAACACAAGCCAAACTCACAAAGTCAATTAAAATGGCTCTACACGATTTATTTGGTATTTAAACAATTAAAATCAATTAAATAATGCATTAAATTAAATTATGGTTGGTCAAACTCCTAAAACCTCATCAAAACACCAAAGAAATGACCATGAGATTTATCATAGGTCAAACAAGGTCAAAGAACCTTTGAGATTTTTTTTCATAATTTTTGGAAACTTAAAAGTATTTTTAAATAATTAAAAAATATTCACAAAATCAATTAAATCATGAAAAATATTAATAATGATCCAAAAACTAATTTTAACTCAGAAAATAAAAGAGTATTTTATTTAAAAATTTTTGGTGAAACTCTCATATTTTTTGGATCAATATTAAATTTAATATGAATTAATGAAAATGAAACAAATAAAATGAAAATCAATTAATCTCAAAAAACGTGGACCACTTGATCTCCCTCATTAATTGAGGTGGCAGATCAACTACCAAAACACGCGTTCCATCGCGCACTCAAGTTAGCGCGCTACACAGTTGGTATTCAAAAGGAATACTCATGATTAAAACAAAATAACTTGATCATGTGGCTCAGAACCTATCCAGCTCATCGTCGGAGCAAACCACCGGTGGTCTTCTCAGGTGACCTTGGTCGGACTGGTTCTCTCATCACCATCACAAAAATGAAAAAGAAGGACATGATCTTAAAGTAAAAATGGCACTAATCACGAATCTGGCCTCAGTTCATCCTAACTCCAAGTATATTGAGAGATACATGGAGTTGAAATTTGAGGTACATGAACTGAGTTGCTTCGGTTTGACCTCAAAGCAACTCAATCTTCCTGCCTACATTGGTAGGACTTTAGACAACCAAGGATCCAAGAGAATTGATGAGAAGAAAAAAATCTGGAAAATACCTTCAATATTGTGCAAAACTCGATCTCTCTTGCTTCGGTTGTTGCTTGATCTCACTCAGAAAGCTTGCAGGAGTAGCTTAGGATTGAAACAAAGCTTTGGATCCCTGGAGTTTTGAATCTCCAAATAGTGAGATTCAAACTCAATTTTCAAATGAAAATTCTCAGGTTTTCCTTCCAATGGCGAGGGTTTGAAGTGTGGCGGCAAAACTAGCGCGCAAGGGTCCTCATTTCTGATGCTAGAGGCTCTTATTTATAGCAAATTCAAGTGTTATTTGCACCTTTCAAAGTTGTTTCCAAATGAGTGATGCATGTTTGAATGGGCGTGTACAGGCCCATGACGCTACTCAATTAAGTCCATAATCACATGTAACTAAGTCTGAAAGTGAATTGGAATGCAAGGCAAAAGTGTGCAGCTGTTTGAAGTTGATTCTTGCCAAATGATGAAGCCATGTTCAAGTCATGCGCAGACCACTCAAACCTTGTCCAAAATGAATGCAATTGGACTCTTTGGAAAGTTTGGATCAAGAGTAACAACTCTTATGTTGAACACTTTTCCATTTGAAGCTTGTATCATGATGAATTTTGAGGTGGAAGTTTGGAAATTTCAACATGTCAAAAAAATTTCTAAGTGTTAAGCCATATGTTCAATTATTCCACCTTGGCTAACGTTTTGTGTGAGCTTCAAATGAGAAAAGTGTCTTCATCAAAGTTGTATCTATTTAAGAATACTTCAAAATGGTCACAAATTTTACCTCATTTGGATTTGGTATGAATGAGTTATGCATTTTTGAAGTTTAGGAAAATCACCTGTTCAATGGTCTTGGTCCAAAATGACCTATAATGTATCCTCATATCACATGCTCATAAAAGTTGAATTAGCTCTTCCTCTAAACATAAAAGTTTAATTACACACATTGAATTTGATTGTGCAACTTGAAAATATTTCATCTCATAAAAATTGAGCAAGTTATGGCTTTGGGAAGTTGGCATTCAAATTAGGGTTTAGACAAAATGCCCTATAATCTTTCAACATATAAAATGACTTTCCAAGCAAAAATAGATCTAGACCTCAACATGAAAGTTGTTTGGAATGTCATTTAGAGTAATATTTATCTTGGAATCATTTTTATATGATGAAAATTGTAGGAGATAAGGTCTAGGGGACCCCAGTTTTGATCAGATGAATTCCTCTGGTCAACCACCATCAACCACCTTGCAAACTTGAAATTATCTTGACTTTTGGGACTCATGGGAGATCATATATGCATAGTATGATAAAATTTGAAGTGTACCTTGAAATGTTTGATCAATTGTTGAAGAAGCTTGTTGAAGAAGTTACACAAGATACCCATATGAACTAGGGTTTCCAAGGCAAACCAATTCCAAACTCTTGAAGAATTCTTAATCAAAATAACATATGAAGATCATGGGGACTCATATATGATGCCTAGAGACATTGTGGATCATTTCTTGGTTGAGCTCTTAGCAAAGAGGGTCTTAAACCCTAGATGTGTGCGTGATAGATCAAAGGTGATCAAGTGCCCTACCTACAAAAGAGTTAGACAAATGCAAAGACATGTTTTTGGTATTTTGGTTATTAAATGATAAAATACAAAGTATGATACAATCACATAGTGATTGGTGATCTCTCCTAATACAAACCCAATGAATGAGGGGTACGGAGGATGCCAAGGTATGATCCCAATGATAATACATATGATGAGATAGCATGAGGGATCTTAGGGTCAAAATTTGGGGTCTTACACTCTACTCCATTCCAGGTACCATCTTCACATTCTAGGGTCCTCTCCCTAGGCGTATCAAGAAACCTCAAGTGCTGAGAGATTTCTTTTCCTGCTTCCCTGGTTATGAACCCTTGGTGTTTGTGGATGCACCATTTGAGTTTAGCTTCTTCAAGAATAGGGTCTTCCGTTTTTCTCCTCCGACTGAGGATGCTTCATAAATCCATTGGTTAGATATGGTTCAAGAAAAGAAGAAGCACTTTTGGAAGGATTTGGGCATTTTTGAGCTAACCCAACTATCACGATTTGGTCTCAAATAAAACTCCCACATGCTCATTACAACCATTTGTTTTTGGGATACCTCGACCAACACATTTCACCTTCCTTGTGGGATGATAACCACCACACTATTCGACATTGTTTTTATCGCTGGCCTTCGACCAACTTGAAAGGCTTTTGAGCCTTCAACAAAAACCAAAACCAATTATGGGTTCACTTTCACCATAACTGCTTACCACTCCTTCATCAAAGATCATCATGCTTTGGTAGATTTCATGGTTTCCCATGAACATTTTGCTTTTCTGACCTAATGGCGTTCCTAATGTGTTTTCTTTTCTCTATTTTTTCAAGTGGCTAAAAAGTTGTCGCCTTAGGAATCCAAATCCATGAGGGACAGAAATATGCCTCATTATACTCCTTTTATGTGGCTTGTATGAATCTCTAGGACTAGCCTCTCAAGACCTAAAGCAAAGAACGAATCTTGAAAGTCTTCAGGTAGGTGGCCTTATCTGGATTTTGCAATTGTGGCTCAATGCCACTTTCAAGCCTTCCCTAAAAACCAGGATTCCTCCTAACTCAGAGGTAGCGGTAGAAGGTTCAAGGCTCGCCCAACTTACTCCTGACAATGGCAAAGCTGTGACTAGGGATGTTTTTGATACATATTTTAACATGTTATATAGGTGTAAGTCATTTATTTCAACTATGGCGCCATTTGCTAGTCGACGGTGTGGAATTGAATGGTTCAGGAAACCATTCCCTAATCCCTCATGCCAAGATGAAAGAGATATACATGATACTTTTTTGGAATGCTTCCAACCCATTTCTCTATGGACAAGGCTTACCTCCTTCAAATCAGGTATGAGAGCAAGTTCCTAGCAACCAAACTTGGGGGACAAGCAGTTTGGTTTGTGTCAACTGATGCCCAAAAGCTTAGTTACTTAAGCAAAGGTTTTTTTCTTTTCTATCGACACACCCAACGAGAGATGGCTTGAAAGTTGCAATATATTTTGTAAAAGGAAAGAGGTTTTCCTTGGTTCCTTCAAATACTCGATCTCTTACCATTCCACCCAAGAGTTTACAGAATTATGGACCCTTCACTATGCAAACATATCAGATCACAACCTCATGGCTCAATGTCTGCTCAATGCTTTTTATTTCCTGAGAGTCTCGGAGAAGAAAAACAAAGGTAACCTTTGGTTGACTAGCTTCTAAAGTTACACTCATCTTATCTTGCCTTAGTTTCCTCTTGGATTCTAATGCATTTTTTCTACCTTTAAGGCGTTCCCTTCAAACCAAATTCATCGAATGTTTGCTCTCAATGCACCGACACTACAGGAACTTCATGGGTAAAAAAGGGTATCTAACCTTATTTCCCTTGTCTTTTTTTTGTCGACGTCCTAATCTATTTTGTTCCTTCAGGGTCGAAAGAAATAAAATACCTCTTTTGTTGCAGGCCCTTTATGGACAAACCAACTAAACGAGGATGCATGTGCTTCTTCTAGCGAAGAAATTCTGGTCTGTACCTTCTTTCTTTCTTACTCCTATTTGACTGCATTTGTTAACTAATTAAAGCTTTGTCGAAACATGTTAGTCTCCTCTGAAGGAAAGTGAGTTTGACATTAGAAATGAAATTTTGCAGTATCCTCCCCTTGTCCCTCCAAAATATCAAAAATGTGCGGCTACCAAAGTTATTGATGCCAACTTTAAAAATCAAGGGGAAGGCAAGGCCAATGCCGAAACTTCTGGCCTTCGAAAGAAAAAGAGTATTAGACACAAACTTGTTAAGGTCTTTAAGGATGAGAGGACCGAGGAAAGCTAGTTCCCCCATTAACTAAGAAGAAAAATAGTGGCACAACCTCCCGACAACCCGCTCAGAGTCCTTAGAGTGCATATTCGAGTTCTCTTCCAACAGTTGATGAGGTAATTCACTACCTCGTTCCTTTATTATATTTCTATGTTTAAACTATATGCTAATTCAAAATCCTAATTTGGGAAGCTAGTCAATGTCGACTCTACAGTCCCTCAAGTTCAACCAAATGTGTCCTGCAGCCATGCCGACTTTTCTAGCATCAAATACACAACGCATTCGATAACCATTTCACCCTCTATCCATCTACATAGTGATGCTGAGGATGGTGAGATAGTCGTTGATAAAGCAGGAAAACTCGTTGGAGGGACTTTAGAGCCAATATCAGAAGCTGCCAAAGATCGAGCTAATGAGTCTCCACCTGAAAAAAAGAGGTCCACCTACATCTGAAGCCACCCTTTAGGTTGATAGGGTCGAGGCTCCAACGCTAAATGTTCTCCTAGAAATTGGCCCTACACAAGAGACAGTTGAAGACACTTGTGTTGAGAAGACTCCAGATTTTGTTATACCCAACAAAGTTCAAGATCCTGCTGAGTCTCCTGCCCATGAGGGTTTTCAGGAACGTACTCACTATTCTCCCACTCCAGGGTCTCAGTCCTAATCTCTGGAGAGCCTTAGTGACATGTCTTATTCAACTCTACATCCCTTAGAGGCGGGGACCAATCATGTGGATCCAATAAAGGCCTTGAAAAGGATTGTGGACAACCAAGAGGACTTCCCTGGTGTATTTCCTCCTTCACTTGGTGCTCAAAACAAAATCTTTGATGAGTTGTTCCAGCAACTGGAGTCCATACTTGTCGACATGGACTTCATTCAAACGATCAAAGACGACCCTATTTCCCTCTTTGAGATAAATGGGTTGATGTTGAAGCCCAGCAAGGAAGAGGTTTCAAGTCTTATTGCTAACTTTGTTTTGGACTTTGAGCCTCTTCTTGAGCAAGTTGTTCAAGTAGTTAGGCTTAAACAAGAGTCTGTCAACCGACATGAGAGGAGAGTTGAGGTTTTGCACGAGCACCAAAACCTAGTTTCTGAATCTCAACATCAAGTTGTTGAATTAGAGGCAAAGGATAACTCCAAACACAATTGGAAACTATGGAGGTTAACAACAAATAAACTGGTTGCAGCTGAAGATTAAGGCAACAGAGAAAGAGAATGCGAAGATAGATGCTTCTAAGTTGGCCTATGTCGGCGAGAAGATAATCAAAGCGTCCAACATAGGCATATAGCATGCAAGGACCACTTGTATACTAGAGGAAGAAGTAGGTAGATTGAAATGTGTTGACCTCATGCTCGATAAGAAGGTTGAGCCTACAAGATTATGCTTTGAAGAACTGAGGAGTAAGCTGAAGTCTTTAAAATGATATGGTGTTTTTATTATTATTATTGATGTACTTCAATTACTATAAGGCCTGTGATTTTTGGAATATTTAATATACGTTAGTTTGGCAACTATTTTTAAATACTATCTTGATATTTTAACTTCCTGCAACGTACGCTTATACTTCTTCAATTATTTACCATTTACTCGTATTATCCGACTGTCTGAACTTAATTCCTCAATCTCATAAGCATTACTTGAAAACACTTGGTTAATTTTAAACGGTCCATCTCAATTTGGTGACCACTTCTTTAAAGCTTTATCCCTTTGAGACATAGGTAATATTACCTTCCACGCATAGTCACCAACCAAAAATACCTTCGATTTTACCTTTTTATTATAGGCTTTAGCTACTCGCTCCTTTTTTGTAATAAGAACATCAAGGGAAACTAACATTTCTTCATCCAAGTTGACCAAATCGTTCGTCATTATACTCCAATAATGGTCAAAATAGATCTCTCTTTGCCTTTGCATTATTATTTATTGTAAGTGTATCTCAACAGGCAACATTGCATCATGTCCAAAAGTTAGCCGAAAATGTGTAGAGTGAGTTTCCTCCTTAGGGGATGTTCGACAAGCCTAAAGTGCTTGATCTAACATCTTATGCCAATTCTTTGGATTCTGGTCTACATGTTTTTTGATCAGGCCAATTATGATTTTGTTTGCAGTCTCAACTTGACGTTTGCTTAGATGTAGTAATGTGTAGAGGTCAGTAGTTTGATTTCTATTTCTGAGGTAAATTTAACCATCGTTCGACCAATGAAATTTGATCCTTGTTCTATGGTTATGGTCTCAGGGATCCTAAATCTATAGATAATGTGACTTTGTATAAAACTAATCACAACATCTTGGTCGATGTTCACCAAAGGCACTGCTTTGACCCATTTAATAAAGTAGTTAATGCCTACTAGAATATAGTTATGGCTCTTAGATGATGTCGACCTAATATCACCTATCAAATCTAAAGCATAACCTCTAAATGGCCAAGGTTTAACTATCGAATGTAGTTCACTAGTAGAGACATGTTGGACCCCTTCATGCTTTTGGCATTCTTGGCACCCTTTGGAAAATTCTATGCAGTCTTTCAACATTGGGAGCCAATATACCCCTTATTGAAACAAAAACCTCTTCATCTTGTAGCCTGCTTGATTGGCGCCACAAGATCTACTATGAGTATTGAATATCACCAAATAAGTTTTGCTTTCGCTAAGGCACTTAAGTAAAACATCTTCATGCATATTTTTAAACAACTTATTTCTGACAATGACATAACTTAACGCCTCATATTTGATCTTTTGATTTGTTGTTCCCTTGGATTCTTTAGGAACTCTATTACTGATCTTCGCCAATAATTATTTGACAGATTGTCAATGGAATTTTTTTTTCAAAAATTGGATTTAATTCTCCTAACTCTTCTACTCCCAGCAGTTTTGACTTTGACAATTCTGGGGTGAGTACACTAGTCGAGACCAATTTATCTTTGAATTAGATTAGCTCTTATAATTTTTCTTTAGAGACTTTGTATCCTGAAGCTATCTGTGCCAAGTTATTGGCCTCTTGATTCTCAATTCGCGGCACATGTTTAATGTCGACTATGTCGAACTTCCTCAACAATGAATTCACCTTGACAAAATACATCACTAAATTCTCGTTGATGCACTTGTATTCTTTTGTCAACTATTTTACCACTAATTCTGAGTCTTCTTTAATCTCAACTTTTGTTGCCCCCAAGTCTAACAAAATAGTGAGGCATGTTATTAAGGCTTCATATTTAGTCTCTTTATTAGAGCAACAACAATTAATTTTAAATTTATACTTGGTTGGAATCCCCTGGGGGGAAATAATCAGAGTTCCAACATCGATTCCTTTAGAATGACTAGAACCATCGAAGTATAAATTCCACGCAGATTGCTCGACATAGTTTTGCACTACTTCCATTATTTCTTGATCTACTATAAGATCAACGAAAATTTGGCCTTTCATGGCTTTTAACAGTGTATAAGTTAGAGAATACTATGTTAAGACCAAAGCCCATTTTTCTATTCTACTATGTAGAATTGGTTTCAACAACATATGTTTGATAACATCAAAATGCAAATAGAAAAACACATATGTTGATTTGATATAATATTTTAATTTCATACAAGAGAAATACAAAGAAATGAATAGCTTTTCTATCAAGTTATACCTAGTTTCTGCATCATTTAACAATCGACTGAGATAATATATGACCCTTTTGACGCCATCATCATCTTCTTGGGCTAACATACTTCCGATGTTCAAATTCGATGTTGAAATGTACAATTTTATACTCTTATTTATCATGGAAGGTAACAATATATGAGGCTTTGACAAATACACCTTGACATCATCAAGTTCCATTTAATGTTCTGGTTCCCATCTAAAGCCTTCCTCCTTCTTCAAACGCAACAATAGCGATAAAACTTTCATCTTTCCACTTAGATTCGATATAAATCTTCTAAAAATTTGATTTTTCCAAGTAGATACTGAAAGCTACTTTTTATTCGTCGGAGGTTCTGTGTTGAGTATGACCTTCTCTTATTCAGATTTATCTCAATGCCTTTCTTATAGACTACGAAGCCCAAAAAATCACATGCATTGACACAAAAATCACACTTTAATGGATTCATCTTCAGTCTATATTTCCTCATACTTTCAAATGACTGGACGCTGATCTAAATGACCACTTTCTAATGAGGACTTGATGACCATGTCATCTATATAAACCTGCATAAATGTTTCGATAAAGTCATGAAACATAAATTTCATTATACTTTGGTAGGTCGCACCATTATTTTTCAAGCCAAAGGGTATCACCACCCACTCGGGGCATCAAAACACCATTTTAGCCACATCCTTCTTTGCAGTGAAAATTTGATTATAACCAAAATAACTTAAAAGACTTAAATACTCAAAACCAACTGCCGAATCAACTAGCATCTCTTCCACTAGCATTGGGTATTCATCTTTTGGAGTGGCAACATTCAAATCTCTAAAATCAATACAGACTCTAAGAGTGGCATTCTTTTTAATTACTGGGACAATATTGGTTATCCATTCGATGTACCTGATAGGCATTATGAACCTATTTTTGAGCAGTCTTACAATTTCTACCTTGATCTTTGACATGACCTCTAGCGTAAATTTCCTCGGGGTTTGCTTTACAGGCCTATTGTCAGGTTTGATTGGTAGTTTCAACTCCACCAAATCTCGACTAAGTCTCATCATCTCATGGTGATATCATGCAAATCAATCTTTGAACTCCTTCAGAATCTTAATTACCTCCATTTTTAGGCTTAGGTCGAGCTTGACACTTACATAAGTTGGCCGCTTATTCGTCTCAACTCTTAAATATATCTCTTCCAAAGGCTATTGAGCTTGCATCCTTTTGGTTGAGGCTAATGTATCTTTCTCAAACCCCAAAGGATCTTCATCTATATAGAATTGAGCATGCAATTTCTGAAGCTATTTCTTGGCCATTATGGCCAAAATCCTTTTGAATTTCAAAAATCATGGCTTTGACAACCATCATTTCTTGTGATTCGACCTCTAAAACCGCTATTAACTTATTTTCAGCCACATAGGTTTGAATTCGAGTGAAAGTGCTCGACTCATACATCATACTCGTCTGATCCAAACCATTTGTTATATCCTCCAATTGTCTCATATTCCCATATAAAGCCATGCATATGGTGAAAACTTATGGAGTAGTATACGTCAACCCCTTTAAATTTGAAACTTGACCCATTTGGGGCACATGGCCAAATATTTTCCAACTGACGGTCAAAATTTCTTCTATCGACATGTTTCACCTCCACGCTGAAGAAACATTGGTCATCTTCTATGTGTTCCACATCCCATTGGGCTTCCATATCGTGATCTTTTGGTGCATGGGGGAAGGCACACATCCTACTCCATGTATCCATTCTCGCCTCAGTAGCAAATTGTAATTCACCTTGGTTAGAATCACAATAAACAAGGTAGGTCGAGTGGTGGTTCCTACAACCACGTCAACTTGAATAACTCCCAAGGGCCTGCTGGTCTTCCCCTCATATTTTGACAATACCGTGTTATTAGACTTTGAATTTGTATCATATTTTCCAATCTTCCTAAGTAAAGAATGTGGCATAACATTGATATATGCTCCACGGTCCATGAGAACCTTATTTATCCCAACACCTTGCACTTTAGCCTCTATGTACAAAAGATTTAGATGTTGATGCATGGTTATGTCAGGTATTTCAAATATGGCTTTGTCCTCATTAACAGAGCCATCATGCATGACATAGTAACATAAAGGCTTATGAGTAGCCATTTCTTCAACTGGTTCATCCTTCTCTTTAATTACTTCCGTAAGTTTATCATATTCTATTGGCAGCATGAATATCATATTGCATACAATATCCAGATCATCCTCCGACCCTAAGTTGAAGTCATTACTCTCCATCTGTTCTTGTTCATCGACAGGGATCTTTGATTCTTTTTCCATCAACGATTGTAGTGGGGAAAACAACCTCTAATTGATAGGCTTCTTGTCGCCTGTCCGTGAAATGAAGCTTAAATATTACTCCTCCATCCCATAACGAGTGATCCATTTAGAATAAAAGAGTGTCCCAAAATGAATGATCAATTTCAATTTCTAATACATTTTTTCCAATTTAACCCTCTAATTAATATTACTTATCATTCCTAATATATGATAAGGGTACTTTAGTAAAAATATCATTCTCTCTCTTTCATTTTTCCTTTTTCTTAATCAATGTGAAATGGTCAACTGGGTCACTCATTGTGGGACGGATGGAGTACTATTTTTACTTGTGCCCCCTGCTACGAAGGTTGATTTCTTATTTCTTTGATGCCTCCTCTATTGGGTTCGAGTCATGGGATTCTTCCACATGTAGTTCTTAGAAATATATAAGTATTTCTTAGATGTTTGATATTTTCCGAGGTACGAGAATCCTGCACCTACTTCCATCACCTTCCATTTTCCTTTATCAGTAGCCGATCTTCCTACAAGTCCAACTCACTCCCTATGAGGGACATTAGAGAGAGAGACATATGCCTTAGGTCTCTGAGCTTTTTGAGGAACTCCCCTCTTATTAAAAATAACTCCTTGTGCTGGTCTTGTCGACCAACTTTCCTCGACTGATAGGGGTTTGTTTTTCTAACTCTTTCGCAACCTCCTTGTCAAAAATGACATTGCAACACAAGCACAAAATGACCTCAGAGTCCTTAAGCTGGCACCTATTTAGAAAATCAGTGAGCTCTTCCTTAGCCTTGGGAAAACCACATTCATTTGCTCTTCGTAACTAGGCTTAACCTCTTTTGTGTCATCAGTGATATCCACCTTCAACAACATCAATAGGCTCGACAAAAATAACTTCCTCGACCTTAGAGTCATCATTTTCCTTCAGTCGAGGTTTTTGCTTATCAGCAAATTTGAGCCTCCCGTCTTTTAGTGTGTTTTGAACAAGGTCCCTAAAAAGCACACATTAAGAAGTTTTATGACCTAGGAAGTTATAAAACTTACAAAAACCATTTTTCTTTCTTTGCTCTAATGGTGGTGTCTTAAGCCCTTTAGGGATTACAATTTGACCATCAGAGGCTAGGAGATCAAAAATCTCATCACACTTAGTTGCATCAAACGTATAAGTTTTTGTGACAAATTTCTCATTTTTTCCAGTTCGATATGATTTTTCCCATTTTAAGGTTTTTGTGTCAGATAATTTTCTATTTTGTTTATTTTGACGTAGCCTACTTTTTCCTTTTTATGATACTTACTCGGCATGGCCTTCTCAGCTTTGAAACATTTGACCCTTCGAACTTTATCTGCTAATGGGACCATATCCCTTAAATAATTGGTGTCATACCCTAAATTTACCCTAAAATTTTTACTCGCATCAGCATAACATAATCGTTTCATCTTATCATGCATTCTTTCAATCAAAAGCATTCATCAGGGTTTAGATGAAAAGTTAGGAGTTCTAAAATTTTATCTGCTCTTGATGACATTCATTCAGTCGTCTATGGATTAAGAAGTCAAAAGACTTGATTTCTCAGTCTCAGTGCATCGTTCATTCCAGTTCATCTTTGTTTCAGAGGTTCAGATGGTGACAGTCAAGAGTATTGTCAACATCTAAATCTTTGTAAGGTCTTCATGCTGTTTAAGAATCAGAAGCAAATGGTCCAAGAGAAATTCATATGCATTTGATTGTCTATTCATAGTTATTCGATCTGTAATTCAATGCATTCACCAGACATCAACATTTTCTACTCATCATAGCATGCATTTCATTCCGCATAATGCCTAAAGTGTTGGCCAAAATAAATTTTTGGATATACACACAGACCTGTTGAATCAATTTTCCAACATGCGTAGAATTAGCAGACGGAAATTTCAAAATTAAGCTTGCAGACGTTAATTTCTTAATCTACGGTTCGCGTATTTTAACTTGGCATGCTCAGTTAGTTTTTTCTGGTACTTTTTCAGTCGCATTTTGATCTGCTTGAACCTTTTAACCATTCGTTTTTTTTTTCAAAATTTGATCAAAACATGTATGTTTCCGAGAAGTTTATTTCACACTGACCATTTTAGTGCAGTCATTTTATTTTTTTCAACATTTTTGCGCCATTCTTTTGTTCATTTTTATCTCTTTTATTTTATTTTTATTTTGCCAATATATTCATAAGAAATATTTAGAATTAATCATATTTTCGTTTTAATTTTATTGTGCTTATTTAAAAGGGTTTGATTTTATGTAGTTTTATTAATTTGAACACATGTGTACTTCAAATATGTCTTTAAAGGGATATTCTTTTTTTATTTGCATTATCACTCTAAATTGTGTCTATGTGTGGTCTGGTATGAAAGAGAGTGACCACAAACTGATTGCCAAGTGGCGCATATTGAAAGGAGAGTAGAGGACCACATAAACATTTTTCAGTAGGAAGGAAAATAAAAAGCTGAGAAATTGGTTTATTTCATTTTATTATTCTCCTTAAAATCTCATCTATCATCAACATTACAACCTCATCTATCATCAACATCACAACCTCACCATATAAAATCTTCTTTATTCACCTCCCAATACAACCATTAAACCTCCATTTTCTACATGTCTTCCACTGATATAACATAAACCAATAACCAAAAACATTTCCAAAAAAAGCCTCAATCTTCAACATTTCATAACACCATATCCAACACTTCAACAACATCATTAAGCATTTCATAACACAACACAACAACTCACCATTTTCCCCTTTATTCACAAATTCATTAACTTTCCTAACAACACATAAAACAATAAACTCCCCATAAATACAAAAAACAGAGAAGTCAAAACCATCACCACACATAAAAAAAAAGGAAATGGAATTTTTCTCTTGTCTCTCCCTCACAAAGATTCTCTTCTTGCTTGTTGGACCTAACATAATGCACAAAAAAATCTTCAACAAACACACAACTACTATTCACGTCGCTGCCACATCTGATAGTGACGTCGTTGCTCCCTCCGATCACACCACACTTCCAGGAAAACAATAATACAACCACTCACTGCAGTAGCTAAACTCGCCGGAAACCGCTTCAAGTCATCGTCGGAAGTCGCAACAACTCAACCGCGAGAAGCCTGCAGAAACAACGACGTCCCCCCTCGTGAATCGCCGCACGAGCATCGCACCACCACCCAACTACGACCACGTCCGACGTAATTTTATCCCGCGGTATACCTCTCATACTATTTGATTTTGATTCATGATCTATTTTGACTTTGTTGTTAGGAAGATGTGAAGATGAATTTTGTTGATGATTTTTGTTTGTTTTGATGTGTGTTTTTAAAAGCAAATATGAAAGAGTTGTTTTAAAAAAGAGAAGAGATGTTTTCGATTTGTCGGTTGAAGAAGAGGATTGTTCCTCTGCTCTGAGTTTTTTCAAAATATTGTATTCTTTCATTGTTTTCTGATTACACGCTGTAACGGGGGAGAAGGTAAAATTTATTTTCTCTCTCTCACTCACACACACCGTCAAATGTCAAAAATGGAGTGGGAGACTTTTTGAATTTCGATTTTTTCCTCTCTCTTTTCAATAGAAGTCCACCGACTCCTCATTTATGTGAAATTTAATTTTAATTCTATTATCAATTATTAGTTTTTTTTATTAGACTAGGGTTTTTGTGAGAATGGGCCTTGGGCCAATATTAAGTATTTCTTTTGTTTTAATTTGGTCTCTAAAACCTCCATGTTAATATTTACACCACCTTCATGTATTTTTCTTTTTATCTTATTTCATCACACTTCTTTTGTTTGATTTAATTCTTAGTTAATTAATTAAGTTATTTGTTTATTGATTTTTTGATTTTAGTTCAATTATTTGCTTTTTTTTTTCTAAATCAATTATTTTGATCATTCGATTTCAATGAGTGTAGTTATGTATATATCACCATCATGAATTAATCGCATGTAAATAATTTCACTAACTTCCCACAATTTCAACAATCAACTTCATTTTCTAATCATTTTCAAATTCAATTTAAATTTCACCAACTTTGTACATAGTTTAAACCTTTTCACAAATCAATTCAAAAAACTTTTAAGATCGAACAAAAACACTTGTTCCAACGTCAAGTGTTTTTCTCCGCTTAATCAAATGATTTCATGATAAGATTCAAATGCTTGATCCAATGTCAAGACATTTCTACGAGCAAATTTCTTTTTCTTAATAAAATCGAAAGGTAAAGTGATAATTGGTGCACACCTTTTGAATACCTTGGTCTTTTGCCTTAAGATACTCTAATTAAATAAGGACAACAAGTGACAATTGGAAGCACATCCTTTTGAATATCTTAGGTAAACGAGCGCTAGGAGCACACCTATGTTCAAATGTTTACCAAAAGTCCGCAAATATTAATTTTCATAAGCTTGGACAACAAGTGACAACTAGAAGCGTATCCTTTTGAATATCTTGGGTAAAAAAGCGCTAGGAGCACACCTATGCTCAAATGTTTACTTAAATTCCATATGTAATCAACTCAATCAATCAAACTTCTTTCAGCCCTTGTGCGACCTCGAAAACCATTTTTAGAAATGAGTATGCTACATCCATTTTGACGCGAAACAAACAAAGACTTCAGCCTCCAAGAGCGAGCAACATGTAAAGGTTTAACCACTCAAATGCAATCTAAGCATCACTCCCTAAAAGCAATCAAACCAATATATTCTTCTTAGTTGTTTAGCTCATGCGTTTATCTGGAATTATTCATTTGTGATTGGTTTATTTGGTTTTTAGACTCGTTTTGATCTATCTCTTTTTGATTTTGTAAAAGGGGGATAGGTTATAATGTGAGTCTAGAATTATTTTATGCATTTTATGTTGTGTTATATGTCTGCAATGTTCCAGGGGGAGCATAAGCATATCTGCTTTTGGCTCAAATCAACTCAATTTTAAGTGAAAGCTTGCCAAGCATATAAAAATGGGAGATTGAAGTTGCATGTCCCTAATATATTCATGGGGAGAACCCCAATACGGTTTTTGTACTTGTCTTGTCTTGTCGCTTTCGTTTTTGTTTATTATTATTTATTGAGCCTCCTTCATGATTGCACATTTATGAAACAAGTTTTGAATCAATTCATTTTTTTAGCATGCATAATTCAAATTTTATATTTAAGTTTGATCATGATGCTTTTATTCAATTGGTTGAGTTAGTGGAACAAAGACCACATGTGTTGTTGATTCAAGTTAGGTTGAAAGGAAAATCTCAAAGTATTTTGAAATTCATGAAAATTTGAGATTTTATATGCATGACTCGAATCATGTACATATCTGAAGGTGAGAAAAACAAGAAAGGGGGGTTTGAATTGTTTGGAAAATAAGCGCTTTTTCAAAATGAAAATCACACAAGGATTTTATACTGGTTCGCTTATAACACAAAGCTACTCCAGTCCACCCGGCCAAGGTGATTTCGCCTTCAACAAGGACTTAATCCACTAATCTTGAAAGATTGTTTACAAACAACATCTAAGAGAAAGATCTCTTAGTCCTCTCAAGTCTACAGACTACACAGAGTCACTTGAGGAAATAAACAAACAATAGATAAAAGATTTATGTAATCTAGAGTGCTTCTAAGAAAGCAAATATTACAATAGTAAGAACAAAGTGATTCACGTTATAAGCAAAAGCTTCGTGAAGATATAGAGAGCAAGAGTGTTTTCTTGAGCGTTGATGTTTCAGTATAATTTTTGCTTGTATGTATTGTATACTGATTGTTGATTTGCAGTCCTTTATATAGAAGAGAAGGATCCGTTGAAAAATCATGGCAGATAATAACTCTTGAATAATAATTTGTGCCATATCTTATGTTGCTTGTTGTCAAAGCAACTTTCACTTCTTGAATGACTACTTACCACAAATAGTTCCTTATCATTTGTATTTTTGGAGTTAACGTCTCTTCCTGTATTAGGAAATCCATTTCCATAACTTTATTTGAAGTTAACGTTACTCTTTCTTATTTAGCAATTCCATAATCAGAGTCTTCATGTTTCTGGAGATCTTGGAATCTGCTATCTAGCTTCTGATGTTGATCTTTTGAGTTCTGATGATTTCTTCAGATAGCGCCAAGAGCTTCTGAAGTTTGACATACTGTTGTTCAGAATCAGAACTTCTAGAGCGTACTTCTTGTTCAGATGCTTTTGATATTTTGCTGTTTTGCTCAGAGTTAGACTTTCTTGAACGTGTTTCTACTTCAGATGCTTCTTATCTTCTGATAATTTGTATCTGATCTGGTTTTGTATCTGATGACATCATCAGATCTCTTCCTTCTTTCTTTAGAACCCTGCACACTTAGAAACTTTTCGTTAGGGTGCCATTTTTGGTTTCATCCTTTGTTATCATCAAAATCATGGAATCTGTTGTAGAACAATTTTTGTTCTTACAATCTCCCCCTTTTTGATGATGACAAAACAATCTTAATTAGCAGATGAAACATATAAAATATCAGATCAGATAGACAAGAGCTCCCCCTGAGATAGTGCTAGGGAGTTCAGAAGTTCTTACCAGAGCTTCTAAGTAAAGAGGTTTCTTGATACCTTCTGCAATTTCTTAAGTCCAGGTTAGATAAATTTATTTTTAAGAAAAATATGTTGCAGAATGCTTAAGGTATTTAGACAATATTTTCATCAGAGCTATTAATGACTTCTCCCCCTTTTTGTCAGAATCAAAAAGACATAGCAAGAATAAATAATTGAAGAGAAAAACATTGTATTTAGATAAAAAGCAACAGAGGCAAAAAGAACAAGTAAACATCAGAAACAGAGAAATCAGAGCAACAAGCAATAAGTCCTAAGTGCCTAGGCGTTCGGAGGCGGAGGCATTCTCTGAAGCAACATAGCCAGCATGTTCGGAATGTTGTCGTTGACAGTGTCTTGTTTATCCATTCTGGCACGGAGTTCATTCTGATCTTGCTTAAGTTCTTTCAGGGTCTGGAGAACCATAGGGATAACAGAAGAAGAAGACTCCCCCTGAGTCAGAGCCTGCTGTGCTTCAGCAGCAGCCTGCGCTTCAGCAGCAGCTTGTGCTTCAGCTTCGGCAGCAGCAGCAGCATCAGCCAGAGCTTTAGCTTCAGCCTCCTTTATCCTTAGAATTTCAGCTTCTCTTGCTCTTTCTTCCTCCAGCCTTCTAGCCTCTTCTTCAGCTTCTCTTGCTAATCTCTCTTCTTCCAGCCTTCTGGCTTCAGCTTCTCTTGCAAGTCTTTCCTGAAGTCTTGCCTCAGCATCTCTGATGTAGCCATTTCTGACTTGTTCAGAGATGTTCTTCAGTCTAAAAGCCTCAGAGGTCATCCAGCCAATGACTCTGTTCCAGTGTGTCCTTACAGAGTCAGGATCATCACTGACTTCAGAGTTAGTGGTCAGAGACTTGACCTTTTGTACTGAAGCCCCTGCGACCAGCATTATGGCTTCCTCAAGGGTAGGTACAAAAAGGTTTGGTTCAGAGGTTTGAGGTGAAGAAATTGGAGGGCTGAGATTTAATGTGAGAGGTTCAGATTCTGCTTCAGGTTGAGGTTCAGATCTTTGGGGTGAAGCGTAAAGAGGGTTTAAGTCTAAAGGTTCAGTTTCAGCTTCAGGTTCAGGTTCAGCGGAGGTGTTTGGAGGGGTAATATCAGAGGTGTGGAGGTCAGAGAGTTGAGGTTCAGAAGGTTGGTCTTCAGAAGTAATGTTGGTTGTTTGTTCTGGGGGAGGTGAAGTTGCTTCAGATTGTGGTTGTGTTGGTTGTTGTGAAGCAAGGTTTTGAGCCTGAATTTGGGCTAAGGTTGGGGAGTCAGGGTCAGAGTATTCTTGGTCAGAGGAGATTTCAAGGTATGGGGGTGATTCTGGGGCTGAAGATGATGAAGAGGAAGTGGTAGTGTGAGAAGAATTAACATTTGGTGGAGGTTGTGAGGTTCTGGTTATAGAAGGTGGAGTTTCAGAGGTTGTGTAAATAGGTGGTGTTGGGAGAGGATTAGATGAAGAAGCCAAAATGTGTTCAGAGGGAATAGAGGGAGCAGACATACCAGTAGTTTCTTGCAGAGGCGCTGGAGATCTGCTTCCAGAAGTTTCTCCAATTCTTGCCTTCTTTGCCTGTGATGCTATCTTTTTCTCAGAGAGACCTCTCTTGTACCTGACGAAGTCTTCTTCTGAATCTAGACAGTCGTCGAGTCTGAAGTCAGAGATGTCAACACCTTCATCCAGCAGACGCTGAAGGTAGATAGCAACCGCATCTCTGGGTTCATTCTTGTAGAACCTAGCAAGACCATGAGGCAGCTTCCTCTGATCTTTCAGGGCATCCCAGGAGGTATCCATAGTGGGTCTGACTTGAATCTTCTTCAGAATTCCCATACTCTTGAGATTTCTGGCGTTCAGAGGCTTTCCAGTATCTATTGCCAGATCCTCCATCAGTTTGGCCTTCTCCAGATGATCTACCAGCCCATTCTCGATGAAGACATCAGATAACAATCTTCCCAGAGGGATGTAGGTTCTGGGCTTCATGTTGTTTCTGGTCTCCCTGACAGAGTCTCTGAGGTATCTGAAGAGTAGTGCAGGAAGGCAGATCTTCACACCCTTGTGAATGCAATACAGAATGCACTTCTGATCTGCGTTGATGTAGTCAGAGGAGTTAGATGCTGGGCGGTGGTGAATAGTTCCCAGAATGATCTTAAGCCACACTCTGAGGTTCTGATGAAGCTCTTTGTTCTTTGAAGGATTTCCTTCAGTGTTATGTTTGAAGATGGTTGGATTGATTACTTCAGCAATGCGCCTTGACCTAGGGTTGATGTTGTAAATCCTTTTACCTCCATCTCTCTCCATGTTCAGTAAAGAAGCAATTGACTTTTCAGTAATTACTATCTTTACCCCCAAAACATGAGAGACGATGAAATGGTCATCAGCGTCTGTAAATCTCCAGAACTCCTTGATGAGAAGTGGGTAAACAGGACCATAAAGCCTTTGGAAATAGTTTTCCCACCCTTGTATACGGAGTTCTTCAGTAAGATCTACTCCATTTCTTCTCATGTTGTCGAAATCCACCAGTGTTTCACATAACACATCCAAGCCCTCAAAGGGAGTTGCTAGGTTAATGTGAGGTAGACGATCAAGGATATGGGGTTCCTTGTACACTGGAGTAATGGAAACTCCTGTAACAGTTGGAGTTGGAATGCTTGAAGTTTGAGCAGTTGAGCTTGATTCCATTTGCTGAGAGAAGTTGAAAACTTGTTATTGTTGAGCATCCATAGTTGAAGACGAAGATGAAGATTGATGAAGATGAAGTGTTTGTAGAAATGCTTCAGAGAGGGTTTAGAAAGGGTTTGAGAGTGAGTGAGAGTGATAAGTGTGTGAAATGTGAGAAAAGTGTTTAAATACCCTAAGTTAAAACACATGCAAAACGACACATCATTCAGCGTTAGCACAAATTTCAAGTTAGCACGCTTGGGGGAGAAATGATTAAGGCTAATTAATGAATGTCTAATCCCAACAGTACGCACACTGCTCGAGGAGATCTCAAACGTTTCACCTTTGATCTTCTTCTGGACAACTGTCTAGAAGTTCTAGGGTTAGACGCTAAGTGCTCCACGTGTTTTGATGTATCTGATCTTTAGGAATACCAAAGGATTGGTTCCTGAAGATTTCTAACTCAGATATCTTCTTAACTGGTAGAAGTATCAGAGTCAGAGGCAGAAATACATTTGTTTACATCAGAGTCTCATTTTACATTCTCAGAGGCACAATTCATTCAGGACAATTTTGAATGATCAGATTTTTTAAGATAAAAAGAAATCTATCTTCAGCTAGAGGCTTAGTAAAGATATCTGCCCATTGATGATCTGTATCAATGAACTTCAATGTTACTATCCCTTTCTGAACATAGTCTCTGATGAAATGATGTTTTATTTCAATGTGTTTGGCTCTGGAATGTAGAATGGGATTCTTACTTAGACAAATAGCAGCAGTATTATCACAAAAGATAGGAATGTTACTCTCAAAGATTTGCAGATCTTCTAACTGATGCTTCATCCAGAGCATCAGAACTTCTAGAGCGAACTTCTTCTTCAGATGCTTTTGATATTTTGCTGTTTTGCTCAGAGTTAGACTTTCTTGAACGTGTTTCTACTTCAGATGCTTCTTATCTTCTGATAATTTGTATCTGATCTGGTTCTGTATCTGATGACATCATCAGATCTCTTCCTTCTTTCTTTAGAACCCTGCACACTTAGAAACTTTTCGTAAGGGTGCCATTTTTGGTTTCATCCTTTGTTATCATCAAAATCATGGAATCTGTTGTAGAACAATTTTTGTTCTTACAATATCATGACTCAAATGTTAGAACAAAGATAGAGTATCGGGGTTTGTTATCGTCTCCACAGGGATTATGTGATATTGCCGCCATTCGACAGTTGTTAAGTTCTTAACTCATAGTAACATGGGGTTTTAGTTTTCGATTACGGTAGCTTGCATAAAAAGTAAGAAATTATGGTAAAAATTTTGGTTTTACGATTTGAGAAAGATTGTCAAAGTTAGGGTTCGACGATCACTTTGCATGCATATGCTCGATCAAACAAAACTCATAAACTCCATTAGATGATAAACACATTCACAAAATCCTCCCAATGTGTTTATTTCTAACACACATTGTGGGTTTTTCCCATTTTGATCCATTGTTGATTTCTCACACAATCTATCAAAATGACAACTTTTAGGTTTAACTTTTTAGTGAACAAACTCATTCAATACTATCTCTAGCTAAAGAACAAGGATGGATGAAAACCTAGGTCAAGAGTTGGAAAACACCTTTCAATAATAAACCAACACAAAGAGTTATCAATAAAACAAGGATTTCACCATACATTCATCATCAAAGAGTTTACAAATGAAGATCAACCCATGTACATACAAAGCTTATGATCATCTACATCTAACCTTGACAAAATGAAAGACTTAGCTACTCATTTTCATGGTAGCTTGAACAACAAGTTTCGGAAGAAGGTTGATCAACATCCGAGTCGAAGAATCAAGATTGGATGGGAATCCACCTTATTTTTGTAAAATATTGTCAAGAGAAGAAGAAGAATGAGAAATAGGGTTTCTAGGGCACAAAAATCACCTCTCAGCAAAAAACAAGTAAAAAGATGATCCCAAAAAAAGATCTAATCCAAAAAGTAGCCCATACTACTTATAGAAATGGTTGCTGAGCTGTCATGCTCGCTAGGCGAGCAGAATGGTTCACCTAGCGAGCCTCAAAATAAGTCACCAGAAGAGCCTGCGTCCAGAGGAATCATCCTAGACAAGTTTGCATTTGTTCGCTAGGCGAACAATCCTTCGCTAGGCGAAGCCCTCGCTTCTCTCATTCGCTCCAGCGAGTCTTGATGTTTTTGCTACTGGAAGTGTTCGCTACTTGCTCGCTGGATGCTCGCCTAGCGAATACTTCGCTACTTCCCTCGCCACAATGAGTTTTGATCTTTTTGCTACTGGAAGTGTTCGCCACTTGCTCGCTGGATGCTCGCCTAGCGAATACTTCGCTACTTCCCTCGCCACAGCGAGTTTTGATCTTTTTGGTTCTGTCCATGTCTGGGAGTGTTCGCTGGCATCTCGTTGCGTGCTCACCTAGCGAATACTTCGCTACCTCACTCGCCTAGCGAGCTTGCTTATGTTTGCTTTCTTTCTTGGTTCCTTTGCCATCTTTCTTGTGCCTTAGTTTTCTACTCTTTCATGCCTAATTCCTGCACAATAACACACAAATTAAAGGTACCAAGATCATTTCACATAGTATTGCAAATCAACAAAAGCAAGGGCGGTTTCGAACACTTTTTCGACAAAAAGGAGTGAAAGATGCCCACATTTGATAGCTCAAATAAGCAAACTTGGGCATCTAACAACTCTCCCCAACTAGATTCTTGCTTGCCCCAAGCAAAGTATGCCTCTTGAAGGACAAGAGGATTTGCTTAAAGAAAAAGGTTTCTCCGAAATCGGATAAAATGGCTCAAACACAAGAGAATCAACCAGACACAAGTTCCCAATGGTTAGAATAACACAATACTTTGCGGAAGCACGAAGATGAAAACAATTAAAAATGAAAATGCGGAAGCACGAAGATCACTAAGGTCTTTTCCGATTGTAGCTTGGTCAGATTTACAAACAAGGGTCATATCTAAGGTCATTGAAAACGAACTTGCCGACGCAAAAGAGACATTCACTGTACAAGCTATTCACACATCTCAACTTCGTTCCACTTGTTTCTCATTTGAAACCTTCACAACTCAATTTTGTTTTTCACTATTTTTCTTCCAAGCAAGCACTCATTTTCATTTTTTTTTCACATCGTATTCACAAAACAGATGTTTCTCTTTTCTAATTTTTTTTTCAATGCTTGCTCGGTTATTCAAGAGTTGTGGCACCTATCGATTCTCATTTTCGTTCTCCCCAACTTATCTTTTACTCACCCCAAGTGAATGCTCTTGACTTTTTACGGCAAAAGAACAATTATAAAAAATTTCAGGGTTTCAAGAAAAAAGATTTTGACGTCTCGTCTTATTTCAAGCTGAGATTCAACTGTTTAAGCTCAAAGGGGTTCACGAATACTCTCTGCTCACGGGTAAGTTGTATTTGGAACTGGTTGTGCTCGAAAGAAAACAAGCGCCTTAATCATTTCTAATTGCTTCCACAAATTCACAATAATAAAAGACAAAGCATGAATCAAATGAATCAACACAGTTTATTAGAATCCAGCATTTTAGTGTACAATGGAGGTTTCCTCACAATTTGTGGTTCTAAGCCCTAGGTGAATCATTCATTCAATTATGTTGCAAAAGGAACAATATTCAATTACGAAAAGAGTAAAGTTCTTAATGCATTCTAAAATTCTAACCGGAGGTAACCATGTACCTTAGCATTATTCGCTTGTTTATTTTTATCATCGCCATCCAAGCTCGGATGCACCTTCATTGGATACTTCTTTGAGGAGCAACCAATCTAGAAGGTTTGACCCTCAACAACCAAAAATTTATTAAACAAAAGAAATTCAAACCAAACACAATAATTTAAAACATAAACAACAACCATCACATCAAAATGTTAAAATGTGCGTGGGGGACAAAACACCCCAAAAAGTACCTGCAACTGTAATACGTGCATAGAGTCATGTATATCAATCATGGCACGCTGAGTCGCCGCCATCCAATCCCAATTGTAATTGCAAACAGCTTGCTGGAAAGGATCAAACCCTTGAGAAAAAGCACCAAGACCATCAGCAACCCCGGTATCATCAACAACTGTACTACCTCGGAAGTTCTTCGGCTTACAGTACTTGTCCACATATCGATCGTCGATTACGGACGGAATCCTTACCTGACTGCGGGAGGGTAGCTTCACCCTCGACTGTAGGCACAAAGCCATGATGATACAAGGAAAAGCAAGGGGGCAGTTAACTCGCGCCCCCGACTTCAGCCCGCTCTCAACCACAGACTTCATCTCAATCGCAATGATTCGCGCCACATCGATCTGTACATTAGTTAGAATACAGTGGACCAAGTGTGCCACTGGGATCGGCACGGTCGACGTGTGTGACTTGGGCTTAATGTTAGTCAGAACCAGCATCAAGATCAGTTGAGCCAAGGGAATCATATCCTCCCGATGGTACCTCACAGGAACCCCAGATGGGTTCACCTCAACCGACTTTCCCTCAAACAATAGGGCTGCAGAAATAGTATCAGTGTTCCTGTGGAGCCTCAGATCTCTGTGGTATGCATCTCTCTCATTAACTCCCAAATGGAGCGATTCACCAAGCACTCGGTTAATAGCATCCCTATCAAAAGCGACCTGACGTCCTGACACTCTTGTAGTCCAAGTGAAAGGCTCGTCGTCATTTGGCAGTGCGTTCGCATAGAACTCGCGCACTATATCAATATCATAGATTTCGGGTGGAGAGATCAACTTGTCCCATTTCTTGCTATTTATCAACCCTGCCAATGTCCGATAATCGCCTTATGCGTTGATCAAAAACCTCTTCTCAGGTAAGATTTTCCTTTTCTCCAATGCCACATAACGTGCGGCTTGCTTCGCCCCAACGAATTTATCGGTGTCAAATTAAATTGGCACAGTGCGGGAAGTGCTCATGACCTTTCTCTTTTTTGCAGCACTTGACCTGGATGCCATCTGTAAAATCATAGAAAAGAAACAGCACACAACCATAAAACAGATTAGAGATCAAAACAAAAAAACCAGATACTGTCATGGTCGCTACAGCTTCGCTTAGCGAGGACCCAACGAAGATTCGCTACGGGTTCGCTTAGCAAAGTGACAGCGAATGCTCTCCACAGATTCGCCTAGCGAAGATGCTAGCGAATGTTACGGGATTATGAGTTCTCCACTGTTAACAACCCAATTTCAAAAAACCCAAAGTCTAATGATACCCATTCCAGAAACAAAGTAATTTAACATGCTAAGAATCGTTCTAAACATACATGCAAACCTAAAATTCAACCCTAATGACTCATTCTTTAGAATTTACAACATTGAAAGCACAAAGGAATGGAGACAGAACAAACTTGATTGAAGAGGTTGATTGATTCTGAAATGCAACAGTTAGGGTTTGCACAAGGATGATTCTCAAAGTTTTTGTGTGAGATAGAAGTGAAAAGTGTGAAAGTGAGAGTGAGTTCGTGACCCTATGTTCAGACTAAAACAAAATAAATGGGTTTTGGGCCCAAATGAGTGGCCCTCTGAAAAATAAAATAAAGTTCTGTCACGCAACGTTCGCCTAGCGAAGAGCTAGCGAACGTCTCGCTACTGTCTTCGCCTAGCGAGCATCTAGCGAACATGACAGGATCTTATTTTTTTCAAAACATCACTGCACAACACAATTCAGCAAGGTTCCACCAATTTGAATACCAATACCACACAACACAAAGCTGTAAATACTTACAATGTTGGGGTGCCTCCCAACAAGCGCTTGTTTAACGTCGGATAAGCTCGACGGTTCGAGATGCTCACAGAGGAGCATCCAAGCAGATTGCATAGCTCTTGCGATCCTCTTTTAGACTATCAAGTTCCCTTAGGCATTCATCAAGAGCTTGCTCTTCTTCAATTGTGAAAACTTCAAATGAGACATCAAGAGCTAACTCCATAGGATATATCTCATGAATATGTTTAGAAACTTCAAAAGTTGCCTCTTCGATCACATCAATGCGAAAGCTATCACGACTATCCTTTGAATGCTTCATGGCTTCGAATAGATCAAAAGTAACTTCTTCATTTTGGACCCTTACTTTCATCAAACCGTCGTCAACGTCAATCATCATGCGTGCGGTTTTCATGAACGGTCGGCCAAGAATAAGCGGAGCATCATCATCCTCTTCCATATCAATCACAATGAAATCAATCGAGAAGAAGAATTTGTCAACTTTGACCAATACATCTTGGGCTAACCCATGAGGATGGGTAGTCGACTTATCGGCCAATTGCAAAGTCATCCGGATGGCCTTCATTTCAATGTTGCCAAGCCTCCTCACTACAGACAATGGTATTAGATTAATGCTTGACCCCAAATCAATTAGCTCTTTTCCGACATAGACATTACCAATTGTAACCGGCAAAGTAACTCGTCCCAGGTCAACCTCTTTTCTCGGAAGCGTCCGTTGAATGCACTACAACTAGCATCTAGGATAATTGTCTCCGGTTCCGTGTACCTCCGCTTTTTAGTAAGTATGTCTTTCATGAATTTCGCATACTTAGGCATTTTCTCCAATGCTTCGGCAAACGGAATGTTCACTTGAAGTTGTTTGAATATATCCATGAACCGGGCGTAATGTCGTTCATTCTCCCTCTTAGATGGAGCATGTGGATACGGAAGGTTTTGGATTGGAGTAGCGCCCACTACCTCCTTTCCTTTAGAAACTCTAGAATTCCTCTCTCTTTTCTTTTTTACTCCCTCCACCTTCACTTCATCACTCTTGTTTTTTTCAACTTCCACACTTTCTTTATTTTCTACTTCACCATTTTTTTCATTCTTTTCAACTTCTTCCTCACTCCACTCCCCAACTTCAACATCAATGCTATCCTCTATTTTTTTCTCCTCATCTTTTTTCTCATCCTCTCTTTTTTCACTCTCATATCTTTTTTCACTCTCACTAATCAACTCCCTTCCACTTCTCGTCGTTATCGCTTTACAATGCTCTTTTGGATTCGTTTGCGTGTTCGCCAAAAAAGATGGTCCGGGTTGTTGTTCCGCTAGTTGTTTAGCAAGTTGACCGACTTGAGTTTCGAGATTTTTGATTTCCGCATCATTGCTCTTTTGATTAGCCATCGACAATTGCATAAATTGTGTCAATGTCTCTTCTAACTTTGAAGTCACGACCAGCGGTTGTTGAGGTTGGTAAGGATTTTGACGGCTAGAAGTACCACCCTCATAACCTTGGTTATGGTGATAGTTAGCCCTTGGTTGGAACCCTTAATTCCCTTGAAAGTGTTGTTGTTGATTTTGAGGATGTTGTTGATACGTTTGTTGTTGTTGTTGCCTCAGTTGGTAGTCTCGTTGGTTCGCCATGTAATTCACCTCTTCGAACCCGGGAGGTGGACAAAACCCGGTGTCATGATCACCCTTGCAAAGCTCACAACAAGCTATTTGTTTATCTTTTGAAGGCTCTTTCAACTCTTTTATTTGTTGAGTTAAGAGTTCAACTTGTTATGAAATGAGTTTATTTTGGGCAAGAATAGCATCGTTTGTCCCAAGTTCAAGCACTCCTGGTTTCTTCAAAGTGTTGCCTCTACTTTGACTTTGGAGGTTATTTAGAGCCATACGGTTAATGATATTAGTAGCTTCGGCGACGCTTTTAGACAACAAAGAACCACCCGAGGTAGCATCCAATAAAGTCTTGCAATTAGGTTGAAGGCCATTCTTGAAAATGTGGATTTGCGTCAATTCGTCAAAACCATGCCCTTTTCACTTTCGAAGCATGGATTTTAATCTTTCCCATGCCTCATTCAATGATTCGTTGGCTCCTTGCGAAAACACGGAGATAGCCGTTTTGGATTCCATGAACCGGTTGTGGGAGAAAAATCTTTCAATGAACTTCTCTTCCAACACGTTCCAATCCGTCATGACTGCAGGTGTTTGATCCAAGTACCAATCTTTGGCTTTGCCGAGCAAAGCATGAGGAAATAGTCTTTTGAACAACGGTAGCTCTTGAGCTTGATCAACTCTGGCTTCCAATGCTATCTCGTAAAATTTGGTGAGAAAAGCAAAGGGGTCTTCATGGTCCATTCCGGTGAATGGACTTCCGTATAGCAAGTTAAGAGTTCTCGTCTTCATCTCGGCTTGCCTTCCCGTGTGGTTTGCAAACTGAGCTGTATTCCTCGGACTGTTGACACATGGTGTGGAAACGGGCGGTGGTGGTGGTGGATCCATGATAGGTGTGAAAGGTGGTAGGTGTGTTGTAGAAGAACCTTCTCCTTGTTCTTGTCGTTGTCTAGCTTTTTGCCTCCTTCGTCTCGTTCTGCTATTCAGTCTCCTTGCAGTTCTTTCGATCTCGGGATCAAAAAGAAGTTGGTCCTCAGGAACCTACCCTCGCATAAAACGAAAGCTGCACATTAAACCAAACAAATTAACAAGCACAAGTCAAAAATTCAGAAGTTAAAAATTCAGCAACTATTGCGATGCTCGCAATATCAATTCACAATCCTCGGCAACGGCGCCATTTTGTTAGAACAGGGATAGAGTATCGGGATTTGTTATCGTCTCCATAAGGATTATGTGATATTGCCTCCGTTCGACAGTTGTTAAGTTCTTAACTCATAGTAACAAGGGGGTTTTAGTTTTCGATTACGGTAGCTTGCATAAAAAGTAAGAAATTACGGTAAAAGTTTTGGTTTTACGATTTGAGAAAGATTGTCAAAGTTAGGGTTCGATGATCACTTTGCATGCATATGCTCGATCAAACAAAACTCATAAACTCCATTAGATGATAAACACATTCACAAAATCCTCCCAATGTGTTTATTTCTAACACACATTGTGGGTTTTTCCCATTTTGATCCATTGTTGATTTCTCACACAATCTATCAAAATGACAACTTTTAGGTTTAACTTTTTAGTGAACAAACTCATTGAAAACTATCTCTAGCTAAAGAACAAGGATGGATGAAAACCTAGGTCAAGAGTTGGAAAACACATTTCAATAATAAACCAACACAAAGAGTTATCAATAAAACAAGGTTTTCACCATACATTCATCATCAAAGAGTTTACAAATGAAGATCAACCCATATACATACAAAGCTTATGATCATCTACATCTAACCTTGACAAAATGAAAGACTTAGCTACTCATTTTCATGGTAGCTTGAACAAAAAGTTTCGGAAGAAGGTTGATCAACATCCGAGTCGAAGAATCGAGATTGGATGGGAATCCACCTTCTTTTTGTAAAATATTGTCAAGAGAAGAAGAAGAATGAGAAATGGGGTTTCTAGGGCACAAAAATCACCTCTCAGCAAAAAACAAGTAAAAAGATGATCCCAAAAAAAGATCTGTTCCAAAAAGTAGCCCATACTACTTATAGAAAGGGTTGTTGAGCTGTCATGCTCGCTAGGCGAGCAGAATGGTTCGCCTAGCGAGCCCCAAAATAAGTCACCAGAAGAGCCTGCGTCCAGAGGAATCATCCTAGACAAGTTTGCATCTGTTCGCTAGGCGAACAATCCTTCGCTAGGCGAAGCCCTCGCTTCTCTCATTCGCTCCAGCGAGTCTTGATGTTTTTGCTACTGGAAGTGTTCGCTACTTGCTCGCTGGATGCTCGCCTAGCGAATACTTTGCTACTTCCCTCGCCACAACGAGTTTTGATCTTTTTGGTTCTGTCCAAGTCTGGGAGTGTTCGCTGGCATCTCGCTGCGTGCTCGCCTAGTGAATACTTCGCTACCTCACTCGCCTAGCGAGCTTGCTTATGTTTGCTTTCTTTCTTGGTTCCTTTGCCATCTTTCTTGTGCCTTAGTTTTCTACTCTTTCATGCCTAATTCCTGTACAATAACACACAAATTAAAGGTACCAAGATCATTTCACATAGTATTGCAAATCAACAAAAGAAAGGGCGGTTTCGAACACTTTTTCGATAAAAAGGAGTGAAAGATTCCCACATTTGATAGCTCAAATAAGCAAACTTGGGCATCTAACAACAGCGGTAAGCCAAACTTTTTCAACTTCTATGACTTGAATCATTATTTTAACCTGACTTAAAACAGGCAGCTCTGTGACTCAAATCACAAGTTGCACCTGATTCGAATCAGACAGATCTGGATCACCTCTGCTTCATTTGATTTGAATCAGACTTTACACTTGACTTGAATCAGACAATTTTTCATATTTCTCTGTTTGGCTCTATCCAAATTTACTCGAATTGGACTTTGTACTTAATTTGAATCACGAGCCTCTCTGACTCAAATCAGAGTTATAAGGTGATTCAAATAACACGAGAAATGGGTTTAATTCTTCATGTTTTCTTATTCCACTTCACTTGCTCATTTGACTCAAATCATGAAATATTCTTGACTCAAAGCTAACTAACTTTTTCCATCCATTTTTGTGCTTAATTTCAAGCACATATAAATTCATTTTGTCATCTCATTTCACAACACAACTTTACAACTCAAGAAACAATTTCATAATCTACATTGTGATTTTGTGAAATCAACACCCTTTCTTTTTGAAAAGTAAAAAATTATTGCAATAAAAATTATTTCATCTTACCCCTCTAGTTTTTATGTTAGATCTTGATAATGAGATATTTTTAATTGAATGAGGGAGACGTTATCTTTAAACTAATTATTCTTGAAGGTTTGGTAAGGCTTTTCAGGGAGCTTACAAGATTGAGGTTGTTGTCATTGATGCTGACAAATTCCAGTGAAAAGAATGAGGTTCTTTTATCCATGTTACTATGGTAGTGATTGTGTGGAAGGCTACGAATAAGGTGGAGTTCTTCTTAAATCTTCGAATAGTTCAACATTCAAGAAATCAGTGGGGTCAAAGGGTGATTGCTACTCACGAAGACTTTGAACAGATTGGTGAAGCCGGGAGATTCAAGAAGCGAGAATCGAGTAAAGATTTTGTAGAAGAGTTTAACGTTAGGTTGTATACAAGTCAAGATCCATATAGGAGATTTATTTTTCTCACCATTATCATGGACTGGTGATTGTATGGACTTTGATAATATTTGTCAAAACATAGTGGAAAAAAACATGTTCCAATGGGAAAGGAAACCATTGAAGAGTGGATTAGGATCTTGTGATGATGATAGAGTTAAACCACTATATATCTTGATGTACTCTCTCTCTCTCTCTCTCTCTCTCTCCCTCTCTCTCTTCTGCATTTTAATTTTTGTAGGATAATTGTGTGCTTAGGGTTTTAGTTCTTAGCGTAGTTTATCGTTTATTTCAATTTATAATGATTTATTATGCAAGATTATGTTTTGTTATAATTGGTACCTAATTGAGTTTTAGTGGTGATTAAATTTTGGAATACTAGTTTTATTAGAATATGATATTAATTGAATCAATTGTACATGACACATCTCGTGTAATATACAATTACTCAACTAATCATTGTCTTTGAACAATCTATGAATTGTGTACTTGTCAACGTGGTTGAATTCCAATACAAGCATAAGATATCTACTTTCGCTTAAAGACTTCTGTGCGCAATTTTGAGAAACCCGTGATATTATATTTTTAGAAAATCGGTCGAATTTTTTAATAAGGGTCTATTTACCCCTATCTAGACCATTTATCCACTTCATGTTCTCACCCTACAAATCTCTCGTCTTATTCTCCTTTAAGTTATTCAAATCAGAAAGTTGTTATTGGTAATGGCCATAGAATTCCAATTTATTGCACTAGACACACATAAATAGCTACCTATCACCAACCCCTTCACTTAAACCATGTCCTGCATGCCCAAAAAATTATTAAAAATTTAGTTTATGTGAGACGGCTCAGCACTGAAAGCAATGTTTATGTCTCCTTTAACCCTTTTGGTTTTAATATATCTGATTTCAGACAGGGATCCATCTCATGAGAAGTGATAGTCGTGGAAATCTATATCCTATCACCACTCCCTCAAGTTTTATCGGTCTTACGCTCAGTCTTTGGCACAATCATCTTGATCACCCTGGCATGCCTGTTTTAAATTCCCTTCGCAATAATAAGTTCATATATTGTGAACCTTTAAATTCTTTTGTTATTTGTGACTCTTGTGTTTTAGGAAAACATGTTAAATTGCCATTTTATAATTCTTAAACTACAACTATGATGCCATTTGATATTTTACATAGTGATTTATGGATGTCTCTAATTTTAAGTTTCATTGGTCATAAATATTATGTACTATTTTTAAATGATTTTACAATTTTGTTGTGGACCTTTCCTATTAGCAGAAAATCTCGATTATTTGAAACGTTCAAGTCACTGACAAAACTTGTTCAAACACAATTTTTGCAAATTGAAAAATATTTTAAACGTGAGAATGGTGGTGAATATAATAATGAGTTATTTCGAAAATATTTCACTAAACATGGCCTTATTTTAAATTTCTCTTGTCCCCACACATCCTTATAAAATGGGAAAGTGGAAGGCAAAATAAGAACCATAAATAATATGATGTGTATTATTCTAGCTCATTCTTTCGTTCCCACATCGTTCTGGCATCTTGCCCTTCATATGTCAACTTATCTTTTAAATTTTCTTCCTTGTAAAACACTTCAAAATCAATCACCATCAAAACTTTTATATCACCAAAAATCCCACCTACACACATCAATGATTTTTTGGTTGTCTATGTTATCCTTTATTACTGTCTTATAACATTAATAAGTAACAACCTCACTTTACTCCGTGTGCCTTCTTGGGTTATCTGTTGAGTCATAGAGGCTATAAGTTTTATGACATGTCTAACAAAAAATAATAATTTCGAGGAATGTTATCTTTTATGAAACCCAATTTGCCTTCACAAAGATACACTCACCTTCCTCTCACTCTTATAACTTCCTTAATAATGCCCTACACCCTTACCTGGTACATCAGTGGAAAAATCAAATATCATTGTTGGTGGCACATACCCAACCAACACCAGCAACCACAAATGACCAACCACCCTCACCTAGAAACCAACAATCACTATCTCATAACTCCCATATCAACTCGCTCACTACAACCTTCTTTCCATCATTACCACCAAACCAAGCACATCCACATCCACCTACATGAACCATCACTACTCGTAGCATGAAAGGCATTATTAAATCCCATAGGATGTTTACCCTATCAGTCTGTCAACCAGACCAAATCATGTATCCCATATATAAAATCCCCAAACTAGCCTTATCCGACCCGAATTGGAAATACGCAATGCAATTTGAATTTGATGCTCTTATTAGAAATAAGACGTGGGATTTAGTTCTTCGTCCTTTATGGATCTTTTGAGCGTTAGAAGGCCCGTCTTGTAGGTGATGGCAAGTCACATGTTGCAGGTGTGGAGTGTGATGAAACTTTCAGACTCGTAGTGAAACTAACTACCATTTACACAATGCTCACCATTGCTCTATCAAAATCCTGGCACATTCATCAATTGGATGTACATAATGCATTTTCACATGGTGATATCCATGAGACTATTTACATGCATTGACCATTGGATTTCCATGACCCTCATCATCCAGATTATGTCTCTCGTCTGAAGAAGTCACTTTATGGTCTCAAGCAAGCGCCTAGAGCATGGTATCAATGCTTTGTTGATTATATTTCCACCATTGGTTTCCACCATAACACATCATACCATTCCCTCTTCATATATAGACAAAGTTCTGACATGGCCTACATTCCTCTATATGTAGATGACATCATCCTTATCACCTTTACTCATGCCCTTCACAAATAAATTATGCCACTCTTAGCATTTGTGTTTCCGATGAAGGATTTGGGTCCCCTGGGTTACTTTTTAGGTATTGATGTATCATGTCATCCTACTGGCATCTTTCTCAATCAAAGCACTCATGCCCAGAGATCATCGAACGTGCTAGCATGGTGTTCTACAAACCGTATGCAACTCCTATTTACACCAAGCATAAACTTAACACCTCCCCTTACACGCCTTATGAGGACCCCTCTCTATATCATAATCTTGCAGGGACTTTACAATAACTCACATTCACTCAACCAGACATATCATATACAATTCAACAAGTTTGTGTTCACATGCATGCACCTTACACATGACATATCTTGCTCTCAAACACATTCTACCCTATGTTCAAGGTACAATACATATTTGATTACATTTATCTCCATCCTCCATTGCGTAGTTTATCTCCTACACACTGATTGGGGTGGATGTCTAGACACCAGATTTTCAACATCTAGCTACCGTATCTTTTTAGGTGACAACCTTATCTCTTGGTCTTCCAAAAGGAAATCCATTCTCTCTCGTTCTAGTGTTGAAGCCGAATATAGAGCCATTGATAATGTTATGTATGAGCCGTGTTGGATTTGTAATCTTCTTCTGAAGCTCAATGTTTCTATTCCTCATGCCACTTTGGTGTATTGTGACAATGCTAGTGTCATTTATCTCTCTAGTAATCCTGTGCAACATCAGCATATCAAGCATATTGAGATGAACATTCATTTGGTTGGGAAAAAGTAGCTCATGGCCAGACTTGTGTTTTTCATGTTCCCTTCCGACACCAGGTTACAAACATCTTCACCAAAGGACTTCCTCGCATTCTCTTTTGATGATTTTCAAATCAATCTAAACGCATGTGAACCTCCCACTTCGACTGCGGGAGTGTGATAGAATATAATACTATTGTTATAATTAGTCATAATTAGTTTACTATAATTAGAATATTGTGTCACTATAATTATGTTGTATCATAATTAGACAGTTGACCTAATGTATAGATATTCTATTCACATGAATGAGAAAGACAAACAATTCCATTATCTTACAGAAGTGAACCGAACCGTAAATAAGTTTATCTTTAAATCGATTGAGTTTTTATCTCAAAACTGATTTAAACCATACCACAAACACCCTTACTCTTAGCCTTAATATTATATGATATTAATTTTTGAAAATTTCAATACACTCATCTATTTTGATCGTTTCTTAGTGAAATTTTTAGTACCTATTATAGACGCCTCATCTACTTAGGATTATATTCTAACTCATAATTTATAATTAAAATTAAAGAGACATTTACCTTCTTTTCTAAGTGATCTTTTTAGTAACACAATTAATTACTTTATTAATTATAATTAATATAAATATTTTAATAAAGAAAATTATATTATTATATATAATATAACTAATCATTATTTTAAAAGTGTAACAAATATAATATAATTATCTATTATAACAAAGAGACTACTTCTCTATAAATATTTTTTTAAAATAAAATTAATCAAAAGATAGTCCATTGTTATCATTGAAATTTAAATTTAATTTTTTTATAAAAAACAAATCTATATACATTAAAGTGAATGATATTTTTCAAATTGAATTTTTAAATTAGTTAATTTCTAAAGTTTAAAGTATTAAAATAGGTATATTATTGGAGTATATTGAACTGAATTGAAATAAGAGATTTTGAAACCATGCAAGATAACGGTGGGAATAAGACAATCCAACTAACAGGGGTATACAGTCTTACCTACACAGGAGGTTCAGTTAAATCAGACTTTTTTAAAGTAGAAAAGATCTAAATTTTTTATAAGTCTATTTAACTAAAAAGGTTAGGCCATATGTCATAAAAAAATCTTTTAAGTTTATCAGGTGAGCCTATTTAAATATATGTGAATAACTTTATTATTATTAAATTGTATTTTGTACTGTTAATTAAAATATGAATATAAAGCTTAGTTATCTTGAAGAACTTATGAAAATAAATTGAAAAAACCTTATGAACAATGTCATAACTTGTAGTTATAAGTTGTTTTCATAAGTTCTCTCAAACAAATAGTATCACGAAATTTATGTACTACTACAAATAACACATCTCACCTCAGACACAAAATGACTTTTACATCGGTTACACAACTGAGATAACAAAGGGCGTCATGAAAACTAATCATTTTACCCATTAGTTATAAAAAACCGAGGTTATAACGAAAAAAGATCATTGGTTCGATCCCTAGAAACATCATATTTTTATTTTCAAAACTATGAAACGGTCGCCACTTTACCTCTCGATTTTTATTAAAAATCAGAGAAAATAAGTTATGTTGGTATGTCGGTTTTATTTAATAACTAAGGGGTCAAAGTTTTATCTATTGCCATATATAATTTGTTTTAAAGCTCATTTTGAATGACCTATATAATTTTTTACACATAAGATAATATTGACAGAACTAGAATCAGATTATTTTAAATGCACAAATTTACATTGTTCTCATCAACACAGAATACAGGATTTACATTATTTTCAAAATCAAATGTACAAACTTACATTGTTCTCATCAAAGCAGTATACAAAATTTACATTTTTTTCAAAATCAAATGTACACATTTATAATATTCTCATCAACACAAAATACAAAATTTACATATTTTCATAACTAAAGTAAAAACTATTGTTGTTGAGGTTCATAACAAGATAAGAAGACACCAGCTCAACGTGATCGGATGTCATATATATCTTGTGAATATGGTGATATGTCTCTAAACTCGTATAATTATAACAAAATTTGAATTATGATAAGCTAAAAATAACAACATTAACTTAAGAAATATACATACATTACATGTATATTGATTAAGCTAATACCTTCTGCTTAGTCCATCCATTTGCAATGTCTTCGGAGATAATATACAATATTTGTATCAGAACATAGTATCCACAAGAATAACTGTTGGGTTATTTTCGCCACTATAAATAATTTTCACGCATTTATATCACTAATACGCACAAATAAAAGAATGTCAAAAAACAAAAATAATATACTTATTTTTGGGTAATAGAACGTTGGCTTTTTACCAAGTACATTACGTTTGATTGCATTATATATCTCCACCGATCTACACATGTCGGTTAAAATTAAACATGAATAAAAACTATTCAAAACTAAAGGTAACATTTGAGTATAAAAAATAATACCACTTACGCACTCAAAGCATTAATCATAACTTCTTCAAGTTCCGTGTGCAGCGAGCAAAACATACCTATAGCATTTTGCTTCGGACATACAATTATTAGTTGTCAATGGTTAATGCATAAATATTCAGAATAGTTTTATATATATATATATATATATATATATATATATATATATATATATATATATATATATATATATATAATTTGTTTATAAATGAAAACACAAATTAATACTTAGAGGAGGAAAAACGAGGCCAAATAACATTATTTGTTCTCTGTCAACAACTTGTCTTATACGTAAAGTGTGATGTTATTTGCTACCACACCATCATGAAGGCTAATGTGTGATGGATCTAAGAAATCATACTTTCTTAAATTCTTTTCAACACACATCTCATGCAAGAACCTGTAAAAGTCAAATCTTTATGCTAAAGTACAAGAACGTATGAATATAAATCTTTACGTTTGGAATACTATATAATGTCATTGATAGTCTCTCAGTGTTATCTAGTTGTGGTGGTGTGATTTCAATACTGTCCTGGTGGACAAAACAAGTTTCTTTCGTGCTTGTAAAACCCATAACTTTATCATGAATGCACAATTGAGCATTTGAAATTGATTGGTTGACTAGACCCAATAAATTCAATTTCTGCATCATAAAAACAACAGAAATACAATATAAAAAAATAAATTATGCAAATAATAAAAACAAGAACATACAACACAAATTTTTAACTTATACTTATACCTCAACCACGTCGCGGGTACACTTCTCGGATATCCTCTCAAGCTCTTCCTCCTTCAACTTCTTTCGCTCCTCCTCGGCCAACCTCGCTCGCTCCTCTTGCTCCTTCTGGACAGTCCCCCAGACCTGCTGCAACAAGCTTTCCCTCTCCTCCTGAACCCAGTTCTCCCTTATCTCCCACTTGTACAACAACTATCTCTTCAATCTCTCTCATACAGTTTACTTGTCTACATGATTTAGATGGTCCAAAATGTGACTTGAAGCCAACGCCTTTTCAAATACCACAAACACACCCAGGATGCTCTTAGGTTCTAATCGTTTCTACCAAGATTTCATGACGATCTTGTGGAACGAAAAGGCGGACTTTGGTTTGTTCAAACAGTACATCCTACAACACATATACAATTTTATTTTTACCAAAATGATTTAATAAAATAAATATTATTGAAAAAAGTATCTACTTACAATCTTTTTAGCTACTTCGTATGTAGCCTCTGATGTGAACTCGTTGCCTTTTCTTTGACGTATCCTCTTCCATTTCTCATGGCGTGATCGTGGAGATGGATTGCTATCAGAGCTTATCGAATCGCTCAACTCCAATCTCCTTTGTTTTCTTTTTTCTTCAATCATCTTCTTTTCAAGTTTTTCATACCCTCCATGAGACAACCTATGTGGATAAATATTTCTAAATCTATTATACTTTCCTTCTTTACTCTTAACCAAGAATTCAGAAGTGGTACGAGACTTTACAAATGTCTCCCAAACATCCTGATCAATAAATTAATACATCAAGTATGGGGGCTTATATTCAAAGTCATCTTTATCTCTTGGATTATTGGGTGAGTTGTGTCTTAAAACCCTTCCAATACTCACCAGCATATGTAAGAAATTTCGTTTTCACCATACTATCATCTCGACTAACATCGAACATCTTTTATGTTTACACAATACAATTATTATTAGTATTAAACAAACAAAAAATGATCATATATACTTGTAAAAAAAATCATAAAATTCAAAATAAATACCGTAATATCGGTCCATATGTTGTTTTTCAAATTATCTTCAATGTCGTGCCAACTATCTATCAAAATACTCACTTTATTACTACCTTGTTACGCAATGTAACCCACAAACTCCTCAGCATTTTCACCATAAGCCCCGCCGGTTACATGAACTGTAATCGGGTAGCAATTACCATTTTTGTGGGATTTTTTCACCTTGGTATACATCGTGACACCTTTAATTTTTCTTTTATGTTTTGCATTAACAGAGGTTGTACCTGATGTTATATGGGAGGTGCTTGTCGAATCAACAACGACTATCTAAATAAAGAAAAATAGCAGAGACACCAACGTGAATCAAACAACACGTAAAAATATACTAACTAACATTATTTCAGTGATAAAAAACATGTAAAAGCACATTGGCTAACAACATTTCAGAGATCAAAATTGAAAAACAAATTATCAAGAGAAACTAAAGTCATTTCGGTGATACTAAAACCATTTCAGTGAAACAAATGCAAATGAAAAACAACTCATAGAACATGAAAGACATATTACTGATATAAACCTCCTGTTGGAAGAAGAACAAATATGGAAAAGAAGAACAAACATACCTCAAACGTGAGGACTTTTGATGTTTGAGTTTTGATGAATGTAAACTGTTGGAAGAGTTTTGATGTAAGTTACAATGAAAATTGTCTAGGATTTTTGCGAAGAGAATGATGATATGAAGTTAGAGCGTTGATAGGTAATGAAAAATTAGAGTCTACTTCTCTGAAGTATTTCATGCAAAATAGAATTCACATTGATTTCTCAAATAAAATCGACGTATATGTTTTAATTAAAAATAAAAAATATAAAAAACACCATAACATCATAGTCTGAGAATACATTTAAAATATCTATCACGTCGTTTTTTTTTAAAAACCGAGGATATGAATATATAAAATAAAAATAAAAAAAATATTTTTGAAAATATTAATGCAAAATATATTACCTCTCAGTTGGGCTATGTAACCGAGGTTAATACTATATTAATAAAAAGTAAAATAAAAAACAAAGAAAAAAGGAAAGTTGAAAAGACGCCAATTGAAAAAAAGATTTAACGATTGAAAAGAAAAACATAATACAATAATAGAGATTTGAAACGACCTCCTTTATAGTTATATTTCCTCGGTTTTTACAAAAGTCGAGTGATTAGATTATTATATATATTTTTAAATAGAACATGATGCTCCCAGAATACATTCCCTCGATTTTTAAATGTTTGAGGTGAAAGTTTCACCGTGAAATGTCTTATTTATTGTAGTGATGCCGGTAGGTAAGCTCAAATGATTAAATAAAAATAAACACTTAATCACCTTGATCTTTTAATTTGTTAGTCTATTTAACATTAGTTGAATTTCTTATTTATAAAGTTCAAATAAAATAGATTTTTAAGTAGGCCGATAAGCCAATAAAATCTTCTAAAAAGATAGGCGCATGCCTAAATATAATTCTATGATAGACTTCATGTTAAATTTTATCTTTGAATTTTTTAATAAGACTGATTTAAGTTTGACAAAACTTAACTCGGCCTATCACATTCTAACCTCTATATAAAGCATTGAACTTCACAATTTAATTTTATTAGAGCTCTATCCTCGATCTTAGAAGAAGATATATAAATGATGAGTTGTTTCTTACATTTCTAATATACAAGGAATATACTTGAGAAAAATATAAACCTATAGTGAAGCGTCTGGAATATGGGAAAAGCCCAGTCATAATCACAATAAATAATGATGAGCCCTCTGTTGGAATATGGTGGAAAGAATAATCCTTTATCGAGTTGTAGCTTTAGATAGTAGTAGATTTGTAATGAAGATAACTGGAGTGTTTAGAAATTGATTCAATTTGTAAATAGTAAAAGAAATATCAAGGCATGTGTTAGTTAAATATAAACTCTAACCAATTAATATTCTAAAAATAGTAGGATCATACATAGCAACACATGAGGCAATAATAATTTTAATTATAGGATCCACCCATCTAAGCATGCATCCCTATAGACTTGTCTATGGAAAGGGATGTCACTTCCCAATTGAGTTGGAACATAAAGCATTTTGAGCCATAAAAATTCGAAGTTCAATTTGACTACTACTGGATAAGCCAAAATGCTTCAATTCAACGAGCTTGAGGAACATATGTTGTCCTCTTATGGAAATGTTGAACTGTATAAAGAGAAAACAAAAAGGTGGGACGATATGAAGTGCCACAGATGAGATTTAGTAGAAGATCAAAAGACTCTTTTGTTCAATTCTAGACTTAAGCTTTTTCCAGGAAAACTCAAGTCTAGATGGTCTGACCCCTTTAAATAACTACATTTGTTCCTTTATATAAGAGACTACTCACATTTTAGATTCATTGAATAATCAATGTATCTAGTCTATAAACCGACCAAATACATTGGTTATTCAATGAACCTAAAAAATAATTCGTCTCTTATATAAAGAAACGAAGGAAGTGGTAAAGATTTATCCGATCATGGGGCAGTGGACTTATTTAATGAAATAACAGGAAAATGATTTAAAGTGAATGGTCAAAGAGTGAAGTCCAATTTTGGTGAACCCTTTCACAATACAAGGTTGCCTTGGATTTAAATATTCATCTTGATTGTGTTGAAGTCGAGCTACAAGACTATAAAATAGCGCTACTAGGAGGCACCCAGATTAAATTTTATTTCTTTTTAGTTTATTGTATTTTTATATGATGTTGATAAATTGAGGAAGTTTGGTAGAGTCACTGTTAAGTGATATCACGCCTACAATATGGAAATCATATATGTAGAAGGAAGCTTTTGTTGTTATACATAATAAAGGAGAAGTTGACACCATGCTAAAAAGGAAAATGTGCAAATAGTGAAAAATGGAATGCAAGAGAGAGAAACGGCCACACACGTAGACAATATTTGGAGCCTTTTGCATGACGTCGGCATGTGGGTAGGTCATTTAATGGCTTATCTGCCACTCCTTATGATTATGACTACTACAACAAATAACCACCCACTATAGAAACCCTAAACAGTTGTCTCTTCCTCTCTCTTGGCAGTTTTCAAAAATAAACCTTTCAATTTTTTCTCTCTTTCTCTCTCATTTAAAGCACGCAACCTTACCAACAACCTCGTCATTCCCTACACTTTCAAATTTCTTAATCTCTCTCTCTCTTCCAAAACTGTCGCAAAGACTTTGTTCCTTAAAACCTTTCTTTCATTTTTTCCTTTGAAAAATTCAAACTTTCTTCATAACCTTAACCCCAATTTCACCAATGGAGCCATCATATTCTAGAGGAAGATATAAAACTCGTGCTCGCAAAAATGCCACATCAGTAGTCACCTTCTCGGATGATGAAGACTCTGATGTAGAGATCTTCATCGATGGTGATGCCCATCAATGGTTCACTTATTCTTTTTCTGGTATAAGTGTGCATTCAAAGAGGGGTTTCATGTTTGATTTGGAAGATGAAAACTTGGGGTTGCAAGGAGATATAGGGCGTCTTATCAAAGCAATGAAGTGGATAAAATATTGTAAACAACCACAACCTTATAATGTCCAACTTGTGAAGGAGTTCTATGTTAATCTGATAGTCACCACTAGAAAGAAGGATGAAGTGAAGGCGAAAGAAGTTAAGGTGTCCTATTTTGAAGCGACACTAATTCTGGTGTTTAGTTTAGGTAATGTTGAAGACACTTGCAAAAATCCGTTGGACACTTATGATGATCAAGATTACAACATTTACATGGAACTCATGTGTAATCCTGAAATAAAATGGGTTGAGGCTGATGGTGAAAAGACAATGAGGAGAATGGGTTTGCGCCTTGACTCTAAGGTTTGGTACCAATTTATTAAGCACTCTCTATGCCCTACTGCTTATAATGAAATTATGAGAAAAGTTAGGTTGTTGTTGCTCCACTGCATTACTTCATTTAGTGAAGTAAATGTAGCAAAGATAATTATGCAGTAAATCCAAGCTTGTTCCAAAAATAAGGAAGGGATAATGTACTTCCCCGGTCTGATTACACCTCTCTACAAAAGGCATGGTGTGCCTCAGAAAGCCATTGACGAGGTGTGTCATCCTCAAGATTCTTTTGACAAGGCAACCATACAAACTTTAATGAAGCGAAAAAGAAGAAAGAGATATCCAGAGGCAAGACAAGGTTCGACGGGTGAAGAAGCAAGCTTTGAAACTGACCATGTGTTGTGGAGAGTATTGTCACTAATGCAGAAGGACGAAGGGGATTTTTACAAGTTTTCCAAAAACCGGTTGAATGTCAGAAGAAATTCAATGATTAGAGCTATGGTGAGGATATGGAAGTACCAGTTTTTCCAGATCACATTTTAGGAGAACTAGAGGAGAAGGTGAGAAAGAGAACAAGGCTGAAGAGGGAAAGAAAAATGAAAAGAAGAAGGACAAGAAGAAAAAGAAGACTATGCAATATAGGTCACACACATCATCCACTTCTGGCGTGTCCAAAGAAGACATCACTGAAAAACCCAAAAAGAGGGCAAGAAAAGACAGAAGCCTAAAAAGGTCATAACTGCTAAAGTGCCTTTGAAGGACAGTCTTGAGAAAAATTTGGACATGAATGAACTTGTTGAAGAGGAGATTTCTGATGAAGATGAGAGGCCCCTGAATGAGTTGATGAGACAAGCTTCCAAAGACAAAAATAAGAATATTTAAGGGGACCAACTAGGTGGTGATAAAGGTGAGGATGTGGAAGAGGGGGGAAGAGAATGAACAGAAAGACAAGCAGGAAGAGGAATTGGTTGATGAAGTTGGGAAATTTGTAAAAGGCTCATACAAATATGAGTCTGATGTGGAGCTTAAGATAGAGGAAGGCATTTAAATGGCACTAGTGGTCACTCCATAAAAAATGAAATCGTCTGTGAAGGAAAGCTCCCATATCTCAACCAAGTCAACCCAGAAGAAAATGACTCTTGCAAAGCCCAAGTCACCTGCTAAGGAAAGCCCTGCAAAACAGAAGGAAGTGCCCACACCTGTCAGGATAGAATTTATCCCTAAGGCACCCGAGGTTGTAAAAAAACTAGTGTTGCAGGCCCCAAACCAAAAGAAAAAACAAGGAAGAAGAAAAATGAGGATCAAGTTGTGAGGAAAAGCAGCAGACTTCGAGCCTAGCTAATATTTTCTCTGATCTTTACAGGTTGACAAGCCATGGTGTGCCATTGCCCACCAAATGACAGTGAGGACCATGTCCTTAGTCCATGTTTGGAGGTATGGAAGTTACCGTTATGACTCTTGTTTACCAAACTTATCACTTTCATCTAATCATTTATGTCTTAGTCTTAAGTCCTAGTTTTGTCATTTAATTTTCGTCACTGCATTAGTACAATTTCCTTTTAAGTAATGAAATCATGTTTTTGTTAATTTTTAGTAAAGTTGCTTGTTTTCTTTGCTTGATATATATATATATATATATATATATATATATATATATATATATATATATATATATATATATATATATATATATATATATATATATATAATATATATATATATATATATATATATATATATATATATATATATATATATATATATATATATATATATATATATATATATATATATATATATATATATATATATATATATATATATATATATATATAAAGAAACATAACTGACCACAACCCCTAATAATAACTATAAATTCTAAAGATTTAGAATGAAACTGATTGGACTGTGACAATGTTGGAAACAAGATCTTGATAGCTGATCAATGCACCTTCTTGTGTTTCTAATAACCCCTATCACGCCTCTGGTAGTCAGAAAAGTAGATAGCCTTTTGAAAAATTTGAATTGTTTTAATATATGGAATAAGAGCTCATTGTAGGATTTAGTTAGGGGAGGATAACACTGCTATTTAAAGAGTTAGCACAAAGGATACATTGCATATGCTAATAAACATACAAAAGTAAGCCAAATAGCACTTCAAAATAAGTTCATGTGCCTGAAACTGTAAGAACAAGTTCCTGTGCCCGAAATTGGAAGAACATTAGATGCCTTTACCATTAGTAACGGGTTGGACTCATTACAAGTGAGATCCTGTCAGCTGAAAAGGTGGAGCATCTAGAAAAAGTTGTGAATAATAAAAACTACATATGTAATCCTAAGTATTCAGTGAACAAAAGGTCTAAGACAGAATAATTAAACCCCCTTCTAAAACTGAATGATGAACTCTTTGACCATAGAATGAGATAACCAAAGTTGAATTTAGTCTATCCATCTTAACTAAAGAGTAGTGGCATGACTGGTAACATTTGTACAACACACATACACACACACACACGCTTACTTGAGATTGACAATAAGGCTGAGTTGTGCCAAACAGTCCTCTGAAATGAATTTTGGGTTAATCATGAGTTAGAACTGTTGGTAAGGATGGTTGTTAGAAGGTATAATTTCTATGTCTTTATCTGTTGCATCCCCTGAGTACATGTAATGATTCAAAATTGGGGATGTGATAACCCACATTTTGTGAGTTATTATACAACCTAATCTCTTGTTTTAAGCTAGTAAATTTATCATTTTGTATTTGTTTTAATGCATTCTAGCTGCTTCTTTAGTATTTATCTTAGAGCATAATAGGTACTCTCTTTAATAGTTTTGTTATGTTTGTCACTTGTTTTAAATAGTATTCTGATGAGCTGAGGAAAGACAGACGGGGACAAAACCTGAGATCTCAAGCTGGAACAAAGTTGAACTCAGCTAAGGAATGAAATTAAGAAATAATCTAAACCTCTAGGGCATGTGTGGAAAAGGATCTGCATTAGAACGGAATATTTTTTGTGTGTTGGTGGAATTCCCGTGAGCTAAGTGGATAAGACTCATGACGCTAAAAGAAAAGAAGGTACAATAGTACGTCCACTAAAGAGTGCGTCATGCAGAAAAGGACATCGCCTCTTGTGCCCCTGCCACTGCAGGCTGTCACACTACACATTATTCCCCACCATTGTCCTTGTACCTGATTTCTTGAAAATGCAGTTGGAGGAAAGAAGAGAATATGTTGAGTTTGATATTGCGCTTGAGGTGATTTCCAAAGGTCCCATGATCCAAGACAAAGGAAAAGAAACCCTTGCTGAAGGCTTATAAATAAACCATGTTGAAGATTGAGAATGAAGTTCATCACCTTAGATAAAATCATATAAGATAATATTGCAAGAAAGAGTGGAGATAAAATAGAGCTTCTTCTTCTCACCATTTCTAGTGCTAATTGCTGGAGCCTGGTGCGACTTGAGTCATCTCTTGTTGATTATCAATCACAAGAAGGATTCAAATTACTCTTAGGTTGTTATTTCTTTTTCACCTTCCGTTTAAGAATATTTCCTTTCAAACCAGTTTTTTAAGTTGTACTCAGCTCATTACGAGCTAAACCTTTTGTTTGTTGAGTAATGAGAAGTTTATATGATCTTGTTTTTATGTTAAAATGGTGTGATGATAGTGTTGTATTTTATTATGTGTTAACATGTTAAAATCTAATTCTTTGAATGATCAACTTAGGAGAGGATAAAAGCTTCTTGTTGTGAGAGATCAAACAACAATTGGATATTATAATAAAAGTAGTTAAGGAGAAGGATACAGATATTCACTCATTAGTTTGCTTAAAGATAAAAACTACAACTATACAAGAATTTCAGGAGATAAACAAACATATCTTAGGGTTATAAGTGAGACTTAGAGATTTGTTCCCTTGCCCTATTATGCATGCTTTTGATGTATAGAAATACACTCTTAGATCACTAACTGGTCTTTTCTGGTGCGACACTTCACATCATATACACAAAGTTACTTCATACATATTAATGGATCATAGCTCAACTTACACTTTCTTGAGATACTCATAACACTCTCTCTGCACTATTAAGATATTGATTTATGGAAAACTGAACTTGTGACAATCAACTATTCTTTTTAATATTGCTCATGCTTAATTTCCAAAGATAGTTACTCACAAAATCTACCTAAGTTACTTCCATTCCTTATGGATATGATATCCTTACTTCCTATCACTTGTTACTTCATAATGAGTATGTAGCACGCTTTCAAGCAAAAATTATTACGGTCGTTTAACCAACTGTAGTAATAACTAATTTTTACGCTCCTAGGTTTTTTTTTATTTCAAAACTTTTCATCACTGTTAGTTATACCAACTCTGGTGATTGATGAAAGGTTACACGCTTTGAATCCTAACATCAACAATTTTCTATATTTTGGTTAGAAGAAGGGCTTGTCCTTATACTCTTATATATATATATATATATATATATATATATATATATATATATATATATATATATATATATATATATATATATATATATATATATATATATATATATATATATATATATATATATATATATATATATATATATATTAAAATTAAAATATCTATCACCATGGTTAATACTAGAAACCGTTGTGAAAAATACTTACATTTTGTCACGATTTTTAGTATCAACCGTGGTGAAAGGTGTTACTTATATATAAGTAAAGTTATCTCGCTTCAACAGAGAGAAATTGTCTCTCTTAAAGTAAAACTCTAACATCTCTCTTACGCCTTTCTTCTTCTTCCACAAAACTATTTCTTCCTCTTCGTAATAAAAGGTACACAATTTCAACATTATTTCTTCTTCTTCTTCATATGTTTTCTTCCATGTTATTCATACACTTTCGTACCTTTTTATTTGCAAAGGTTCTAATATTCATCACCATTGAAGAACTTTCAAGGTACACCTTTCTTTCTACCTATTCATTCCATTTGGTGTTTTTGTTTTTGTTGTTTCTTTTATTGTTGTTATTGTCATTATTGTTGTTGTTGTTTTTTGTTGTTGTTCTTGTTATTTTTGTTGTTGTTCTTGTTGTTGTTGTTGTCCTTGTTCTTGTTGTCCTTGTTCTTGTTCTTGTCGTTGTTCTTGTTGTTATTGTTGATTTTGTTATTGTTAATGTTGTTTTTATTATTGTTGTTGTTGTTCTAATTATTCTTGTTATTGTTCCTGTTGTTCTTATTGTTCCTTTTGTTTTTGTTGTTGTTGTTGTATTAAAAATACTTAATATTATATATTGTGATGAAAGTTATCATTGTAGTCAGGCGAAACATGTGGCAAAAATGAAAATTTGGGCTAACTTACAACCACGGCTGTTTATTACAATTGTGGTTATATGTAGCGCGATTTCCAGTTCATTACCATGGCCAATAGAATGTGGTTGTAAATAGCATACTTACAACCACACACTACCTACCTCACCATTTTTGTTCAATCATGATTATAGGGCTTTAACAACTGTGGTTATAAGTGTTTTTCTGTTCTAGTGTTAATCTATTAAACAACTTTCTAATCAACTAGGGAAGTAAAACTCAATTGTATAATCGATTAAAACCTTTATCTAATCAATTAGAACAAGATTAACATCACTTAATTGATTAGGTAGGTTTGTTAATTGATTAAGTGGGTCAAATATTAGGATTTCCCATTCTTCATTAACCTAGTCGATTAGGTAGGTGTTTTAATTAATTAGGAAGCATCAAAGGCCTATGGATTATTTCCTTTTTGAGCTAGATTTATTTCCTAAATAAAGGAGGATTTTTCTCACTTTTGAGCACACCAATTTTGTGAACAAATGTCTCTTATATCTCTCAAACTCTTCTTATTTTACATGTTTTATTCACTAGTCAATTCATTAGTGCTAAGAGAGTAAAAAAGAGATGTTGTCAATTGGAACTTCAGGAATATTGGCTGGAACCTTCTTCATATAAGCATTCTTTCTTGCAGCAGATACAATGTATTGAACATCATGTTCGACATCAAAGTCATAATCACTAAAACTAGAGGGGACTTCCTTCCTCTTCAAAGATCTTTTCTTGGTGACAGGAGCTACAACTTTGCTCCACCTTTTAGCAGGACCAACACTAGTAGTTTTCTTGGGAGCCTTAGATGGCTTGCTTGCAGATGCAACACCCTTCCTTGTTCTTTTCCTTAATCTTTTAGCAATACTCGGAGCCAATCTCTTTCCAATAGGTTGATCATCAGAATCTAAATCATCAAAATTTACAATATTAATAGACTTATCCTTCTTCACATTTTTAGGTTCAGACTTTGAGGCAAAGCATGCATTGGATTTCACATCTAAGGATCTAATGTTGATCCCTTCATTAAGATTTCCAATAATTAGTTCCTTTGGACGATCTTTCTGAATTCTGATAGAGGGGCCTTTATTGGCTTGAGGGTTATCTGATTCAGTCCTTGCTGGCTCAATGTTGGACTCAATGTCTTCCACATTTTCTGAAGCATCGGTCTGCTGAGATAATGTTCCAACATCTTCATCGACATCAGTCCCTTTTACAATAATTGAATCATTAACTATAACATTAATGGATTCCATCATACCCTTGGTTCTGGAGTTAAATACCCTATAAGCTCTGATGTTTGTAGAGTCTACCAAGGTATATCCCTTTGAGATTCAGATGTCCAAACTTCTGGTGCCATAACATGACTTCATCTTCCTTATACATTATGCATGTGGAAGAACAAGTAGTTTCTTGTGGTATCCATAAATAGAAATTGTCTTTAGACCTAATTCCTCTCATCAGAACATCATTATTCTCATTTGTAACAAAATATTCTGACTTGGTGAAATTGACTTTTAAACCTTGACCACATAACAGACTAATGCTGATGAGATTTGCAGTTAGTTATTTCACAAGCAGAACATCATCTAGTCTAGGAAGACCAGTGCAACCTATCTTTCTTATACCCTTGATTTCACCTTTAGCTTCATCACCAAACATGACAAAACTAGAGGAATACGAATTAATGTCCACCAAATACTTCTTGACCCCTGTCATGTGTTTTGAACAACAACTATCAAAGTACCAGTCTTGTCTAGATAAAGCTCTAAGAGAAGTATGGGTTATAAGACTAGAGATAACAACATTAGGTTTCCACTTCTTTTTGGTTTTAATCATTACATGATTAGCGTTAGGATATGTTGGATGTTTTGGATAATCATAAAGTCTGTAGCAGAAAGGCTTTATATGTCCATATTTACCATAGTAATGACATTTCCAAGGCAAAAACTTGAATTAGTTTAAGTTTCTTGATGTCTGGTAGGATGTTGTAACATTTGGTCGGAAATCATGGGTTCATACTTCCTTTCTGGAGGAATAAATTTTGTCACGAGTTTTTTTCCTTGTTTATTTTGATATTGGTAATTAAAACCTATACCTTTTAAGTTTCCAACTTCTTTTCCAACTTGAAGAATTTCATCTAGCATATCGGACCCATTGTTCAACATTCTTATGGATTTGGCCATGTTTTCAAATTTATAAGACAATAAAATTACCTCATTTTCAATATCAGTGATAGTAGATAAAATTTTCTCTTTTTCATCTTGCAGTTGAGTTATGGTTCTCTTATGTTGTTCTCTTGTCTTACACACCTCTTCACTTATGACATAAAACTCTTCATAACTGATATCCTCATCACACGAGTCTTCATCAGATTCATATCAACCATTGAAGTTGTAACATGCTTAGCAGTTTCATCATCAGTTTCACCTTCAGGATCATCAAACCAAGAAATAGAAAAGCTCTTCTTTTGTTTCTTGAGATACGTGGGACATTATGTTATAATGTGACCAAAACCCTCACATTCATTTCACTGAATACCTTTTCCTTGATTGGGATTTTCTTCTGTTCTTGTTTTTCTTTGAGAATCATTGTTTTTACTGATGTCGAATGACATGTTCTTGACATCAGGTCTTTACTTCTTATCCATATTCTTTAACACCTTATTGAGTTTCCTCCCAAGAAGCACAATGGTATTAGAAATTCTTCATCGGTCTCCAAGTTATGTTGATCCTCTTCATCCTTAGTATTGGAGATAAAAGTTATGCTTTTGTTCTTATTTTCATATCTATCACTGATAGCCAATTCAAAAGTTTGAAGTGACCCGATAAGCTCATCCACTCTCATGTTGCAAATGTCTTGGGCTTCTTCAATAATTGTGACCTTTGTGTCAAACTTCTTAGGCAGCGATATGATAATTCTTCTAACCAACTTCTCTTCTGACATCTTCTCTCCCAAGGCACTAGATGAATTGGCAATGTCAAGAATATTCATGTGAAAATCATGAATACACTCATCATCTTTCATCCTAAGATTCTCAAATTTGGTGGTGAGAAGTTGAAGTCTTGACATTTTTACTTTTGATGTGCCTTCATGAGTGATTCTAAGGATTTCCCATGCATCTTTAGCCACAATACAAGTATTTATTAACCTAAATATATTTTTGTCAACTCCATTGAACAAGGCATTCAAAGCTTTGGGGTTTCCAAGAGCAAGTTCATCTTCTTCCTCTGACCAGTCCTCTCCAGGGTTCAAATTAGTTGTGTTCTTCCCATCTTTGTCATGCTGTAAGACCCCAATTTTGTCCCTAAGATCCCTCATGGCATCATATCATAACATTGCATGGCCTCAAGGATCATTGGACACCTTGCTCCCTTCCCTGTGGGTGGGTTATCTTGTTGAGAGTGATTTCTTGATCACCAAGCATGTTTGCATTTGTATATCATTGCTTTTCCTTTTATCACTAACCAAAAGTACAAAAATATGTCATCTAACCTTGGTCTTGCAGATGAAGCAATCAACAGGTTAAGGCAGTCAAAGGCAGTCATTGAGCAATAGGTGGTGGCCATTATTGAGAATTTGGACCCCACAATCATTCACAAGATCTCATATGAGCTATGATATCATTTTGAAGCAAAATCCCAAGTGGTAGAGGCTTGAATTTCATCAGAATATTGTCAAGTCATCTGAAGGCCTAGAAAGTCAACTGCCAAGTCAACTGTGGATTTGGAGGTGGGAAGTGATTAGAAATACTTCATTCATGTTCAAACAAGTCTCATTTGGCATTTCAAACACTCACATTGAAGAATTTAAAGTTAGGTCAAAACTTTCCAAAAATAGAAAGTGACCTATAATTCAAACTTGCCAAAAATGGAAAGGTTTTAACCTAACTTCAACTTCAAATTACATCATCAAGAAAGCTTCAAATGAAATTTTGTTGAACATGAAAGTTTTAGATATTTCTCTCCCATTTCCAAAAAGTCCAAGATCATCAATTTCTCATGTGTGATTAAGGAGATATGATCAAAACATGGCAAAGTACGCATGGAACTTCAAATGGCCATAACTTCTCAACCAAAGCTCCAAATTGGATGGCTCTTTTTGCATTGTTCTTCTTTTGACCTCTAAATTCCAAATCATGCATCACATTACATGAATTATATTCACATGATCATTTGCTAATTCATTGGATTTTTGGAGGGAAAACATGAAATTTAAAATTGGTGCATGGCTTGATCTTTTTACCATTTCCATTGGCTCCAAAACAGAATTTTAAGTGAAATTGGAAGGAAATTCGTGCACTATTCATGCATGCATCCCATGCATAAGGGTGAAAAGCTAATTTGCACTTACACCTCATTTTTGGTTAATTCCATTTGCATTGGCTTAAACATGATTAAAGAGTGATTAACATTGCATATATAAACCAAAACCCTAACTGTTTTTCAGATTAACAACTCATTTTTCAGATCTAGATCAAAAACTCTCAAATTTTCTCTCAAAATTTTCTTGAAAATTCTTCAAACAAGAACCATTTCCATTGCTTGATCATTGATCCTGAGGTATTGTGGAGCAAGTTTGCAAGTGAAATCAAGAGAATTGGTGTTGTATGGAAGCATGCTCGAAGCTTTGAACAACAATGGTGATCTGAAATTTTGGTAGATTCGTACACAATTAAGTCTCATTTTCTTCTCCAATCACTTGTACAAGCATCATAGAGGAGTATTGAAGCCATTACAAGCCTTGAATTCATCCAATTCCAGATCTGCTCTTCAAGAGGTTACAAATCGCATCTCATAATTTTGATTTTCCTTGCCATGATATTACAGATCTTGTTATGCTGATGAATTTGAGCTTTGAATCATGAAAATCCATGCTGTTTTGAGTGAGATACGATTGATTAAAGTTTTGATGATGATTTTTATTTTCTTCGATCCATGCATGTTTGATTGTTTCTTGATGAAATGTTTATGGATTCATGATGTATGAAGCAAGACCTACACGATGCTATGCGCCATTTTGATTTCTGGACACTTTTAGTTTTTCTGGAAAATTATGGATGAAGATCTTCATGATCTTCATCATGTTCATAGCGTTTCCAGGTTTCTTGCGAATTTTGCTAGGAAACGCATAGGCTTTGTTGCGGATTTTGTTACGAGTTCATCATGATTACCTGCGGATTTTTTTGAAAGCCATGCAGCGCGCGCTTAGGGTTTGTATGGTCAAACGGTGTCGTTTGGCTGTAGGCGCGCATATTCAAATTTTTCCTGACTTCGATTCCTGGCCGTGCCATATTTTCAAATGCTTCACTTATTTTCCTTTTCCCTCCATACATTTCTATACATGCTTCATATCATTTTTTTCATTTTTTCTCATCTTGCAAAAATCATAACAATTTGAAAACTCATCCAAATTCATCCCAATTTTTTGCATTGTGATCCTTATTCTCTCTAGTTTTTTATCATCATATTTTCACAAGTTATGCTTGGCTGATTAATTTTTTGTGCTAGGGTATGTGAACATGTATCCATTTTGTACCTTGCCTTGCTTATTCATTTGTGAAATGCTGGTCTTTGATCCAATGATTCTGAAAATTTGCATGATGAAACTAGACTCTTTGCTTGACATTTTGGTGTTGATTTGGTATTTTTATCAATTGTCATTTCTGTTTTATGATCATGCTAAGTTGGTGTGACAATTTGTGTCACACCTTTGCTTGTTCAACTTATATGATGTGTTTGCCATGCCAAATAATCTCCAATTGTCCTGATTTTTTGTATGATGCATATTATGGATGTTGTGAATGAGCATGGATTTTCTTGGAATTATTTGAATCATTTCTGATTTAATTGAGATTTTCCATTCTGGTTGGTCACATTTGAGCTTTAAAATTGCCTTGAACTTCAATTGATCATGAAATGCTTTTGGTTAATGATATTGATGTGAGACCTTTTGGAATGTTTCAAGATGTGTTTAAAGTTGATTCATGTTAAATTTCAGCTTCTGTTTTGAATTTTTTCTCCATCTTTGACCCTAGGCTTTGACCTAGTGGTTTGCCTCTCATGTTTGAACTTTGATTTCAGGTTGAACATCCAAGTTCCATAGTTGTTGATGCTTCATCACTTGAGCATTGATATTTGCCTTTGATTACTAACCTTTGTGTGTTTTGTAGGTTGATGTTAACTCATTTGAGTTTGACCTTTGGTTTACACATTGTGTACATTGGGATTGTTTGTTGCTTATTGACTGTTGTTTGGTTGTCTGAGTCTTGTACTGATTTGTTTGATGTTTCCATAGGTACATAAGTTGCTTTAAGTTCACTTGAACTTTGCTTTTGCTTGGTTGCTTAACCACTTAGGTATAACCTCTAATCTTCATGTAGTCTGGAAGACCTACTGTTATTGGTAGACACCTGTCTGAAGTCCTCCTTAAGAGGCAATGCTTGTGATTGTTTAATTCTTGTGCCAAGCAGGTAAAGTCCTCTTATGAGGCAATTGGTAGATAAAAGAGATGTGTAATCCATCTCCTACTACTCAGTGTGTCATTCACCTTGCTCATACCATGTGTTGATGCATGGTGAATAATAACCCAAGATCTTATAGAGTCAAATCATTTGTGGAGAAGAGTTCCAACTTTCTGAACTCCCACACCTTCCATTGTTTAAAGCTCTCTCTGACCAGGGATAAGAGCTATGAGGCACACCCCTCATCTCCATTTCATCTGCTTCACCCTAACTCTCAATGTTAGGGTTAAGAGCACAAAATACCCCATTCCAGTTGGCTGTAAAGCCTAACCTTGCTTGAGCCTAATTGATTGTATATAGTGTGTGCTAACTGACTTGATTGTCTGCTTACTTGATTCATTTGTGCATATTTGCTTGAGTGTGCCTTTGTGCATTTATCATCATCATTTGTATATCATTTCATAAGCTTGGCTTTGTAGCATTTTGCTTTGTCCATGGAGGAGACAAGCATAAGTTCATTACTTGGCAGTTGTTCCTATGATATGGTGGGAGACTAGTATAAGTCCATTGATTGGCATCTGGTATCCATGTTTGTTTGTGTTTTGGGAGATTGGTATAAGTCCATTGATTGGCGTCTGGTATCCATGTTTGTTTGTGTTTTGGGAGATTGGTATAAGTCCATTGATTGGCATCCGATATCCATTTTGTTTTGTGAGATTAGTGTAAGTCCATTGATTGGCATCTGGTATCATTGTTTTGTTTTAGGAGATTGGTGTAAGTCCATTGATTGGCATCCGGTATCCATTTTGTTTTGTGAGATTAGTGTAAGTCCATTGATTGGCATCTGGTATCCGTTGTTCCTTTTGTTTTAGGAGATTGGTATAAGTCCATTGATTGGCATCCGGTATCCATTTACTTTGCTCATCTGTTATTTGCATTGTTGCCTATTCCAAAGGAATCACTTGAATCATCTACATATGATTTCAAGAGGTGAACATCTAAGAAGTTTTACACTCCCTAACCTTCCACCCTTTTGTTTCTTTAAACCTCCATGTGCATGTTAACCCAAACCTGAAAACTTTGTGCAAACATTCTCATCTCTTTTCAAATTAGAAACCTAGGCTTTAGGCCTTTGATTTTTCAAACTTCATTTTCATAATACTTCTTTTGAATTGAATTCTAATCATACCTTGACCACTTTTGTGAATAATCCTAATTGGTTAATTCCACTCATTCAATTGTTTTGTGGCTTTGTCCATTCTTGATAAGTTTTCATACATTAGCCATAGGTTTGATTTATCCTAGTTGGTTGATGTTAATCTCACCTTTTGTCCTTAGTGATTGAATTGTAAGACTTCCTTGCTTATTATAGGGTTAACCCCTCACTAGCAAGTTGAAGCTTTTCTCACGTGGTGGACTTGTTGTTTGTATAAGGTTGAGTTTTCTCCCGTGGATAACGAAAGACCTTAGGGCTTTTGTTTTAAAATGAATCCACTCATATTTTGGAAATCATTTAGCCGAACTACGGCGTTTTGATCCTTACCTTCCATGGAAAGGTACGTAGGCAACGGGTTCATCCGTTCAAACACAAAAATAGTAACTTGTATATTCTTTTCTCATCTCTTCAATCCATGTTTGCACAATAAATATTTCATAAACAAATAACATTTCGTACAACAAGTGTGAAAAGGGCTCCCTAGGAGTACCTAGGATGTTTTGGGTGCCTAACACCTTCCCATTGCGTAATTAACCCCTTACCCAGATCATTGATCTTTTCATTAGTTTTCTATGTGTAAAACTTCTTAGGCTTTTGTTCGCTTTTTAGCCATTCCTTTGGATAAATAAAAGTGCGGTGGCGACTCGATTCTTTGTATACTTTGCTTTTGATTTAGTCAATAAATCATAAAGTGATGAATACACCGCTACAGAAAAGTGGTGACTCTGCTGGGGATCTCGCATTCCTTGGTGGTTTCGCCTACTTTTCACCCTTGTTGTATGATATTTGTTTATTTGTTATGTGACATATTTTTGTACAATTTGGGATTACTGTATTGATTGTAATGTTTGAATTGCTTGATATACAATTGCTTGTTTGCTTGGTGATCTCTGTGAGATGAGTTCTATACCCGAACTCGAGTGCACCTTAGGATAGGAGAATGGCATAGTCTTGTCGACTTGTGTGGAGTATTCCTTAACAAGTTGACTTGCGAGTCCATTCACTTGGTGGAGGTCATGTTGGATTAATAATGTCACACAAGTTATTTGTGGTTAGGCATTATTCTTTCAATCATGTGCCTTAGAAGCCAAGGACCTTAGTTTACCAAGCCCATCTTGGCCTATTTTTAGGACGTAGTGCGGAGGTCGTTCAGATGTAAGATCTGATGCGATTGCTACGCGATACTACACTCATAAGAGTCTCTCTTGAGAATATTTTTGGAATACGAGTATTCGTTCCTCCGATAATATTCGAAGGATGGGATGATGACTATGGGAACCTCTGATAGAACATGTTCGACAAGGTTAAACCCCTAGTACACTCCCTTTGGGTGGTTCTTAACCGAGACTCCATGCTCGTGACTCTCAACAAACCCGTGATTCATGGTTGAGTCGTTCAGACATCCCTAATATCAATGGAACTTGGGTTTTGATAAGGTGAAAACCATAATCCACCAAAATGGATGATTGATATTAAGGATGATTGAGCCGGTTCATGTATCGTTAATATCACTGGAACTTGGGTGTTGATAAGGTGAAAACCATAATCCACCAAAATGGATGATTGATATTAAGGATACTATGAGCTTTCCCATGACCTTTGTCTGGTGTGTCTTGCTTGATCCTTGAGTGTGATTGCTGCATTCATGCATTCATCTGCATTCATGTCATCAGAAAAATCAGAAAATTTTCAAGGAACTTAAAGGGTTTATTTGCAAAATTTTCAGACATGGAAAGACCAAAAAGGCATACAAAGAAGTACAACTTTAGACAGCCCGATGTGAAAGAGTTAAGGAATCTGACATCCTATGTATTAGATCCCTTGGGTTTCAAAGCTCGTTATGGGAAGCTTCTGCCTCTGTTGACTACTCAGGTTGACGAAGGGTTGATGAGTACTTTGACGCAGTTCTATGATCCTCTGTATCACTGCTTCTCTTTTCCGGACTTTCAGCTGTTGCCTACGCTCGAGGAGTATGCTCATCTTGTGGGTATTCCTATTCTGGATCAGGTGCCGTTCAGTGGCTTAGAGAGTATTCCGACTTCTCGAGAGATCGCAGACTTGTTGCACATAGATGAATCCCTGATTGAAGCGCATATGACTACCAAAGGTGGAATTCAGGGTCTTCCTTCTGATTTCCTCATTGCTCAAGCTACCGTTTATGGGAAGGCCATGAGTGAGGATGCCTTTGAGGCCATATTTGTGCTGCTCATCTATGGTTTGGTATTGTTCCCCAACATCGACAAATTTGTGGATGTGAACGCCATTATGATCTTTTCAGTTCTTAATCCCATTCCTACTCTGTTGGGTGATGCCTATTTCTCTTTGGATCTGAGGAATGCAAAGGGCGGAGGAGTTATTGTGTGTTGTTTGCCTCTGTTGTATAAGTGGTTTATTTCTCACTTACCGCAAACGATTGCTTTCAAGGAGAACAAGGGATGTCTACGGTGGTCTACGAGACTTATGTCTCTCACTAATGATGATATCTCTTGGTATGATCGCGTGTATGATACTGTTCAGATCATTGATTATTGTGGTGAATTCCCTAATGTGCCTCTTCTTGGTACATGTGGTGGGATCAGCTACAATCCTATCTTAGCACGTCGTCAGCTTGGGTTCCCCCTAAAGGATAAACCTCATAACATTCTGTTAGAAGGTGTGTTCTTTCAGGAGGGTAAAGATCCCCAAGGCCTGAAAGCCAGGATGGTCCGCCCTTGGCGCAAGATTCATAAGAAGGGTAGAAATGAGTTGGGTCCGAAGAACTGCATTGCTTTGGAGCCGTATACTTCTTGGGTCAGACAGAGAGCTTCTGAGTATCTTATGCCATATGATTATCCGAGACCTACACCGTTGGTTGTGGCTGGGCCTTCAACCCTCCCTAACCAAGGCGTAAAGGAGTTGAGAGACGAAGACCTTTCACGTTCCTGGATCCGTGAAAGAGAAGAGTTGCTTCAGCAAATCAAGGAGAAGGACGCTCTGATCGAATTCCTCGAGCATCAGGTGATAGATGATCCGAATGATACCTGGACTTCTCTGCTTCCCCAGTCTTCCAAATTCTGGAAGAGGAAGTATGATCGACTTGCTAAAGAGAAAGCGGATATGGAAGCAGCATATAAGAGAGAGATCAAGAAGCTTTGTGTTTCTCGTCTTCCAGCATCTCGAGCTTCTAGGGATCCATAGGATGTTCATTTTCCTTTTCCCTTGTAATAATCAAGAATGCTGTACTTCTTTGTCTTGAATATATATTTGATGATATATTTTTCCATATGCGATTAAATGTTTAATAATTTCAAAAATTGCAAATAGAACCCTGAAAGTTCCTTGAAATAAAAACAAAGCATACGCACAAGCATTGCATGCATCATTTGCATAAGCAGGTGTTATTCTGGTCTTCTTGTCTGTGGCCTAACTCTGTGCTCTTCATTTATTTTGAAGACAAGCTGACTCATCGGTACTATACCAGAGCCAATTCTGCAAGAGTGATGGATCAGTTTGAACAAGAGAACAGAGAGCTGAAGGAAGAGGTCGCCAGATTGAGAGCTCTGATGGAGCAATTTTTGGCTGCTCAGAATCAACCTTCTCCACCTCCTGCAACTCCTCCCCAGAGGACTGTTATATCAGAGATTGCTTCGTCAACTGTGCCAGCTGCTAGTGCTCATTTCATGCCGAATGCCATGCCAGCCGGGTTTCCGTGGGGTATGCCTCCAGGTTTTATGCCAGATATTCCAGCTCCTACCTTTGCTTCCATGCCGGCATCTAGCCCGGTCCTTGCAATGCCTCCTCCTGTCGCGCATACCACCCCCAGGGTAGACGACACCATATATCATTCTGAGGGCCCAGATGTTAATGAAAAGATGGATGCGATGAACGACCAATTCCTCGAGCTCCGTAAGGAATTGAAGACCCTCCGAGGGAAAGATCTATTCGCCAAGTCTGCTGCCGAGTTATGCCTGGTTCCCGGTGTGAAGATACCTGTCAAATTCAAAGTCCCAGACTTTGAGAAGTATAAAGGGAACACCTGCCCTCTCGCTCACCTGGTCATGTACGCCAGGAAAATGTCTACTCAGACTGATAATGATCAGTTGCTGATTCATTATTTTCAGGATAGTTTGTCTGGTGCAGCTCTCCGCTGGTATATGAGCCTTGATAGCGCAAACATCCGATCCTTCAACGATCTTGGCGAAGCCTTTGTCAAGCAATACAAGTATAATGTTGATATGGCTCCTGACCGTGATCAACTCAGAGCCATGTCCCAGAAGGATAAAGACACATTTAAGGAGTACGCCCAGAGGTGGCGAGAGCTAGCAGCTCAGATTACTCCTCCGCTGGAAGAGAAGGAGATGACTAAGATCTTTTTGAAGACTCTTAGTTCATTTTATTACGAGCGGATGGTTGCGAGTGCTCCCTCTGATTTCACCGAGATGGTGAATATGGGGATGCGATTGGAGGAAGGTGTCCGGGAAGGACGGTTGACTAAAGATGAAGGCTCTTCTAAACGATATGGGGCGTTTAAGAAGAAAGATGGGGAGGCACATGCTGTGCAATCCCATGCTAAACCTAGAAGACCCTCTGCCAAGAGGAGGCATGTGCGCCATACCGGCAACCAGCACCAGGTGGCTCATATAGCACCTGTTTTCAGAGATAATTCTCAGCAATATCAACAGCCCAATCATCAGCATCAGCAACAACCTCAGTATCAACAGCAACATCGTCCACAGCAACAGGCTTACCAGCCTCGTGGCAGCACCAGTAATCAGGCCAATTTGAATTATGATAGGAAAAAGATCAGTTTTGATCCTATTCCTATGTCATATACTGAGCTATATCCCTCTTTAATAGAGCGGAATCTGGTTACTCCCAGAGAGCCTCCGGCTGTGCCTGCTAACCCGCAGTGGTGGTACAAGCCAGATCAACATTGTGTTTATCATTCCGGTGCTCCGGGACACAATATCGAGAACTGCTATCCGTTGAAGACTAAGGTTCAAGACCTTATGAGATGCGGCATTCTGAGCTTTGAGGACTCAGGCCCCAATGTTACGAAGAACCCATTGCCCGAGCATGGGAAGTCGGTTAACATGGTCCAGGGGTGCCCTGGCAAATATAAAGTCAAATATGTAAGTCATATTCGACAGTCATTGGTCGAGTTGCATCGTCTGCTGTGTCAGTACAGTCATATGGAGCACGACCATGACAGATGTCGTATTTGCTCCATCAATAGATTGGGTTGTCGCCAGGTGCGAAGAGAGCTTCAAGAGCTTCAAGAGCTGTTGGATGATGGTACCATTGAGATTCTACAGAATCGAAATGTTGATGAAGACGAACCAGAAGTGAATGTGATTTCTCCTGTGTTCAAGCTTCCTGAGCCTGTTGTCATCCGTTATGATGGTAGCAAGCCGAAGGTCTCTCCTTCTCTGGTAATCAAGCCTGCAGGCCCTATGCCTTATTCTTCGGATAAAGCAATTCCCTTCCGATACAATCCAGTTGCTGTGGAAGATGGGAAAGAAGTGTCGTTGCCTTCTACCTCCGTTGTTAATATTGCCGATGTGAGCGGATTGACCCGTAGTGGTCGCGTGTTTTCAGCACCGAAGCCTCAAGCTAGAGCTATTGTTTCTGATTCTGCTGAGCGCCCGGTTGGGACTGCGGTGAATGTTCCGAATCCGACACCTGTTGCCAAACCCTCCTCTGTACAAAAAACTCCTGTTTCTTCTGTTGGCCCGAGTGGCATTGTGAATGAAGAATGTGATGAGATGCTGAGGCTCATCAAGAAGAGTGAGTACAACGTTGTAGACCAGCTTCTACAAACGCCGTCCAAGATCTACGTGCTATCTTTGCTTCTGAATTCAGAACCCCATAGGGAGGCTTTGCAGAAAGTGTTGGACCTGGCTTATGTTGATCACAACGTCACTATTGAACAGTTTGACAGTATAGTTGCAAACATTACTGCTTGCAACACTTTGAGTTTCTGTGACGCTGATCTCCCTGAGGAGGGAAGAGACCACAACATGGCTCTACATATTTCCATGAACTGCAAGAGCGACACCATGTCCAACATGCTGGTAGACACTGGGTCATCTTTGAATGTATTGCCGAAGACCACTCTTGCGAGATTGTCATATCAGGGGCCTCCCATGAGGCAAAGTGGTGTTGTTGTGAAAGCTTTTGATGGGTCGCGTAAGACCGTGATTGGGGAAGTTGATCTCCCGATCAAGATTGGACCAAGTGATTTCCAAGTTACCTTCCAGGTTATGGATATCCACCCATCTTATAGCTGTCTCCTTGGTAGACCATGGATTCACGAGGCTGGCGCCGTGACATCCACCCTACACTAGAAGCTGAAATTCGTCAAGAATAAGAAACTGGTTGTGGTAGGGGGAGAAAAGGCTCTCCTGGTTAGCCACTTGTCTTCTTTCTCATATATTGATGCTGAGGATGAAGTTGGAACGCCTTTCCAAGCTTTGTCTATTGTTGATCCAATTGAGAAGAAGTCTCCTTCATTTGCTTCCTATCGTGATGCGAAACTGGCCATTGAATATGGTGCAGTTGCTGGTTTAGGGAAGATGATTGAGCTTGAAGACAATAAATCCCGGGCTGGCATTGGCTTTTCGTCTGGGGCATTCAATGAGCAAGGGCTTTTCAAGAGTGGAGGTTTCATCCATGCTGATCAGGCTGAAGAAGCTGCTGCTATTTTGGAAGAGGATGCAGAGGATTTGAGCAACTTTGTCATCCCTGGTGGTGTCTGCCATAATTGGGTCACTGTGGATGTTCCTACGGTCATTCATAAGTCAGCGTAATTTGTTCACTTTGTTCAAAAACCCTTCTCCCATGCCAAAAGGAGAAGTGATGACATCGTTGGCAGCATATATACAATGATATTTCATTCAATTAATGCATTGTTAAACATTTGTTTTTCCATTTGTTTTCACTTTTTGCTTTTGCATGAAATTGGTGATCACAAAAAACCCTGAAAAACAAGAATAAAATCTCTTTTCATCTGCATAATGATTTGCTTGTTTAAATTCAAAAGTTTTTCATTATCCAAAATCATTATGCAGGGATTTCTAAACCCATTGAACATAATGATCCAACGCCATATCCCAATCTTGAATTCCCTGTATTTGAGGCAAAGGAAGATGATGTTGAAGGAATTTCTGACGAGATTACCCGTCTTCTTGAGTACAAAAAGAAGATCATTCAGTTGTATCTTGAGAATCAGCAAAAACAGTCAAACTGGGGCATTATAAATGTAATCAAAAAAAAAAGAGGGGGTAAAAAAAATCAGAATCAAAAGAAAAATCAAAAAATCAAAAAAAAATTTAAAAAAGAAAAAGTATACCCTCAAACCCCAAGTTGACTGATGCTGAATGGATTCAGAGTCGTTATGACCAGTTGAATCTGATTGAAGAGAAGCGATTGACTGCCATGTGCCATGGTCAGTTATATCAGCAGAGAATGAAGAAATCATTCGATAAGAAGGTCAAACCTCGTGTGTTCCGAGAAGGTGACCTCGTGCTCAAGAGAGTCTTGTCTTTCGCGCCCGATTCCAGGGGCAAGTGGACTCCGAACTATGAGGGTCCATATGTTGTTAAGAGAGCCTTTTCAGGCGGAGCTTTGATGCTTACAACTATGGATGGGGAGGATTTCACTCGTCCTGTGAATGCAGATGCAGTCAAGAAATACTTTGCCTAAAAAAAATATATGCAAAAGAAAAACAGAATAGCTCTCTAAGTTGAAAACCCAAAAGGGCGGCTTAGGCAAAAAATGAGCGTCTCGGTGGAGAACCCGAAAGGGCTATCCAGGCAAAAATTAGAGACTTGAAAAAAAAGGAATGTTTGCATCCCGCTAGATTGAGTACCTCACCCTGGGGCAATCTAGGCAAAAATTAGGGATATGGCAAGTAACTGCATCCTGACAAGACTTTCTGCTCCACAGCTGTCTTTTCGTCAGAGATTCTCGATTCGTCGTCGACTGAAGCTTCGAATACATCGAGATTTAAATTGGTAGAGAAAGGATCATTATGTTCAATGTAGCCCTCTTCCAATATATATCACTGATTTCAAATTTGTACAGATCTATGGAGTCTCGCCATTTGCAGACTACCATTCCATCAAATCAATTTGAGCTTTTATCCAATTATTTGCACTCTTATTTGTTTCAATTCAACAAATGTTTTGCATGTTTTAATTGATAAAATGTCATTGTTTTAAACAAATAAAATTTTTCAAATTTGTTGTTTTAAACAAAGTGAACATTCACAATGATGGAAGGATACTTAAGAATTTCTCAGTGCTCTCCTAAGGGTGGCATGATTTCCAACAGGTAAGACATTCGTTCATATTCCTGGCATGGTTGTATCCTCTTTCTCCAGATTGTTGTTGGGGTTGTCCCCCAAGCAGAGCTTCTGTTGAGATTTTGTTCCCTAAGCAGAGTGTTTGTTAGGACTTTATGGTCCTCTCCAACGGTATTCTCTCCTCAGCATGGTTGCTTTCCTTTGGAAGATTCAGTGGTGGGTGGGTTGATATCCCGGTACTTTGTCTGTTTCCTCAGCACAATCGCTGGCAGAGTTGTTGATATGATGGACTGCTTTTATGCTACATCTCCCCATCAGAGCGCTTGTTGAGGTTTTCACCTCTTATTCCTTCAGCAGAGCAGTGATTATTTTCCTTCTCAGCAAGTGTTGGTTTCCTCTTGAAAGGTTCAGCATTTGGTGGTTGATCCCCAGCTCTCCTCCTCATTCCCAGTGAAGCCACCAGTAGATTGGTGGTATGTTGGATTGTATCTGTATGGTTTCCCTACAGAATCCCCGCCAGAGTTGGTATTCCCCAACGGAGTTGGTATCCTCAACAGAGTTGCTTTTATGGCAGTTTCTGCCTGTTGAAAATATTTGTTTCCCCAGTTGGGTCGGTTGGTGATCTATCATCCATAGATTTGGTTGATTCCCTGATGCTTTTGATCCCTAGTAGAGTGGCTGGTTGCAGAATCTACTTTTGTGATCTACTTTTCCTCAGTGGGTTTATCCCCGATGGAGTGGCTGACAGTATTCCCAGTAGAGTTGCTTGTGCAGCTAGATTCTACTTGTGTGTTCTGTTCTCTTCAGCGGTTCTCGCTTATGCAGTGAACTTTTGTGTCCCAGTTGATACTGAGGATCCCCCTGCAGAAACCTCGGGATTTCTCTACTTCCCCAACAGATTTGTCTTTGTGGCAGTTGTTGCCTGTTGTGATATTCTGTACCCAGTTGGGTTGATTTGGTGATCCATCACTCAGAGATTTTGTGATTTCTTTGATATCTCTGATCTCTTGCTTCCCCGCAGATCTTTGCTTTTCAGCATGAAGATCTCCAGCAGATTGGCTCTCCAGTTGGTTTTCCCTCTGGAAGTGTAGTACCGGGCGTTTGATTCCTGGGCCTGTTTGTGTTAGATATGTCTGTTTTGTCAGCATTCATCAAACATAAATTACGCATATTCATGCATACTCATAAACATTCAGATATTCATATTTGCATTTTTTGTCATATATCTTTTGTTTGTTGTCTCATGCTAATGGGTGATAAAGATCTCTCCAGTAGATCTCCCCCAAGCAGATGTCGAGTGTTTAATCTCTCAATATAGAGTCAGCCCCATAAGCAGAAAGTGTCTGTCTTTCCTTCTGCAATTCCCCACTGAGATATATCCTCGTGGATGACGGTTTCTTTCGTTTCCTCCCAACACATATATTGGGATGGATCTTCCTATTGAGTTATATCCTCATTAGGACGAGTTTTGATTCAGTTTGCCTTTTTGGTTTGATCCTGAATTGGCATTTTTCAACTGTTTCTTGTGCTTCCCTATGGAATAAATGAATGAATTGCCCAGTAACCGGCAATAGTTCATCTTATCCCCAACGGAATCTTTTGGGCCTCTACCCTTATACCGGTAGTTATAAGTCCTATGTTCCTTTTCCTCTTGGCGGAATTTGTGGTTATATACCTTTTATTCCTCAGCAAGAGTCGTTAGTCTTCTACCCAGTAGTCGGTAGTCATAAATCCTTGTTTCTTGCTCCTCAGCAGTTTGTGGTTTGTTATAAACCCTATGTTGTTTCCCGTGCGGAATTGTGATTCTTTCATTCCCCCGCGGACGTTTTGGTTTTCTACCCCGTATTCGGTAGATGTAAACCCTACTTTTTATCCTCATCAGAGTTGTTGGCTACTACCCAGTATTCGGTAGTTGTAAGTCCTATCTCTTTTCCCCTAGCAGAGGTAACCGTTGTGGTTCATTCTGGTTGATGGTGGATTTTGTGGTCTTCTACCCAGTATTCGGTAGTTGTAAATCCTATGTTGTTATGGTTTTTATCCCCAACGGAGTCTGTGCTTTCTTGTGGATAGTTGCCGTATGCTAGCAATTTTATCCTTAGCCAGAGTTTTGGTCTTCTACCCCGTATTCGGTAGTTGTAAACCCTAATTTCTCCCCTTTGCAGAGTTAACCTTGTTGTTCATCCTAACCGATGATGGTTACTCTTTGTGGTTATCTTCATTCAGTATTCGATGTTGATATTCCCTCCTTGCTCCTGGGCAATTGCCGTATGCTAGCAATTGTATCCCCAACAAGTCTTTTGGATAATTGCCAGATGCTAGCAATTTTATCCTCAGTGGGTTCTTTCACCGTATGCTAGTGATTTGTTCCCCGGATCATTGATTTGTTTATCAATGCATCCCTGGTGAGTCCTCTTTCATTTACCCTTTTGCTTGGTAATGATTGTTGCTCCCTTTGATCGGTCATCTTTATATACCTAGTTTTGGTATCCCGATGCCTTTCTTTTCGGTTGATCTATCCTTCATTAACCCAATAACCGGTTGTGGATAATCTTCCATGCGAGTATGTTATCCACGTTCTGACGGTAATGGATAATATATCTCATGCACTCTTCAGTCGAAGCCTGTTGTGTTTCCCCAGTCGAGTAAGATTCGTTATTCCTTTGTGGAATCGAATATTTGTTGTTCTCTTGGATGATTGCCGGATGCTTGCAATTTATCCCCTGTGAGTTATCTTTCGTCTACCCTGTTGTTGTTGGTAACGATTGTTTCTCTTTTTGATTGGTCACCTATTATATACCCAGTAACCGGTATCTCTGGTGTCTCTTCCTTTTCGAGTGTATTATTCACGTTCTGACGGTAATGAATAATATATCTCTTTCGCTCTTTGGTTGGAATCCTTTGTTGATTTTCCCCAGCGGAGTAAGATTCGTATTCTTTGTAGAATCGAATATCCATCCTTTGATAAGTTTGCGTTTTGCTCTTTTCAGGATGATGAGTGTTTTGGCATATATACCAATTCACGTTTTCGGTAGGTCGCCTATTATATACCCAGTAACCGGTATCCCTGGTGTTTCCTTCCATGCGAGTATATTGTCTACGTTCTGACGGTAATAGATAATATATCTCATGCGAGTATACTATCCACGTTCTGACGGTAATGGATATTATATCTCATGCGCTCTTTGGGTTTTTTCCCAGCTGAGTAAGATACGTTCTCCCGTTGTGGATTCGAATGTCCATCCTATAAGTCGATTTGCTTTTTCAAGCCCTCCTTTCGGATGATGAGTGTTTTGGCATATATACCAATTCACGCTTTGGTCGGTCACCTATTATATACCCAGTAACCGGTATCCCTGGTGTTCCTTCCTTTCTGCTCCCTATTATGACCTCGGTCCCCTGTGGAGTCAGATTGTTCTGAGTTGATGTACCTTTTTCAGGTCATTCTCAGATGTTTGGTTGATTGATATCTCTCACCCTTATACCGGTCTTAGATATTCATTCTTCCTGAGCTTGTTACCCTTATACCGGTAACACCTCATTCTTTGTTGCTTCCCCAGGAGAGTCTCTTTGTTAGACATTCCCCAGTGGAGTTTCTTGTTGTGATTTTACCCTTTTCCTGTATTGGCGTTTTCCCCAATATATGCAGTTTTCCCCGGCAGGGAGGTTCTGTGTGAATCTTTCCCCAGTCCGAGTCCGGATTTTTATCTGAAGTATCCTTCGTGGATAGTTTGAGTCAGCTTGAGTCTTTCCATTGGATTTGTCCCTTTGGAATTTTCTTCTTTTCCCCAGTTTGAGCCCTCTACTCCCTAGTGAGGTCTCCAGTCCAGTCGTGTCCTATTCACGTTGTGTCTAGTTCTTGTTTCCCCTAATTCAGAGTCGTGTCCTGCTCACGTATTCTTTTCTTTTTTCTTATCCCCATGAGAGTCCTGTTAGAGTCTTTGTTCCTGGTGAGTGTATTACTCCGATGGATCGTCTTTTCGTCTTTGTGGACCCATATTCCCCACAGAGTTTTGTGTCTTTTGCATGCATACATTTGCATCATGAGGTCTCTTAGGGACCAAAATTTGTCTCATTACTGTTATTTAAGCCCATTCTGCCACGTCGAGATGAAGATTTCTAAACTTCACTTCTTCGGCTAGAATGACCTTAAATAGGGGCATCTGTAAGACCCCAATTTTGTCCCTAAGATCCCTCATGGCATCATATCATAACATTGCATGGCCTCAAGGATCATTGGACACCTTGCTCCCTTCCCTGTGGGTGGGTTATCTTGTTGAGAGTGATTTCTTGATCACCAAGCATGTTTGCATTTGTATATCATTGCTTTTCCTTTTATCACTAACCAAAAGTACAAAAATATGTCATCTAACCTTGGTCTTGCAGATGAAGCAATCAACAGGTTAAGGCAGTCAAAGGCAGTCATTGAGCAATAGGTGGTGGCCATTCTTGAGAATTTGGACCCCACAATCATTCACAAGATCTCATATGAGCTATGATATCATTTTGAAGCAAAATCCCAAGTGGTAGAGGCTTGAATTTCATCAGAACATTGTCAAGTCATCTGAAGGCGTAGAAAGTCAACTGCCAAGTCAACTGTGGATTTGGAGGTGGGAAGTGATTAGAAATACTTCATTCATGTTCAAACAAGTCTCATTTGGCATTTCAAACACTCACATTGAAGAATTTAAAGTTAGGTCAAAACTTTCCAAAAATAGAAAGTGACCTATAATTCAAACTTGCCAAAAATGGAAAGGTTTTAACCTAACTTCAACTTCAAATTACATCATCAAGAAAGCTTCAAATGAAATTTTGTTGAACATGAAAGTTGTAGATATTTCTCTCCCATTTCCAAAAAGTCCAAGATCATCAATTTCTCATGTGTGATTAAGGAGATATGATCAAAACATGGCAAAGTACGCATGGAACTTCAAATGGCCATAACTTCTCAACCAAAGCTCCAAATTGGATGGCTCTTTTTGCATTGTTCTTCTTTTGACCTCTAAATTCCAAATCATGCATCATATTACATGAATTATATTCACATGATCATTTGCTAATTCATTGGATTTTTGGAGGGAAAACATGAAATTTAAAATTGGTGCATGGCTTGATCTTTTTACCATTTCCATTGGCTCCAAAACAGAATTTTAAGTGAAATTGGAAGGAAATTCGTGCACTATTCATGCATGCATCCCATGCATAAGGGTGAAAAGCTAATTTGCACTTACACCTCATTTTTGGTTAATTCCATTTGCATTGGCTTAAACATGATTAAAGAGTGATTAACATTGCATATATAAACCAAAACCCTAACTGTTTTTCAGATTAACAACTCATTTTTCAGATCTAGATCAAAAACTCTCAAATTTTCTCTCAAAATTTTCTTGAAAATTCTTCAAACAAGAACCATTTCCATTGCTTGATCATTGATCCTGAGGTATTGTGGAGCAAGTTTGCAAGTGAAATCAAGAGAATTGGTGTTGTATGGAAGCATGCTCGAAGCTTTGAACAACAATGGTGATCTGAAATTTTGGTAGATTCGTACACAATTAAGTCTCATTTTCTTCTCCAATCACTTGTACAAGCATCATAGAGGAGTATTGAAGCCATTACAAGCCTTGAATTCATCCAATTCCAGATCTGCTCTTCAAGAGGTTACAAATCGCATCTCATAATTTTGATTTTCCTTGCCATGATATTACAGATCTTGTTATGCTGATGAATTTGAGCTTTGAATCATGAAAATCCATGCTGTTTTGAGTGAGATACGATTGATTAAAGTTTTGATGATGATTTTTATTTTCTTCGATCCATGCATGTTTGATTGTTTCTTGATGAAATGTTTATGGATTCATGATGTATGAAGCAAGACCTACACGATGCTATGCGCCATTTTGATTTCTGGACACTTTTAGTTTTTCTGGAAAATTATGGATGAAGATCTTCATGATCTTCATCATGTTCATAGCGTTTCCAGGTTTCTTGCGAACTTTGCTAGGAAACGCATAGGCTTTGTTGCGGATTTTGTTACGAGTTCATCATGATTACCTGCGGATTTTTTTGAAAGCCATGCAGCGCGCGCTTAGGGTTTGTATGGTCAAACGGTGTCGTTTGGCTGTAGGTGCGCATATTCAAATTTTTCCTGACTTCGATTCCTGGCCGTGCCATATTTTCAAATGCTTCACTTATTTTCCTTTTCCCTCCATACATTTCTATACATGCTTCATATCATTTTTTTCATTTTTTCTCATCTTGCAAAAATCATAACAATTTGAAAACTCATCCAAATTCATCCCAATTTTTTGCATTGTGATCCTTATTCTCTCTAGTTTTTTATCATCATATTTTCACAAGTTATGCTTGGCTGATTAATTTTTTGTGCTAGGGTATGTGAACATGTATCCATTTTGTACCTTGCCTTGCTTATTCATTTGTGAAATGCTGGTCTTTGATCCAATGATTCTGAAAATTTGCATGATGAAACTAGACTCTTTGCTTGACATTTTGGTGTTGATTTGGCATTTTTATCAATTGTCATTTCTGTTTTATGATCATGCTAAGTTGGTGTGACAATTTGTGTCACACCTTTGCTTGTTCAACTTATATGATGTGTTTGCCATGCCAAATAATCTCCAATTGTCCTGATTTTTTGTATGATGCATATTATGGATGTTGTGAATGAGCATGGATTTTCTTGTAATTATTTGAATCATTTCTGATTTAATTGAGATTTTCCATTCTGGTTGGTCACATTTGAGCTTTAAAATTGCCTTGAACTTCAATTGATCATGAAATGCTTTTGGTTAATGATATTGATGTGAGACCTTTTGGAATGTTTCAAGATGTGTTTAAAGTTGATTCATGTTAAATTTCAGCTTCTGTTTTGAATTTTTTCTCCATCTTTGACCCTAGGCTTTGACCTAGTGGTTTGCCTCTCATGTTTGAACTTTGATTTCAGGTTGAACATCCAAGTTCCATAGTTGTTGATGCTTCATCACTTGAGCATTGATATTTGCCTTTGATTACTAACCTTTGTGTGTTTTGTAGGTTGATGTTAACTCATTTGAGTTTGACCTTTGGTTTACACATTGTGTACATTGGGATTGTTTGTTGCTTATTGACTGTTGTTTGGTTGTCTGAGTCTTGTACTGATTTGTTTGATGTTTCCACAGGTACATAAGTTGCTTTAAGTTCACTTGAACTTTGCTTTTGCTTGGTTGCTTAACCACTTAGGTATAACCTCTAATCTTCATGTAGTCTGGAAGACCTACTATTATTGGTAGGCACCTGTCTGAAGTCCTCCTTAAGAGGCAATGCTTGTGATTGTTTAATTCTTGTGCCAAACAGGTAAAGTCCTCTTATGAGGCAATTGGTAGATAAAAGAGATGTGTAATCCATCTCCTACTACTCAGTGTGTCATTCACCTTGCTCATACCATGTGTTGATGCATGGTGAATAATAACCCAAGATCTTATAGAGTCAAATCATTTGTAGAGAAGAGTTCCAACTTTCTGAACTCCCACACCTTCCATTGTTTAAAGCTCTCTCTGACCAGGGATAAGAGCTATGAGGCACACCCCTCATCTCCATTTCATCTGCTTCACCCTAACTCTCAATGTTAGGGTTAAGAGCACAAAATACCCCATTCCAGTTGGCTGTAAAGCCTAACCTTGCTTGAGCCTAATTGATTGTATATAGTGTGTGCTAACTGACTTGATTGTCTGCTTACTTGATTCATTTGTGCATATTTGCTTGAGTGTGCCTTTGTGCATTTATCATCATCATTTGTATATCATTTCATAAGCTTGGCTTTGTAGCATTTTGCTTTGTCCATGGAGGAGACAAGCATAAGTCCATTACTTGGCAGTTGTTCCTATGATATGGTGGGAGACTAGTATAAGTCCATTGATTGGCATCTGGTATCCATGTTTGTTTGTGTTTTGGGAGATTGGTATAAGTCCATTGATTGGCATCTGGTATCCATGTTTGTTTGTGTTTTGGGAGATTGGTATAAGTCCATTGATTGGCATCCGGTATCCATTTTGTTTTGTGAGATTAGTGTAAGTCCATTGATTGGCATCTGGTATCATTGTTTTGTTTTAGGAGATTGGTGTAAGTCCATTGATTGGCATCCGGTATCCATTTTGTTTTGTGAGATTAGTGTAAGTCCATTGATTGGCATCTGGTATCCGTTGTTCCTTTTGTTTTAGGAGATTGGTATAAGTCCATTGATTAGCATCCGGTATCCATTTACTTTGCTCATCTGTTATTTGCATTGTTGCCTATTCCAAAGGAATCACTTGAATCATCTACATATGATTTCAAGAGGTGAACATCTAAGAAGTTTTACACTCCCTAACCTTCCACCCTTTTGTTTCTTTAAACCTCCATGTGCATGTTAACCCAAACCTGAAAACTTTGTGCAAACATTCTCATCTCTTTTCAAATTAGAAACCTAGGCTTTAGGCCTTTGATTTTTCAAACTTCATTTTCATAATACTTCTTTTGAATTGAATTCTAATCATACCTTGACCACTTTTGTGAATAATCCTAATTGGTTAATTCCACTCATTCAATTGTTTTGTGGCTTTGTCCATTCTTGATAAGTTTTCATACATTAGCCATAGGTTTGATTTATCCTAGTTGGTTGATGTTAATCTCACCTTTTGTCCTTAGTGATTGAATTGTAAGACTTCCTTGCTTATTATAGGGTTAACCCCTCACTAGCAAGTTGAAGCTTTTCTCACGTGGTGGACTTGTTGTTTGTATAAGGTTGAGTTTTCTCCCGTGGATAACGAAATACCTTAGGGCTTTTGTTTTAAAATGAATCCACTCATATTTTGGAAATCTTTTAGCCGAACTACGACGTTTTGATCCTTACCTTCCATGGAAAGGTACGTAGGCAACGGGTTCATCCGTTCAAACACAAAAATAATAACTTGTATATTCTTTTCTCATATCTTCAATCCATGTTTGCACAATAGATATTTCATAAACAAATAACATTTCGTACAACAAGTGTGAAAAGGGCTCCCTAGGAGTACCTAGGACGTTTTGGGTGCCTAACACCTTCCCATTGCGTAATTAACCCCTTACCCAGATCTCTGATCTTTTCATTAGTTTTCTATGTGTAAAACTTCTTAGGCTTTTGTTCGCTTTTTAGCCATTCCTTTGGATAAATAAAAGTGCGGTGGCGACTCGATTCTTTGTATACTTTGCTTTTGATTTAGTCAATAAATCATAAAGTGACGAATACACCGCTACACATGCCCCACAAAATGTTCCCAACCTTTGATAAGTGCTTTCTAGGTTCTACTATCCATAATTTTAGAAAAGCCATCATACGCTCCTTCCAGTAATCATAGTTGGTGCCATCTAGAGTAAGTGGTCTATAGACAAATCCTCCTTCCTTGTTCATGGTACCAGAAAATATATCCCTAGAGCTCATCCAAAACATAACAGGGTGCCTCCTCTGATGCCAATTGAAATTATGGTACACAAATATCAGATGTTGTATGTGATGTCACGACATTAATTTTTGGACTTCACACAACAGTAATAGTAAGCAGATAACAGATGTCGTATACGATGTCATGACACCAGGTTCAAGACATGTCACATTAGAAACAATTATAGTGTAATAAGTAGGAAGTAAATAATACAGGTCAATTTTTAACCTAGATCAGTGCAATATCACCCACATCTGGGGGCATCCAAGCCAGGAATGAAATCTATTATAATAATATTAGTTTGAAGTTCTAAACAACCTCTGACTTTACAAACTTCTCACCCAATGACTACCCTTGGAAGTTCTATCTAAGACTCTCCTAGATATGAGACCCGTCTCACTTCCCTTCAATCACACGTCAATGATAAAATATGAAAACAATTAGAGAACAGAAGACACACTTCCAATGAAACATAATACACTCTTGCTTAAAATCTCATGAGTGATTCACAATTACAACTCAATAAACTCAGTCCAATTCAAGTATCAAAGAGATACTAGAATGGCTCACAAATAACAACGACAACCCTAAAAACGACAATTTCCAGCGCATCTTGATTATCTTCTTAGGTTTAGAATTGTCCTTTAAATAGACTTAGAATAGCATGGGCTTCGGGCTAAAAAATCAAAAGATCCAAATCAAATCAAATCAAATCAAAAGATCCAAATCAAATCAAATCAAATATAATGTCTCCTTAAATGTTTTGACATGCATTCTGCATAATCAAATCTGACGTCTCCTTAAATGTTTTAACATCCAATTTACACAATCTTCTGCATAATCAAATCAAATGTTTCCTTAAATGTTTCGACATCCAGTATGTACAATCTTCTACAAAACTAAATCACATGTTTCCTTAAATGTTTCTACATATGTACAATCTTCTGCATAATCAAATCCAATCATATCATAATTTTCTGTAAATGTTTTGACATCTGCAGAAACAAAACATACCAGAAGTTTCTGTTAAAGTTTTGACATCTGCATAACCTTCTACATATACAACACATATTATAAGTTTCTGCAAATGTTTTGGCATCTGTATAACCTTCTGCGGTAGCAACACATATCAGAAGTTTCTGTAAATGTTTTGATATCTGCATAACGTTCTGCAGAAATAACACATATTAGAAGTTTTCGTGAAATGTTTTGACATCTTTTCTTCAAAAACAAGGCAAAGCACAACCTGTACTTTGCTTGTAAAAAACACGTTTCTTGGACCACATAATATGTAAAACAAATATTCAGAGAGTCTTTATAAGTTTTATACATATTCAAATAGTCTTGAGAAGTTTTCGTAAAGCTTCAGAGAAACTGAAACACAACTCGCTATGATGTTGTGCCAAAAAGTCAAGACATTTTGCCCAACATCTTTGTTTTCCCAAAATGCAGCCAATCACTAACACAGAAGACCTAACAACCTCCCCCTTTGGCAAAATTTGGATAAAACAACCTTTGCAAAACATATTGTGTAAACTCAAATAAACACACGAGAACTTATTTAAGATACAAAAGCGGCATACACAACAAAACAAGATAAAACCAGCCTCACAGAGAATGTCACATCAGAGAGAAGTAACCTCTCATAACACAAACTTTTTCTAGAGAAAGATAAATTCTCCTAGATAGGATGTCAAGACATCATGTATGACAGTAAGCATCTCATAGTCATAACAACATCAAAATATCATGCTCCCCTAAAGCATCCCACAATCACAACAACTTCAAAACATCATGCTCCCCCTAAAAACTAGAACAGAGGCAAGAACTACTCCCCCTCCATTAGTACTCTATCTCAAGGGGAAAAGGCATAACTAGGCATAGGCAAAAGAGAGAAAAATACCAAATAAACTTACCACACTATTACTCCCCCTTTTTAGCCTAAAAATTGACAAACAACCACAAAAGTAGCAGAGAAAAAACTGAAAATAGAGGTAGCAAACCAAGAGCACACAAAATGCCAAAATATTCAGGGCTTAACCCATAAAAGAAAACCATAAGCACAAAAAAACACAGAAGGAACACATCAAATCAGTCTTCATAACTGCTTGTTGTCTCTTCAACATCATCACTACTTGCATCAACACCTTCTTTAGTAGTCACATCCTTCTTTGCACTCAAAGGCATCCTTGTCAAGTTCCCTTTCTAAAGAAAATCTTATTTGGTAAAAAAAATCTATTTCTCAACACTCTCCATAGAGTAAAAAGAGATGGTGTCAATTGGAACTTCAGGAATATTGGCTGGAACCTTCTTCCTAGAAGCTTTCTTTCTTGCAGAAGATACATTGTCTTGAAGATCATGTTCGACATTAAAGTCAAAATCACTAAAACTAAAGGGGTCTTCCTTCCTCTTCAAAGATCTTTTCTTGGTGACAGGAGTTACAACTTTGTTCCACCTTTTAGCAGGACCAACACTAGTACTTTTCTTGGGAGCCTTAGATGGCTTGCTTACAGATGTAACACTCTTCCTTGTTTTATTCCTTAATCTTTTAGCAATAATCAGAGCCAATATCTTTCCAATAGGTTTATCATCAGAATCTAAATCATCAACATTTACAATATTAATAAACTTACCTTTCTTCACATTTTTAGGTTCAGACTTTGAGGCAAAGCAAGCATTGGATATCACATCTCTGGATCTAGTCGTGATCGCTTCATTAAGATTTCCAATAATGAGTTCCTTTAGATGATCTTTCTGAATTTTGATAGAGGGACATTTGTTGGCTTGAGGGTTATCTGATTTAGTCCTTGCTGGCTCAATTTTGGACTAAATGTCTTACATATTTTCTAAAGCATTAGTCTGCTGAGATGATGTTCCAACATCTTCATCGACATCAGTCCCTTTTATAATAATTGAATCATTAACCATAACATTAATGGATTTCATCATGCCCTTGGTTCCGGAGTTAAATACCATATAAGCTCTGATGTTTGTAGAGTAACCAAGAGATATCCCTTTGAGATTCAGATATTCAAACTTTTGGTGCCACAACTTAAATTCATCTTCCTTGGACATTATGCATATGGAAGAATAAGTAGTTTCTTGTGGTATCTATAAATAACAATTGTTTTTAGACCTAATTCCTCTCATCAGAACATCATTCTTCATATTTGTAACCAAACATTCTGACTTGGTGAAATTGACTTCTAAACCTTGATCACATAATAGACTAATGCTGATGAGATTTGCAGTTAGTTACTTCACAAGTAGAATATCATCTAGTTTAGGAAGACCAGTGCAACCTATCTTTCATATACCCTTGATTTCACCTTTATCTCCATCACCAAACGTGACAAAACTAGAGGAATAAGAATTAGTGTCCACCAAATACTTTTTGACCCATGTCCTGTGTTTTGAACAACCACCACCAAAGTACCAGTCTTATCTAGATGAAACTCTAAGAGAAGTATGGGCTATAAGACTAGAGACAACGACCTTAGGTTTCCACTCCTTTCTGGTTTTAATCATTATAATATTAGCCTTAGGATATGTTAGATGTTTTGGATAACCATACAGTCTGTAGCAGAAAGGCTTTATATGTCTATAATTACCATAATAATGACATTTCCAAGGCAATAACTTGACTTTAGTTTAAGTTTCCCGATGTCTAGTAGGATGTTATAACATTTGGTCGGACATCATACGCTCATACTTCCTTTCAGGAGGAATAAATTTTGTCACAAGGGGTTTTTCCTTTTTTATTTTGATATTGGTAATTAGAACTTATACGTTTTAATTTTCCAACTTCTCTTCCAACTTGAAGAATTTCATCTAGCATATCAGACCCATTGTTCAACATTATTATGGATTTGGCCATGTTTTCAAGTTTAGAAGACAATAAATTTACCTCATGTTCAAGATCAGTGACAGTAGATAAAATTTTCTTTGTTTCATATTGCAGTTGAGCTATGGTTCTCTTATGCTTTTCTCTTGTCTTACACACCTCTTCACTTCTGACACAAAGCTCTTTGTAGGAAGCAACCAATTCTTAATAGGTGATATCGTTATCACACGAGTCTTCATCAGATTCATATCTACTAGTGAAAGTTGTAACATGCTTAGCAGTTTCATAATCAGTTTCACCTTCAGAGTCATCAGACCAATAAATAAACATGCCCTCGTTTGTTTCTTGAGATACGCGGGACATTTTGATCTAATATGACCAAAACCCTCACATTCATGACACTGAATACCTTTTTCTTGATTAGAGTTTTCTTCTGTTTTTGGTTTTCTTTGAGAATCATTGTTTTTATTGATGTCGAATGACATGTTCTTGACATCAGGTATTTACTTCCTATCCATTTTCTTTAACACCTTATTGAATTGCCTCCCAAGAAGCACAATGGCATTAGAAATTGTTCATCAGTTTCTAAATCACATTGATCCTCTTCATTCTCAGTAATTGAGATAAAAGCTATGCATTTGTTCTTCTTTTCAGATCTATCATTGATAGCCAATTCAAAAGTTTGAAGTGGCCCAATAAGCTCATCCACTCTCATGTTGCAAATGTCATGGGATTCTTCAACAGTTGTGACCTTCATATCAAACTTCTTAGGTAACGATATGATAATTCTTCTAACTAGCTTTTCTTATAACATCTTCTCTCTTAAGGCACTAGATGAATTGGCAATGTCAAGAATATTCATGTGAAAATCATGAATACACTCATCATCTTTCATCCTAAGATTCTTAAATTTGGTGGTGAGAAGTTGAAGTCTTGACATTTTTACTTCTGATGTGCCTTCATGAGTGATTATGAGGATTTCCCATGCATCTTTAGCCACAATACAAGTATTTATTAACCTAAATATATTTTTGTTAACTCCATTGAACAAGGCATTCAAAGCTTTGGGGTTTCCCAGAGCAAGTTCATCTTCTTCCTTTGACTAGTCCTCTTCAGGCTTCAAATTAGTCGTGTTCTTCCCATCTTTGTCCTGCACCACAGGATGTCCCCAACCTTTGATAACTGCATTCCAGGTTCTACTATCCATAAGTTTAGAAAAGCCATCATACACGCCTTCCTGTAATCATAGTTGGTGCCATTAAGAGTAGGTGGTCTATTGACAAATCCTCCTTCCTTGTTCATGGTACCAATAAATACCTCCCTAGAGCTCATCCAAAACAAAACAGGTCCCTGCTCTGATGCCAATTGAAAAATTTGGTACACAAATATCAGATGTTGTATGCGATGTCACGACATTAATATCAGGACTCCACACAACAATAATAGTAAGCAGAGAACAAATGTCTTAGACTATGTCACGACACTAGGTTCAAGACATGTCACACTAGAAACAATTACAGTGTAGTAAGTAAGAAGTAAATAACACATGTCAATTTTGAACCTAGATCGGTACAACATCACCTACATTTGGGGGCATCCAAGCCAGGAATGAAATCTATTATAATAGTATTAGTTTGAAGTTCTAAACAGTCTCTAGCTTTACAAACTTCTCACCTAATGACTACCAATGGAATTTCTATCTAAGACTCTCCTAGATATGAGACTCCTCTCACTTTCCTTCAATCACACAACACTGATAACATCTGAAAATAATCAAAGAACAGAAGACACACTTCGAATGAAACAGAATACACTCTTTCTTAAAAGCTTATGAGTGATTCACAATTTCAACTCAATAAACTCAGTCCAATTCAAGTATCAAAGAGATACTAGAATGGCTCACAAATAACAACAACAACTAAACCCTAACAATGACAATTCCCAGCGTAACTTCATTATCTTCACATGTTTAGAATCGTCATTTAAATAGCCGTAGAATATCATGGGCTTCAGGCTAAAAAATCAACAGATCCAAAACAAATCAAATCAAATATGATGTCTCTTTAAATGTTTTGGCATGCATTCTGCAGAATCAAATCTGATGTCTCCTTAAATGTTTTGACATCCAGTCTGCACAATCTTATGCAAAATCAAATCAAATGTTTCCTTAAATGTTTTGACATCTAGTATGCACAATCTTCTGCAGAATCAAATCTAATGTTTCCTTAAATGTTTCGACATCTGCACAATCTTCTGCAGAATCAAATCCAATCATATCAGAAGTTTCTGTAAATGTTCTGACATCTGCATAACCTTCTGCAGAAACAAAACATACTAGAAGTTTTTGTTAATGTTTTGACATTTGCATAACCTTATGCATAAACAACACATATCAAAAGTTTCTGCAAATGTTTTGACATCTGTATAACCTTCTGCAGTAACAACACATATCAAAAGTTTTGACATCTGCATAAGCTTCTGCAGAAATAACACATATCAGAAGTTTACATAAAATGTTTTGACATCTTTTCTTCAAAAACAAGGCAAAGCATAACCTGTACTTTGCTTCTAAGAAACACGTTTCTTGGACCACACAATACGTGAAACAAATCTTCAGAGAGTCTTCATAAGTTTCTATAAAGATTCAGAGAGTCTTGAGAAGTTTTCTTAAAGCTTTATAGAAATTGAAACATGACTCCCTATAATATCGTGCCAACGAGTCAAGGCATCTTGCCCAACATCTTTGTTTTCCCAAAATACACAAAATCACTAACACACAAGGCCTAATAATCTCCCCTTTTGGAAAAATTTGGATAAAACAACCTTTGCAAAATATATTGTGTAAACACCAATAAACACACGAGAACTTATTAAAGATACACTAGCGGCATACACAACAAAATAAGAAAAAACCAGCCTCACAGAGAATGTCATATCAGAGAGAAATAACCTCTTACAACACAAACTTTTTGTAGAGAAAAATAAATTCTCCTAGACAGGATGTCAAGACATCGGGTATGACATCAAGCATCTCACACTCATAACAACATCAAAATATCATGCTCCCCTAAAGCATCCCACAATCACGACAACTTCAAAACATCATGCTCCACATAAACACCTGAACAGAGGCAAGAACTACTCCCCCTCCATTTGTGCTCCACCTGAAGGGGAAAAAGGCATAACTAGGCATATGCAAAAGATAGAAAAATACCAAATAACCATACCATACCACTAATCCCCCTTTTTAGCCTAAAAATTGACAAACAACCATAAAAGTAGCAGAGAAAAAACTGAAAATAGAGGTAACAATCCAATATTCAGGGCATAACCCACAAAAGAAAACCAGAAGCACAAAAAACACAGAAGGAACACATCACATCAGTCTTCATTACTTCTTGTTGTCTCTTCAACATCATCACTACGTGCATCAGCACCTTCTTTAGTATTCACGTTCTTCTTTGCACTCAAAGGCATCCTTGTCAAGTTCCCTTTTCAAAGACAATCTTCTTTGGTAAAAAAAATCCATTTCTCAACACTCTCCTCGGAGTAAAAAGAGATGTTGTCAATTGGAACTTTAGGAATATTGGCTGGAACCTTCTTCCTAGAAGTTTTCTTTCTTGCAGCAGATACAATGTCTTGAACATCATGTTTGACATCAAAGCCAGAATCACTAAAACTAGAGGGGACTTCCTTCCTCTTCAAATATATTTTCTTGGTGACTGGAGTTACAACTTTGGTCCACCTTTTAGCAGGACCAACACTAGTACTTTTCTTGGGAGCCTTAGATGGCTTGCTTGCATATGCAACACCCTTCCCTGTTCCATTCCTTAATCTTTAAGGAATACTCGAAGCCAAACTCTTTTTGCAATAGGTTCATCATCATAATCTAAATCATCAACATTTACAATATTAATAAACTTATCTTTCTTCATATTTTTAGGTTCTGACTTTGAGGCAAAGCAAGCATTGGATATCACATCTCTGGATATAGTGGTGATCCCTTCATTAAGATTTCCAATAATGAGTTCCTTTGGATGATATTTATGAATTCTGATAAACGGACATTTGTTGGCTTGAGGGTCATCTGATTCAGTCCTTGCTGGCTCAATGTTGGACTCAATGTCTTCCATATTTTCTGAAGCATCAGTCTGCTGAGATGATGTTCCAACATCTTCATAGACATCAATCCCTTTTATAATAATTGAGCCATTAACCATAATATTAATGGATTCTAATATGCCCTTGGTTCTGGAGTTAAATACCTTATAAGCTCTGATGTTTGTAGAGTAACTAAGAGACATCCCTTTGAGATTCAGATATCCAAACTTCTGGTGCCACAACTTGACTTCATCTTCCTTGGACATTATGCATGTGGAAGAACAAGTAGTTTATTGTGGTATCCATAAATAACAATTGTCTTTAGACCTAATTCCTCTCATCAGAACGACATTCTTCTCATTTGTAACCAAACATTATGACTTGGTGAAATTAACTTTTAAACCTTGATCATATAACACACTAATACTGATGAGATTTGCAGTTAGTTATTTCACAAGCAGAACATCATCTAGTCTAGGAAGACCAGTGCAACCTATCTTTCCTGTACCCTTGATTTCACCTCTAGCTCCATCGCCAAACGTGACAAAACTAGAGGAATAAGAATTAAAGTCCACCAAATACTTCTTGACCCTTGTCATGTGTTTTGAACAACCACCATCAAAGTACCAGTCTTGTCTAGATGAAGCTCTAAGAGAAGTATGGGCTATACGACTAGAGACAACAACCTTAGGTTTCCACTTCTTTCTGGTTTTTATCATTACATTGTTGGTGTAAGCCCTAGAGGCCAATACTTTTGGTACTTGTATCGAATTATTTATTAATAATAAGAGGCATTTTTCTTTATTATGGTTGATTAATAAAGTCCCTAGAATAGATAGTCCGTTTAATGTATTAATTGTGACTTAATCATGAGAACACATTAAACATAAGGACACTATTCTTAAAGTATCCGTAGTCGAGCTTTAATGTGAAGTGGGATAACATTAAAGCATTAAGACTATTATGTTTGTAGACTGATGATCACATCTCATGGATCATGGATAAAGAGTTATCAAGTCTTAAACATAGGTATGAATATTAGGAGTAATATTTATACCGGATTGACCCGCTATGAGAATACTATATAGAAAGTTATGCAAAGTGTCATAAGTTATTCTCATGGTGATAATAGTGTATACCACTCTTCGACCTGAAACCACTATGGATCCTAGATGTAGAGTTGAGTGCTTTATTACTGATCCAACGTTATCCGTAACTGGATGACCATAAAGACAGTTGATGGGTACTCCACGAAGCATGCTGAGGGACATGAGTGTCCTAGATGGAATTTGCCAATCCTGCGTAACAGGATAAATGTCTATGGGCCCAATATTGAACTGGACAAGGGTGACACGGTCTATACCTTGTGTTCAATATAGAAATAAGGGCAAAGGGGTAATTATACACATAATTATTATCACAGGAGGTTTTGTCAGATCACATGACATTTTCGTGACTTGGGTAGCAGTGATGTGTTGCTAGATACCGCTCACTGTTTATTATGTTAAATGCATGATTTAATATAATTGCCAACGCCGCGAAAACCTATAGGGTCACACACAAAGGACGGATTGATGAGAGATAGAATAATTAAGGAACATCGTAAGGTACGGTGTACTTAAGAAGAATACGAAATATGGTAAAGTACCAAATACTTAAGTGATTTTGGCATATTCTAAGATATGGGCCAAAATGCACTTAAGTGGGCTTTTTGGCTTGAAGCCCACACAAGTGGTTCTATAAATAGAACCCCTTGGGTAGAAGCATACACACTCCAGACAACACAACTGAAGAGTTGGAATTTCGTATCTCTCTCTCTCTCACTCAAAGCCTTCACTCACAAACAGCTAGCACTGCGATTGAAGGAATCCGTTCGTGTGGACTGAGTAGAGACGTTGTCATCGTTCAACGTTCGTGATCGCCCCGTGGATCTGTATCAAAGGTTGATCATTGTCAGAAATCTGCACCAAAGGTTTGAATCTCCACAAGAGGTAACGATTCTATCACTGATCATGCTCATTCGTAAGGATCATTAAAGGAGAAATTTTTATATTCCGCTGCGCCTTGGATGGCAATTCTCCTTCATACATGATTAGCCTTAGGATATGTTGGATGTTTTGGATAACCATACAGTCTATAGTAGAAAGGCTTTATATGTCCATATTTACCACAGTAATGACATTTCCAAGGCAAAAACTTGATTTTAGTTTTAGTTTTTGATGTCTGGTAGGATGTCGTAACATTTTGTCGGACATCATGGGCTCATACTTCCTTTCTGGAGGAATAAATTTTGTCACTGGGGTTTTTCCTTGTTTATATTGATATTGGTTATTAAAACCTATACCTTTTAAGTTTCCAGCTCCTTTTCCAACTTGAATAATTTCATCTAGCATATCCGACCCATTTTTCAACATTCTTATGGATTTGGTCATGTTTTCAAGTTTAGAAGATACTAAAGTTACCTCATTTTCAAGATCGGTGACATTAGATAAAAGTTTATCTTTTTCATCCTGCAATTGAGCTATGATTCTCTTATTCTCTTCTCTTGTATTACAAACCTCGTCACTTCTGACACAAAGCTCTTTGTAGGAAGCAACCAATTCTTCATAGTTGATATCCTCATCACATGAGTCTTCATCAGATTCATATCTACCATAGAAAGTTGTAACATGCTTAGCAGTTTATCAATTTCACCGTCAGAATCATCAAACCAAGAAACAGACAAGCCCTTCTTTTGTTTCTCGAGATACGTGGGACATTCTGATCTAATGTGACAAAAACCCTCACATTCATGACATTGAATACCTTTTCCTTGATTGGGCTTTTCTTCTGTTCTTGCTTTTCTTTAAGAACCATTGTTCTTACAGATGTCGAATGACATGTTCATGACATCATGTCTCTACTTCCTATCCATTTTCTTTAACACCTTATTGAATTGCCTCCCAAGAAGCACAATGGCATTAGAAATTCTTCATCAGTTTACAAGTCACATTAATCCTCTCCATCCTCAGTATTGGAGATAAAATCTATGCTTTTGTTCTTCTTTTCAAATCTATCACAGATAGCCAATTCAAAAATTTGAAGTGACCCAATAAGCTCATCCACTCTCATGTTGCAAATGTCTCGGGCTTCTTCAATAGTTGTGACCTTCATATCAAACTTCTTAGGTAACGATATGATAATTCTTCTAACCTGTTTCACTTCTAACATCTTCTCTATCAAGGCACTAGATGAATTGGCAATGTCAAGAATATTCATGTGAAAATCATGAATACACTCATCATCTTTCATCCTAAGATTCTCAAATTTGGTGGTGAGAAGTTGAAGTCTTGACATTTTTACTTTTTATGTGCCTTCATGAGTAATTCTGAGGATTTCCCATGCATCTTTGGCCATAATACAAGTATTTACTAACCTAAATATATTTTTGTCAACTCCATTGAACAAGGCATTCAAAGCTTTGGAGTTTCCAAAAGCAAGAACATCTTTTTCCTTTGACTAGTCCTCTTCAGGATTCAAATTAGTTGTGTTCTTCCCATATTTGTCCTGCACCATAGGATGTTCCCATCCTTTGATAATTGCTTTCTAGGTTCTGCTATCCATAGATTTTTGAAAAGCCATCATACGCGCCTTCCATTAATCATAGTTGGTGCCATCCAGAATAGGTGGTTTATTGACAAATCTTCATTCTTTGTTCATGGTACCAGAAAATATATCCCTAGAGCTCCCCCAAAACAAAAGAGGGTGCCTACTCTAATGCCAATTGAAATTATGGTACACGAATATCAGATGTTGTATACGATATCACGACACTAATATCAGGACTTCACATAAAAATAATAGTAAGGAGATAACAAATGTCATATACGATGTCACAGCACCAGGTTCATGACATGTCACACTAGAAACAATTACAATGTAATAAGTAGGAAGTAAATAACATGAGTGAATTTTTAACCCAGACCGGTGCAACATCACCTACATCTGCGGGCATCCAAACCAGGAATGAAATCCATTATAATAGTATTAGTTTGATGTTCTAAACAGCCTCTGGTTTTACAAACTTCTCACCTAATGACTACCCATGGAACTTCTATCTAAGACTCTCTTAGATCTAAGACCCCTATCACTTCCCTTCAATCACACAACAGTGATAACATTTGAAAACAATCAAAGAATAGAAGACACACTTCCAATGAAATAGAATACACTCTTTCTTAAAATCTCATGAGTGATTCACAATTACAACTCGATAAACTCAGTCCAATTCAAGTATCAAAGAGATACTAGAATGGCTCACAAATAACAATTACAACTAAACCCTAATAATGACAATTTCCAGCACAACTTCATTATCTTCTTAGGTTTAGAATCATCCTTTAAATAGCCCTAGAATAGCATGGGCTTCGGGCTAAAAAATCAACATATCCAAAACAAATCAAATCAAATCAAATCCGATCAAATCAAATATGATATCTCCTTAAATGTTTTGACATGCATTATGAAAAATCAAATTTGATGTCTCCTTAAATGTTTTGACATCCATTCTGCAAAATCAAATCAAATGTTTTGACATCTAGTCTGCACAATCTTCTGCAGAATCAAATCAATTATTTCCTTAAATGTTTTGAGATCCATTATGCACAATCTTCTGTAGAATCAAATCTAATTTTTTTCTTAAATGTTTTGACATGCGCACAATCTTCTGCAGAATCAAATCCAATCATATCAGAAGTTTATGTAAATGTTTTGACATCTGCATAACCTTCTGCAGAAACAAAACATAGCAGAAGTTTCTATAAATGTTTTGACATATGCATAACCTTCTGCAGAAATAACACATATCAAAAGTTTCTGCAAATTTTTTGACATCTGTATAACCTTCTGCATAAACAACACATATTAGAAGTTTCTGTAAATGTTTTGACATCTGCATAACCTTCTGCAGAAACAACACATATCAGAAGTTTCTGTAAATTGTTTTGACATCTTTTCTTCAGAAATAAGGCAATGCAAACCTGTCATTTGCTTTTAAAAACACTTTTCTTGGACCACACAATATGTGAAACAAATCTTCACAGAGTCTTCAGAAGTTTCTGTAAAGATTCAGATAGTCTTCAGAAGTTTTCGTAAAGCTTCAAAGAAACTGAAATTGGGCTCGCTACAATGTCATACCAACAAGTCTAGACATTTTGCCCAACATCTTTGTTTTCCCAAAATGAAGCCAATCACTAACACACGAGACCTAACAAGTTTGTTTATTCAAGAGCATAGTTATCTTATGGTCTTGTAATATATTTGAAGGTTGAAGCTGAAAATGAAAAATCTTGGCTTAAGGTTGTTGGAGTGGATCTGTGTAAAAGCTCAAGTTGTTGGGATAATCATGTGAAAAAGGTCAAGTTTTTAAGGTTGTAGGGTTGATCCTGCATAAAATCACATGTTATTGTTTGGTATAAATTTCAAGAGAAAACCCTGGGAAACTGAAGTAAGTTGTGTGGTTTAAGGACGAACCAGGATAATCTCGTGTGTGATTTTTCTGTTCTTAACTCTTTATATTTGTGCCATTTATTTTCCTCATTGTTATTTATCCTTTTCGCTGCTTATTCCATGTGTATCTATAAATCTAATATAATTCGTTTAAAATCAATTGTTTTGTATTTTTTTTTTAAATCTGAATATCATAATTCTCCCCTCCCTCCCCCCCCCCCCCCCTCTCTCTCTCTCTCTCTCTCTCTCTCTCTCTCTCTCTCTCTCTCTCTCTCTTATGTTTGGAGTCACTTGTTCAAAAAGTGGCATCAGAGTCTAATAAATTCCAAAATGACCTAATAATCATAATCACTTGTTAACTTAAAATATAATAAATCTAATGACCCCCCCCCCCCCACACACACACACAAATTTAATATAAAATGAGATAAAACACATATGTTAACATTTTAACCATGAAATTCACGAGTGCAGGTGAAAACACACAAGGAAAACACAAAATTATTCAGTGATAAAAGAAAGCTTGCTAGTCAAGGACAAAAGCTCGCCCAACTAGAGACAAGCCGAAGACTGGGCAAACTAGAGCACCTTGTTAGCTCCATCTCGCCAAGCGAAGAATATAATATTTTCAGGTGAGTGTAGGCAATTGGAGGTTCCTTCCTGGCCAAGTACTTAAGATTTAAGCATTAAATCTCGCTATGAGAGGTGACCGTCTCACTAAGCAACACAAACTAGAACTCACTAGATGATTCAAAGACTTTGTCGAGCGAGGATACCATAATAGAACTCTATAAATATAGTTCTTAGTCATTTCTTTTCAAATTCCATTTTTTTTTTATTAGTTATATATATAGACACATTGTAATAGTTAAGAATTTTTTACCACAAGAGAGAATTGAGAAGGAAATTTGTAAGAGAGGTATCAAAGAATCAAGGTGAAGGCTTTGTCCGATTGAGAAATCTCGTGGATGCATTTTCATCTTCTTCTTCCTGATCAACATTGTAAAGCTAAAATGAGTAAGTGTAGCTAAATTCGCTTTTGTTAAGGTTAGGTATAGTATCCAAACACTATTGTATTCACATTGATCATAGTGTTATATGTTCTAGTTAGACGTTAATATTGATGATTATCTTCGTTCTGAATGCTTGTTATGAAGTATCTACTTATAACTTATTAGAATGATTTTGAAATGATATTGAAAGATACTTTCTTATCTAGATAAAATATTTTCACTTGTTAGATGCTAAACTCTATACGCAGATTTAGATTTAACATTCACATATATTGTCAAATCTTAATGTTGCCGTACTAGTTAACCGACTGAGAAATTGTATGTTAGTCAATATGACTAATTTCACATTGTTATTTAGAGATAAACAACATATGTTGGGAAATAGGCGACAGTATTAGTTGATGGCTAAGAATTTGCATAACGAATCAAGAAAATACATAAAGACATTATAATGAAATCTAACCCCAACAACCTCAATTATATATGTTAAACTCTATTTTTATCTATTGTTATTTTTAATCTGGTTACCAAAACAAATCAAACTTTTCAAACATAAGTATTTAGAAGTAACAGTTTTCGATATTCACATTAGTTCTAGTGGAGACAATACAAACAATACTTACAAATATCTTACAAATATTTTCTTATTGTACTGCAACAAACATAATGGAGATGTTGTTAGGTACTGGAGTTTAGTAATTGAGAACATTGCAATAATTTTTGGTAGTTTAAGTATTTATATTTATATATGTTGATAATTGTTTATATCTGTGAACATCTCTTGATTTTTGTCCCGCTACTAAGTATCTGGTAGACTGTTGAATTAGCTTATGCGAGGAAAGATTATCGAAGATAAATTGTTATTCGATCCTGAAATTAAATGGACTACTTGCAAAAACAACAGTTAATGAAGAAGGAAATTATCCAGGAAAAAACAACTGAAAAAAGCTTTTGTTTCTACAAAAATAGAATAAATGACATAAAACAATAACCAAGCCAACAATGACAACAATAATCATAATTAGGCCAATAATAATGTTGGTGGCATGCCTTGTCACAATAGTCGAAGAAGGTTGACTCATATAGTTAGACCCATAAGAAATATCAGGACAACCGAAATGAAAACTCATTTATTACAAATCTTGTATGTTAATCGTTTTGTAGGATTGGACCATGATGATCCATATACACATGTTACGAAATTATATGAGTTGTTTGGATCTCTTGGAGTTATCGAAGAATAAGAGGAAGAAATATTAACGCGGTTGTTCTCTCATTCCTTGATCAGTAAAGCCCAAGAATGGTACTTGGATCAACTCACACAAGTGATGATAAATTGGAATACACTAGAGGTAAAATTTCTCAATAGGTTTTTCCCACATGATAAGTTTATGGAAGCAAATAGTACCATCATTGTGTTCTCCCAAGGATCATCATAAATATTATGTGAAGCATAGGAGTGATAAAATTTCATGTTGTGTTGCGTAGATGCCCAAACTATGGTTTGGATAACTTTACTCAAATCCACATCTTCAAAGATGGGCTACAACAGTGGCTGAAGCTACTCCTTGATGCAAGATCTCTCATGTCAAAGAGTGATGAAGATGTGATTGCAAATATTAAATGAATGGTGCTAAGTGATCACTAGGGGAAATATAATAGAAACCTTGCACGAAGGAAAGATGACATCATTGAACTAAATTTTATTGATGCAATCTTGGCACTAAATAAGCTATCAATTCAAACAGTAGATGAATTGGCAAAGCAATTTCCAAAACTACCTCAATAGCTTAAAGAAATGCACGAAGCATCGAAACATCGTTAAACCACTTACTGTGAATTGTGTAGCGGCAATCACCCAATAGCATTATGGCCACCTTTAGACGAAGAGGTCAATTTTGTAAGAAATCAACAAAGGTCGGGGGTACCATAATAACAACTTCCAGAGATGAAACAAATACAACCAAGGTTGGAGACCAAAGGCCAAATCATCAAATAGATATCAACCATATAAAAGTCATAACAGGCTCCTGAATAGCAAGATAGAACAACAAAATTAGAGGAAACCCTGAACTAGCTTCTGCATATGTTAAAGGTAAACCAAAAAAATGCCAAAGCCTCGATTAAGAACCTTGAAACACAAATTAGTTAGATTTCTAAGCATATGTAAAATCACCAGTCAAGAGCATTCAACGTAAATACTAAGACAAATCCAAAAGAACATTGAAATAAAATTACAACCATAAAGTGAAGAATGTTATGGAACCAGAAGAGATTGTTGTTAAAATCCCGAAAGAAAAAGAAATAGAAAAACAACTAGAGAAAGAAAAGGAGATGTAAGATCAAACAGAGAAGGGAGAAAATGTTGAAATATGAACTTATTTAGAATATAATTTATCTCCAAGCTCCAAGTCAAAGCAAAAAGAAAAGGTGATATTTAATTTTAGTATTTAAACAAATTTTATGTAACCATGTGTTAATTGAAGTCTTGAAGCAAATTTCCACATTACCCAAAAAGATCTAGACGAAGAAAAGTATGTTAATAAAGACATCATTCAACTAGAAACAAGTTGTCATCCCACCATTCTACAAAAAGATAAAGATCACACTGGATTTACAATACACAATATACATAGTAAAAATTGACAATGCACTTATTAATTTGGTGTTAGTGTAAAACTTCGATTCAGTTCAGAGGATACTCAACTAAAAACTTCATCTTGGTTCAAATTTAGTCTGTGTTAAATCTCAATTTGATTTGAAGACTAACAAATTCAAGATTTGCTTATTGATTGATTTGAAGACTAACCGTTTAAAATTTTGTTCACCGCTTAGTTTGGAGAATAACTGTTTTTCAAACCCTATTTATTGTTTGGTTGGAAGTTATCTTAAAAATTTTATTTCTTTATATAAGGGGATTTGTGAACATAACATTTTAAAATCTCTTAAGACTAATATATACTCTCAAGATTAATTCTTAACCAAATTTGTATAATTCTCTATTGTTATCTCCCCAGTATTTTTGTAAATTTTAAAATTAGAAAATTTTGTTATTTTAACAAATATAAAAATGAAAAGTCAATGTAAGTTTTTCTTTTTTCTTTATATTTTATATTATTATCGGTAAGATAAGGTTGAAGTATTCATTTCCCTTCCCTTATTAATACTATTTTTGTTTATTAAAATAAAACACTGGTAAACCTTTTTAATAAATGCGAAAAGACACCAATATTGGCATTTGTTTGCGGAATGTCCCAAAACTGATACACGTAGCAACGCCATCCCTCTTACGTGCCGAAACCATGGTTGATGACTTATCATTGTAGGTCGACATAGTAGTGGCTCTATGGGATCAACCTATTCTCTTTCTCATGCTCAAATCGTGACTTAAAGTGTTGATGCATGAATTATTAAGATGTAAAAATGAAGGAAATAGAGACAGCAACAATAGGTTGTGTAATAGGAGTGTGTGCTTTGGTATCTGGTGGCTGCAAATTTGTTAGGTCTATATTATCAAAGCTTAGCGAGTTATGTGGAAACAGTGGTGAAAGAAGTGATCAAAGAAAACATGAAGATGCAAGTGGAAGACAATAGTGCCACTGCATCAAGATCCAGCACGGTGGCTTTCTTCGGCGGTTTCGGCTGCCGGATGGTGACATAGTACGGAAACTCCATGGCATGTCAAAGTGTAGTAGTGTTAAAGAATGACAAGTATTTTCAAGAGAGAAACTACAATTTGCTTGATTACAAATGTCACAAGAGGTAGTTGTATTGACAACTAAATGATTATAGGATTATATTTTTAGGACTTTCTCGATTAAAGTAACATTTTTCACATTTTTATGTGTTTAAAACACTTCCTGAATGTTTACATAGAAATTTGAAGTAGTTCTGAATTTCTCTAATTTCAAATTATTAATCGCTCTTCTTTATCCCATGTCTTTGGTCCTCTTTAATTTAACTAATTATCATGTTATAATAAGGATTTAAAATATATTACTACTATTCGATTTTATAGGAATTGCGGATTATTAGAATATGTTCGTAATGGAACTGGAAAGACTTGAAGTTATTACAAGAAAAATGGACTACCACCAATGAAAATCATAATTCTAAAAAAAAATGTTAGTCACGTTTAAGGGTGTGAAAAAAACAAGTTCATAAGAACCATTTTAAAGATACGGTGCACCAATTTTAAAAACCCATATTACTTAGTTTGAAAATTAACCCAGACATTTTATTAAAATCACAAAAAATCAATATCCACTTTTTAAAATCAATATATAAATGATTATCCTTTTTTTAAACATAATGTGTTTTGCTTTTTCTCTATTTTAGGTTCATAAATGATAATTAAAATAATGTATATTTAATATTAAATAATGTATATTTAATAATAAAAAAAGTCATAAATATTGTTTTTATGATAAGACAAAAAAAATATATTAATTACATTTTCTTGAATATAGCTTTGTGCTAAACTCATTTTCTTAAAATGATGTGTTTAGTTTCTCCTCCCACATTCAACATAATATAGTAAGTATTTTTTGGTAGGTTGAAATTATATAATTACTAGCCTCTTTCCTTAAATTAATTCATTCATCAGACTCATATTTATTTTAAGAAATCTCTTCCACTTTTGTAAAATGAAAATAAAGATTGATGGAGTCATGAAAATGGCAACTATAAAATACTATACAAAGAGATAACAATTTTTTGAGAAGGGGAAACAAAAGAGAATTATATATATATATATATATATATATATATATATATATATATATATATATATATATATATATATATATATATATATATATATATATATATATATATATAAACAGTTTTTTATCATTTTTTCTTCGCCAACGAATAGTGATTGATTTCAAAAAGGATTTGATAGAGTTAAAAAGTTATTGTAATGAAAATTAAATTTGAGGAAAATTTGGTTTTAAAATTGATTCAAACAAAAACTATTTTTTTGTGCAAACCGGTTATTAACCAAACCGATCCAAACATAAACCAATTTTAAAAAAATAAACCGGTTTCGTCAAAGTGGTTTAAAAACCAAACTAATCCATACATTTGGTTCAATTTGGTTTGGGTTTTGAACCATGCACACCCCTAGTCACGTCGTTAAATATTTAAAATAAAAATAAAAACAAAAATCAAATGTTGCCACGTAATTTTCACGTTTTTAAATATTTAAAATCAAATTTTATCACGTTATTTTTACGTTGCAAATTTGTCACGTGATTTCCACGTCACTAAATATTTAAAATTAAAAAAATGAAAAGTTGTTCACGTGATTTTGATTTTCACGTTCTCATTCATTCTTTAGATCTTCCTTTCAAAAGTCTCTCTCTCTACTTACATACATCATCAAGATCAATCAAAATCAAAGACAAAATTTGCCAATGATGTTATTGCTCGGCGACACTGGTGCAGCGTTGATGATGAGGTCACGTGGTGGTGATCGTTTTCGTGTCAGAAGTGAGGTCATATGGTGTCATACCCTCAAATATACCTTACCCTCATACAATCTCCATAACATTAATTCATGAGCATACATCCCATATATATCATCTTATATGCATCTGCCACAATGATCCACAAACTCAAGACATGGGGGTTCATCTATGAAGCTTCAAGATCCCTGATCATGTTGAGGTGTGCCCATGCCACCTTAACCCTAGTCCTCATTCTCAAGTATCCCACAACCTTGGAGGATCACTCAAGACATCTCATTCACTCTCCAAAACCCTAATTAGATGGTGAACCCTCACTTAAGACATGTGAAGATTCATCTGGTCACCCAAGGACCTCAACCCTAGCTCTTGACCCTCAGTGGCTTGTACAAGTCATGGTTCACTGTGTGCCTTGACCATACCATTGAGTACCCTTAATATCCAAATTTTGTTCATGCCGCGATCTTTTGGATCACCTCAATACACTCTTGCATCCACAAACCCTAATTTGTCTGGCTATGACTCTTGATGAAACTTGTGGTCCAAGAAACCCTAATTTGTGCATCTTTTGATTCTATGCATTGGCCCACTTTATCATCTCATCATTCAACACTCCATTCACCTTCAGTTCAAGTCATTTTCAACCACAATTCATCAATCAAACACCAATTTCATTCATCGTACAAGTCCTTAGTTTGATCATGAACTTTGAACTTTCAATACATTGATTTCACACATGGACTTGACCTAAACTCATCCCACCAAGCACCAAACCTCATCTCTTATCAATTTATGATCATTTCAGCTTCAAAAATCTATCATGGTGCCTTAAAAATCAATAAATCACAAAATGACATTTCTAGGTCATGTTGTTTGGTCACATTTTGGCAAGAATGGCCTACCATTTGATCCAAAACCCATAACTTTTTCACCTTTCAAGCTTTTCAAGATCTTCTTTGAGCCAATTTTCCTAATTAAATCCCTGTTCAACTTTTTTTCAAGGTCCAATACCTAATTCATTGAGAAAGGGCCTCAATTTTTGGATTGGTCAAGATGCTTAGCCAGATCTAGAATCATGCTCATGACCCATACTTTACCTCATTGCCATTTCCAAACCACGACTCCGTTTGACCTGGTTCTTTTTGCATTTGATCAAGGGAATCGCAAAGAACGTTTGTCACAAGTTTCATGCAAAATGTATGAGCCAATTTCATTTGGCTCATGTTCAAAGTTGATGACTTGTCTTGGTGCACACACTAGACCACATTGAGTCAGATTTTGCATTATGATGCTCTAAGTATCCAAACCTCACTGTATTGATCCCTTCTGACCCCAAACACATTCCAAAACACTCCAAGACATGTTTGCAAGTCAACTTGGTTGGAATTAAGACCCATGTGATCAAACCCATGTCATGTGCAAAAGTTAGAATTTTCCCACAGCTCTGATCCAACCATCCTTGTCCCTCCTTTTTTATGCTAGGGTGAAAACAAACTGAGTTGAAGGGGAAACCAAGTCAAAAATACAGCAATACTTCCTCCACAAGTCTCACTTGAGCATGATTCGACCTCAATTTTGACCCTAAGATCCCTCATGCAATTTCATCATATGCATTAGCATTAGGATCACACATTGGCATCCTACTTACCCCTCTTTCATTGGGTTTGTTTTGGGAGAGATCACCAAGCACCATATGATTATATCATACTTGTATTTTATCATTTCACTAACCAAAATACCAAAAATATGTCTTTGTATTTGCCTAACTCTTTTGTAGGTAGGGCATGATCCTCATTGATCTATCAAGTCCACATCTAGGGTTTGAGACCCTCATGGCTAAAAAGCATAATCAAATATTGACCCACAATGTATATAAGCATCATATATGAGTCCCATTGATCTCTACATGTTATATTGATCAAGTATAATTCAAGAGTTTGAAAGTGATTTGTCTTGGAAACCCTAGTTTGACTGGGTATCTTGAGTAACTTCTCCAACATGTTACCTCATCAATTGATCAAATTTCTCAAGGGACACTTCAAAATTCATAATCTTATGCATATATGATCTACCATGAGCCTAAAAAGTCAAGATAATTGAAGGTTAGCAAGTTGGTTGTTGGTGGTTGGCCAGATGAATTCATCTGATCAAAACAGGGTCTCCCTAGACCCTATCTCCTTAAATTTTTACCATATGAAAATTATTCCAAGGGAAACGTTACTCTAAATGACATTCCAAACAACTTTCATGTTGAGACCTAGAGCTAGTTTTGCTTAGAAAATCATTTTCTATGTTGAAACATTATAGGTCATTTTGTCTAAACCCTAATTTGAAAGTCAACTTCCCAAGGTCATAACTTGCTCCATTTTTATGATATGAAAGATTTCCAAGTTGCACAATCAAATTCAAGATGTCTAATTCAACTTTTATTTTTGGAGTGAGAGTTGATTCAACGTTTATGAGCATGTGATATGAGGATACATTATAGGTCATTTTTGACCTATACCATTGAACAAGTGATTTTCCTCAATTTCAAAAATGCATAACTCTATCATTCTAAATCCAAATGACATGAAATTTGTTACCATTTTTAGGTTCTTTTGAAGAGCTACAACTCTGATGAAGACACTTTTCTCATTTGAAGCTCACATAAAATATTAAGCAAGGTGGAATATCGAGATATATGGCTTGACACTTAGAAAAATTTTCAACATGTTGAAATTTCCAAACTTCCACCTCAAAATTCACCATGATCCAAGCTCCAAATGTAAAAGTGTACAACATCAAACTTGTTCCCCTTGACCTAAGCTTTCCAAAGAACCCAAGTTCATCCATTTTAGATGCAGTTTTCTAGGTCTAGGCATGGCTTTAACAGAGCTGCATCATTGGAGAAAATCAAATGTCCAAAACTCCACATATCATTGCCTTGCCACTCAAGCCTCATTTGAACTTCAAAACAGTTGGATATGGATTAAAATGGATTGCTTCATGGGCCTATACGCTCCCATGCAAGCTTGTGCATGAAATGACCAAATTTAGCAATTTTTCAAGTGTGCAATTATCAATCCCAAATGCTATAAATACAAGGCCTCTAAGCTCAATTCAAACACACCTTGCGCGCCATCTTTGCCCCCCAATTGAAACCCTCACTTTTCAAAGGAAAACCTGAGAATTTTCAACTTGAAAATTGAGTTTAAATCTCACTGTTTGGAGATTCGAGAACTCCAGGATCCAAAGCTTTGTACCATTGTTAAACCTCTCCTGCAAGCTTCTCAAGTGTGATCAGATCATGTTTGAAGCAAGCAACATCAAGTTCTGCACAACATTGAAGGTAATTTTCAGAAAACTTCATCTCTTTGATTCTCACTCAATTCTCTTGGATCTTTGGTTGTCTGAAGTCCTACCAATGTAGGAAAAAAGATTGAGTTTCTTAGAGGTCAAGTCGAAGCAACTCAGTTGACACGCCTCAAAATTCAACTCCTCATATCTTTTTATATATTCGTGCTCTACGCCATTTTTTGTTTCAGATCATGTCCTCCTTTTTCATTTTCTTGATGGTGATGAGTGAACCAGTTCGGTGGACCTCGCCTGAGAAGGTGACCGGAGGTCCAGCGCCGTGGTGTGCTGGAAAGGTTCTGAGCCATTGATCTCATTTGAATTGTTTTAATATCACGTGTTGGTTTTAATTACCATCCCTACAGCGCATCGACTTAGGTCTATTGTGGAATGCGCGTTTGTGTCCGCTTGATCTGCCACCTCAATTAATGAGGGAGATCAAGTGGTTCACGTTTTTTTGATTTTTTGATTTTTGTTTTAATTCATTTGATTTTCATTAATTCATATTAATTTTAATATTGATCCAAAAAATATGAGAGTTTCACCAAAAAATATTAAATAAATTCCTCTTTCATATTCTGAATTAAAATTATTTTTTGGATCATTATTAATATTTTTCATGATTTAATTGATTTTGTGATTTTTTTTAATTGTTTAAAAATACTTTTAAGTCTTTAAAAATTTTGAAATTTTTTCTCCAAGGTCCTTTGACCTTTTTTGATATATGATAAATCTCATGGCCATTTCTTTGGTATTTTGATGAGGTTTGGGGAATTTGGCAAACCATATTTAATTTAAATGCCTTATTTTAGTATTTTTAATTTGAATAAATGCCAAATAATTGTGTTGACCTCTTGTGATGGTTTGTGTAAGTTTGACTTGTGTTGTTGGGCCTTGGTCAAGGTTGATTTGACTTTGCTAGGTTAATATCATTGGATTTAGGGGATTGATGGAATGTACATTTCATCTCTCAAAATGAATGAATGATATTAATTTGGTAAAAGTCCTCCTTTGACCAATTTGAGTTTTGATCCATTCCCCTCCCTCTTCATCTATTTCCCATTCTTTATGGATTCATCTCATTTGGCTTATGATATCTCTAAGTCCTAAGGCTAGTTGATTGCAAAATCAACATAAGTATGGATGAGATTAGGCCACCTCTTTTGCATATTCTTTTTGTGTGTGGTATGTTTCATGAGCATAGTCGATTATACTATGTCTCTAACATGCATTAACACCAAAATTTTATTGCCCGACCTCAAATAGTTGGGACTTCTACATAAGTCCAATTACGATTGCTTAACATAGCGCTAAATTTTTGACACAAAATACATAGCATTCTAGTTAGTAAGATTGTAAGTCTCCCCTCTTTCATGGTATTGTGTGGAAACTTGGCCTTTTTTCCTTCCTTTGGAAAATGTCTTGGTTCAAGGATCCATGCTTGTGATAAGTGGGTTGAGTGTTCTCCAAAGAATGACTTAAAGAAAAGGAAAAGGAAACAATACTAACTTCTAACTCATTAACAACTAACATTTAATTTCAAGTCCTTTATTTTAATTCACTTTAATTTTTAAGCTCTATTCATTTGCCATTATTCATACCATTCTAATTGTTTATGTTAATGTAACTTTCACTTTGTCCATTTGGACCATATTGTGTGATATATCTTGTTTGTGTATATTGTGTTTGTTTGTATGGTCTTTGACCATTAATGTACATAATAAGAACAAAAACCCTAAAAAAAAATTGCGTGGACTGTTGACTTGATCTTGAACAATTGGACTTAGAATCTAGGCAACATTCCTATGCTAGAGGACTTGGCCAATGCCAACTTGTGTGAAACCAAATGCTTGCAGTTTGAAACTTCATCTGATACATCTTTGAAGATCCATTTGAGTTCATCTGCAACATCATCATTGTGAAGTTGTTATTTTGAACCTATGACTTATGGAATTCATCTGTTACATGAACAAATTTGAAGAAGATTATGGAGTGGCTAAATCTTGGATGTGGCTATCTTTATTTGATGCCTTGCTCTTCAAGATTGATATAATTGTGCATTGTGTGTTGCTTTATTCAAAATGTCCAAGGGAATTTGGGTTTCTATAAGACATTCTTGTCTATTGGATTGCTACCCATCGGTCAGATCTTTTCAACTCTTAACTTTTAATTTTGTGCATAGGATTAGTCTCTTCATCTCCTCCCCATTTCTTTAATTTCAAAATCTCTTCCTACTTTTGAAAAACTTCTTTGTTTGAACTTGTTATTTTCTAAACTTTGACTACTTTGCAAACTAGAAACTTTGGCCTTATGCCATTGTATTTTCAAACTTCTTTTCTTAAATCAAACTTGTAAATATACTTAACTATGATTGACCTAAACTTTCAAAAAGCCAAAAAGAACTAACTCATTCAAACCATTTTTAGATCTTGGTGCCTCTCAAACTAAATTTTTGTTAAAAGTTATGCATCCACTTTGAAATTTGTATCACGAACTACGAGGTTTTGATCCCTCATTTTTATGTTGGTACGTAGGCACAAGTCCGAAGGTCTTGTAAAACACAAAAATATAATTAATGAATTCTTTTCTCATCCCCCCATTCTATTTGTTTGTAAACATCACTTTGTAAAAGATACATATGCACACAAAAAGGGCCCCCCAAGAGTACCTAGGACACTTTGGATGCTACTTTTTTGTGTGTATATAATTTTATATATGTGATGTATGTATATTTTTTTGTATGATATAATTTGCTTATTGTGCTTGGTGATCTATGAGTGGTGAGATAAGTTCTAACCCGAACTTGAGTACAATTAAGGTAGGAGAATAGTATAGTCATGTTCGACTTGTATGGAGTAGTCCTTAACAAGGTTGCTTGAGATCCATCTGCTCAGTGGAGACTCTTTTGGATTTGGAAATGTCACACAAGTATTTATGGTTAGGCATTACTATCTCTAATTTGGGTCTAAGAAGCTGAGGACTGTAGAACATTTACCCTCTCTTGGCCTATTTAGGACGTAGTGCGGAAACTATTCAAGTGTAGACTTGATAACATTTGTTACATGATACTACACTCAGATGAGTTTCTCTTGAGAATATTATGGGTTGATGAGTCAGTCATCTTAACCTGTAATATCTGATAGATGGAATTAAGACTCTGAGAACTTTTTAGAACATGATCTATAGGTTTTTATCCTTTGTTCACTCCTTTGGGATGGTTCTCACCCATACTATATGCTCGTGACTTACAACAAACCCTTGATTATTGGTTGATCCAATCAAGTCTTGTTAATATCAATGGAACTTGGGTGTTGATAAGGTGAAATCCATAATCCACCAAAATGGATGATTGATCTTGACAGACTTGATTCATCCCTTGACCTTTGTTTGTTTTCCTTGTGTGTGATCCCTTATTTGTGATTATTGTATTCATGCTGTAGCACCTCAAATTTGCACCCCCCATTCATGCATTCATTCCATTTTTTTAGGTCATTAACATTACATTAACACTACATAGTGCATTGCATCATATCAATAAGAACTGGTATCAAGAGAATTCATCTGTGCAAAGAGAGCAAGTTTTCCTTGAGATGAAGGCCACATGGTTATTCTGAAGAGCTTATATGAGCCAAGGTTCATTTTTGAAGCAACTTTACCAAGTGCTAGAGGCTCAAAAGTCATCAGTGCATGTCCAGGTCATCTGGGGCCCATGAAAGTCAATTGAAATTCAACTGAGGGCTAGGAGGTGGAGAAAGGGTTTGAGACACTTCATTCATGTCCAAAAGAGGTTTATTCATCATGACAAACATCTACCTTGAAGATTTTGAAGTTAGATCAAAAGTTTCCCAAAATGGAAAGTGACCTGTAATTTCAAGTTTCCAAAAATGGCAAGTTTTTGGACCACTTTCAACTTGACTTTCCAACATCAAAGAAGCTTCAAATGAAATTTTGTCCAACACGAAAGTTGAAGATCTTTCTCTCCCATTTTCAAAAAGTCCAAGATCATGAGCATCTGATGGATGGTTGAGAAGATATGATCCAATCATTGCCAAGTGTGCATGGAACTTCAAAATGCCATAACTTTTGATCTAAAACTCCAAATTGAGTGCCTCTTTTTGCATAATACATGTCATGACCTATATTTTCCAAAACCAGCATTGCATTGCATGAAATTTGTTCATATAATCATTTGGCCATGCATGTGATTTTTGGAGGGAAAATCATGAATTTAAAATTGGTGCATCACATGAGCTTTTTGATCACTCCATGGTGTTCATAAGTGGATTTTAAGTGTAATTGAATGGTAAGGTGGTACTGTTCACGTTCATGTTGCATGCATGGGGTGAATTTTCCAAATTTGCACTACACCTCATTTTGCATTAAAATTTCATTAGCCATGCCTAAGTGTAATTAGCAATGTGATTAAGGAAGCATATAAAAGGCTAATCATAACAGAAATTTTCAGTTTCATTCATTCTAGATCTAGATTTGAGTTTTCCCTCCAATATTGCTCTCAATCATAATTCAAAATTTCTCCACATAGCATATGATTTTGATTGCAGATTCTTGCTCCTGGATCAGCATTTGGTAGGATTCAAGCCCTTGATTGAAGAATTCGGACCAGAATCAAGGTGTGCAAGCTCAAGAACATGACCATGGAAATTGAAATCTGAGCTAGATCCAAGCATCTCCAAGCTTCAATTCGTGCATCAAACTTCAAATCATCATCTCAGGAGTGAATTTGGACACGTGCAAGGCCTCAAATCCATCGTTTCATTGTTCTGCTCTCCAAGAAGGTTAGAAATCGATGATCTTAATTCATGATTTTATGTGCATAGAGTTGTAGATCTTTGAATGCTGGTTGCACTGATGTAAATTTCATGAAAAATGGTTGAGAATTGGTTGAGATATGTTAGTTTAAAGTTTGAATGTACAAAATGTTTTTGATCGATTCTCACAATCCATGATTATTTAGACTTAAATAAGGCTGGATCCGTGTTCTACATGTTACAAGCTTTCGTTTGGTATATGATTTTGCAAATTCTGGAAAAAAATTAATGGAGGTCACTGTTCATCCACCGTCTTCAAGAAGAAGACGGTGGTTTCCACCGTGCCTGGCCGTATGCACCGCCGCCTAGGGTTTGGCCTGGTTCAGTCTTCAAAAGTTACTGTTGGCGCGCCTATAATGTTTGGGTACCGAGTTCGATCCCTTCCTGCGCGCATTTCATTTTTCATTTTAATTACTCACAGCCAAAACGCTGTCGTTTTGGAGCGTGCCTGGTTCGATCCTGCATGAGCGCATTTCCAAATTTCTCATTTCATTTTCATTTTATTTCATGATTTGCATTTTATTTCATTTTATTCTCCAACTTTGAAAAATCATAACTAATTGAAAACAAGTCCAAATTGAATGCAATTTTTTCTCACATGCTCCTTGAAGTGTCTACTATTTTATGATGTGATTTTCTGATTTTTATCATTTCTGGATTTTGAATGGTGAATTGTTATTTGAACATGTATGCAAATGTGACATGCTTCATTCATTCTATTGTGAAATGCTCAATAATGATCCAAATGCCATGAAATTTTACACACTGATTCCCAACATGTTGCATGATTTTAGAGGCTTGGTTGTGCATTTTTAGCATTTTTTATATCTGTTTTAGACACATGGATGTATGGAGTGATAATGTGTGTCATACAATTTGATGTCATACTTGTGCATTTTCATTTCTAGGTCAATTGAACTTTGTTGATTCTAATTTTTGGCATGATGATTGTGTTTGACATGTTGTATGCCCATAAACATTTTCATGTCTGTTTGTTTCATTTCTGTTTTGATATGGAATTTTGATTCTTGATGCCCAATTGTGTGCTTTGAAATTGCCTTTGCCTTATCATGCTCATTAGATGGCTTGACTTTGTGATTTAGACTTGGTCCTTTTTAGGACATGTTCTTACTTATTTAAATGTGCTGCATGTTGAATATTGGTTGCTGTTTTGACTTTTTGCTTGGACTTTTACCCTAGCCTTTGCCCTAGGGGTTTGTACTCACAATTTGAGCTTTGCCTTTCAGGTTCAAGCAATTAGTCCTCATGGATGATATGATCTCCTTACTTGAGATGCAAGTTACTTTGGTTAACTAACCTTGCTGTTTTGTAGGTCACTTGAATGGTGAAACAATTTGAGTTGATTGCACTTTGCACCTTGTTTTGTGTACATATTGGAAACCACTGTTGTTTGTCTGTTAATTGTTTGTCTGAATGTGAATATTGACTTGTTTGATTTTCTTACAGGTACTTTAGCCGCTTTAACTCATTGCTTGAGTTGCTTTGCTTTGCTTGTGGTTGGCATACCACCTAGGTAATCATCCTCTAACTCCATATAGTCTGGAAGACCTGCCATTTCTTTTGGCAGGCACCTGTCTGAAGCCCTCCTTAAGAGGCCATGTTTTTGTTTGTTTAAGTTTGTGCTAAAGACCTCAATGAGGCATGGTTACATGTTAAGACCTCCTAAGTGAAGAGGCGATAGGCAGATAAAAGGGATGTGCAATCCATCCCCTGCTATTCAGTTGAGTCTTTCATTTTGCTCGCACTACGTGCTGATGCAATTTGAATAAACACCCAAAATCTTGTTGTGTCAGTCATGTGGAATAGGGTCCCTCATTCTGGACCCTCACACCTTCTTTGATTAAAGCTCACCCAGGCTGGGTTAAGAGCTATGAGGTCTAACCCTCATCTCCCATTTCATCTGCTCACCCTGACGGTCAATGTCAATGGTTAAGAGCCTTATACACCCCTCCAGTATTTGGCTTGTTTGTCAAGGTCGATATGACCCCTTGACTAAAGCCCAGCCTTGTATGAGCCGCTTGTTTGCATATAGCGTGTGGTGATTGCTTTTGATGTTTATCTGCTTTTGCTTCTCACCTCCTTTTCTGTAGGAATCGTACGTTTAACTTTCGAGGAAGTTGAACGTATGTAGAATTAGGACTTGAGTTGACTCACTTCTTGTGTGAGTCAAACTCTTGATTAGAGACCTCAACATAGGGATCGTTTGCATGAAAACTTCTAGGCTCGAGTCGTAGTCTCCCTTTTAGTTGTTATCTCCCTAGTCTCTGGTTAGGATAGTTTTTCCCTGTTAAGGGGAACTACGTCGCCCTGATCCTCATACCAGATGAGGTACGTAGGCAGGAGATTGAGCTGATCTCTCCGGGCGCCCTTTTTCTTTTTTGTGTGTGTTTTACTTGACAGCTATTAGGTCCGAGGTCCAGACTCCCTATTAGTTTGTCGTCGCCCTTTTTGTTTTGTTGCGTGTGTTTTGTTCGCCCTTTTTCTTTTTCAACCCTTTTGTGTTGTGTGTGTTAGGAGATGGATGTAAGACCAGCGATTGGCATTCTGTATCCTATTTGCGTTTGTTTGTTTGGAGTCTGATGTAAGTCCAGCGATTGGCATTCGGTTTCCCGTTTGTTTGTTGTTTGTTTGGAGTCAGATGTAAGACCTGCCATTGGCAGTCTGTTTCCAATCGTGTGTTTGCTCTGACGTCTCAGCATCCTTTCAGTGTTTTGTTTCGGCGTGCGTTAGCCAAGCTACGAGTGCTCTGATTCTTACTATGGTTAGAGAAGATACGTATGCATAGGATGCGATGTCCTAGCAAGCACGTTTCCCATTTCCCCGAACTACGTCGACTCTGATGTTCGTGTCTGACGAACTACGTAGGCCCAGGATGCGACATCCTGCCGAGTCCGTTTCCTCCGTCTCTCATCTGTGTTTTTTTCCAGTGTGTGTGCATTCCTTGAGCAGTTATTCAGCAACCTTATTCTATCCTTTTCGAGCGTGGATCCCGTCGAGTACGACGGACGTGAGGGGGTGCTAATACCTTCCCCTTGCGTAACCGACTCCCGATCCTTGCAATCTCTGGTCATAAGACCATTTCCTTTCCAGGTTTACTTCGAGCGTTTCCTTTCCCTCCTTTGGGATAAATAACGCACGGTGGCGGCTCTGTGTCTTTTCCCGCCGGTTGTTTTTCGCGTATGCGACAGCTGGCGACTCTGCTGGGGATTTTGATATGTACCAAAGAACGGATACATGACCAGACATTGACCGATGACTGGAAAAAAGATACACAACCAGACGTCAACGGACGAATGGGAAAAACTCGACGTTTATCGACATCGACAGATGATGTTTACCGACACCAACAGAAGGACGATCAGACATTTACCGATGACTGGAAAAAAGATACACAACCAGAGAATTAATCTGTGCAAAGAGAGCAAGTTTTCCTTGAGATGAAGGCCACATGGTTATTCTGAAGAGCTTATATGAGCCAAGGTTCATTTTTGAAGCAACTTTACCAAGTGCTAGAGGCTCAAAAGTCATCAGTGCATGTCCAGGTCATCTGGGGCCCATGAAAGTCAATTGAAATTCAACTGAGGGCTAGGAGGTGGAGAAAGGGTTTGAGACACTTCATTCATGTCCTAAAGAGGTTTATTCATCATGACAAACATCTACCTTGAAGATTTTGAAGTTAGATCAAAAGTTTCCCAAAATGGAAAGTGACCTGTAATTTCAAGTTTCCAAAAATGGCAAGTTTTTGGACCACTTTCAACTTGACTTTCCAGCATCAAAGAAGCTTCAAATGAAATTTTGTCCAACACGAAAGTTGAAGATCTTTCTCTCCCATTTTCAAAAAGTCCAAGATCATGAGCATCTGATGGATGGTTGAGAAGATATGATCCAATCATTGCCAAGTGTGCATGGAACTTCAAAATGCCATGACTTTTGATCTAAAACTCCAAATTGAGTGCCTCTTTTTGCATAATACATGTCATGACCTATATTTTCCAAAACCAGCATTGCATTGCATGAAATTTGTTCACATAATCATTTGGCCATGCATGTGATTTTTGGAGGGAAAATTATGAATTTAAAATTGGTGCATCACATGAGCTTTTTGATCACTCCATGGTGTTCATAAGTGGATTTTAAGTGTAATTGAATGGTAAGGTGGTACTGTTCACGTTCATGTTGCATGCATGGGGTGAATTTTCCAAATTTGCACTACACCTCATTTTGCATTAAAATTTCATTAGCCATGCCTAAGTGTAATTAGCAATGTGATTAAGGAAGCATATAAAAGGCTAATCATAACAGAAATTTTCAGTTTCATTCATTCTAGATCTAGATTTGAGTTTTCCCTCCAATATTGCTCTCAATCATAATTCAAAATTTCTCCACATAGCATATGATTTTGATTGCAGATTCTTGCTCCTGGATCAGCATTTGGTAGGATTCAAGCCCTTGATTGAAGAATTCGGACCAGAATCAAGGTGTGCAAGCTCAAGAACATGACCATGCAAATTGAAATCTGAGCTAGATCCAAGCATCTCCAAGCTTCAATTCGTGCATCAAACTTCAAATCATTATCTCAGGAGTGAATTTGGACACGTGCAAGGCCTCAAATCCATCGTTTCATTGTTCTGCTCTCCAAGAAGGTTAGAAATCGATGCTCTTAATTCATGATTTTATGTGCATAGAGTTGTAGATCTTTGAATGCTGGTTGCACTGATGTAAATTTCATGAAAAATGGTTGAGAATTGGTTGAGATATGTTAGTTTAAAGTTTGAATGTACAAAATGTTTTTGATCGATTCTCACAATCCATGATTATTTAGACTTAAATAAGGCTGGATCCGTGTTCTACATGTTGCAAGCTTTCGTTTGGTATATGATTTTGCAAATTCTGGAAAAAAAATTAATGGAGGTCACTGTTCATCCACCGTCTTCACGAAGAAGACGGTGGTTTCCACCGTGCCTGGCCGTATGCACCGCCGCCTAGGGTTTGGCCTGGTTCAGTCTTCAAAAGTTACTGTTGGCGCGCCTTTAATGTTTGGGTACCGAGTTCGATCCCTTCCTGCGCGCATTTCATTTTTCATTTTAATTACTCACAGCCAAAACGCTGTCGTTTTGGAGCGTGCCTGGTTCGATCCTGCATGAGCGCATTTCCAAATTTCTCATTTCATTTTCATTTTATTTCATGATTTGCATTTTATTTCATTTTATTCTCCAACTTTGAAAAATCATAACTAATTGAAAACAAGTCCAAATTGAATGCAATTTTTTCTCACATGCTCCTTGAAGTGTCTACTATTTTATGATGTGATTTTCTGATTTTTATCATTTCTGGATTTTGAATGGTGAATTGTTATTTGAACATGTATGCAAATGTGACATGCTTCATTCATTCTATTGTGAAATGCTCAATAATGATCCAAATGCCATGAAATTTTACACACTGATTCCCAACATGTTGCATGATTTTAGAGGCTTGGTTGTGCATTTTTAGCATTTTTTATATCTGTTTTAGACACATGGATGTATGGAGTGATAATGTGTGTCATACAATTTGATGTCATACTTGTGCATTTTCATTTCTAGGTCAATTGAACTTTGTTGATTCTAATTTTTGGCATGATGATTGTGTTTGACATGTTGTATGCCCATAAACATTTTCATGACTGTTTGTTTCATTTCTGTTTTGATATGGAATTTTGATTCTTGATGCCCAATTGTGTGCTTTGAAATTGCCTTTGCCTTATCGTGCTCATTAGATGGCTTGACTTTGTGATTTAGACTTGGTCCTTTTTAGGACATGTTCTTACTTATTTAAATGTGCTGCATGTTGAATATTGGTTGCTGTTTTGACTTTTTGCTTGGACTTTGACCCTAGCCTTTGCCCTAGGGGTTTGTACTCACAATTTGAGCTTTGCCTTTCAGGTTCAAGCAATTAGTCCTCATGGATGATATGATCTCCTTACTTGAGATGAAGTTACTTTGGTTAACTAACCTTGCTGTTTTGTAGGTCACTTGAATGATGAAACAATTTGAGTTGATTGCACTTTGCACCTTGTTTTGTGTACATATTGGAAACCACTGTTGTTTGTCTGTTAATTGTTTGTCTGAATGTGAATATTGACTTCTTTGATTTTCTTACAGGTACTTTAGCCGCTTTAACTCATTGCTTGAGTTGCTTTGCTTTGCTTGTGGTTGGCATACCACCTAGGTAATCATCCTCTAACTCCATGTAGTCTGGAAGACCTGCCATTTCTTTTGGTAGGCACCTGTCTGAAGCCCTCCTTAAGAGGCCATGTTTTTGTTTGTTTAAGTTTGTGCTAAAGACCTCAATGAGGCATGGTTACATGTTAAGACCTCCTAAGTGAAGAGGCGATAGGCAGATAAAAGGGATGTGCAATCCATCCCCTGCTATTCAGTTGAGTCTTTCATTTTGCTCGCACTACGTGCTGATGCAATTTGAATAAACACCCAAAATCTTGTTGTGTCAGTCATGTGGAATAGGGTCCCTCATTCTGGACCCTCACACCTTCTTTGATTAAAGCTCACCCAGGCTGGGTTAAGAGCTATGAGGTCTAACCCTCATCTCCCATTTCATCTGCTCACCCTGACGGTCAATGTCAATGGTTAAGAGCCTCATACACCCCTCCAGTATTTGGCTTGTTTGTCAAGGTCGATATGACCCCTTGACTAAAGCCCAACCTTGTATGAGCCGCTTGTTTGCATATAGCGTGTGGTGATTGCTTTTGATGTTTATCTGCTTTTGCTTCTCACCTCCTTTTCTGTAGGAATCGTACGTTTAACTTTCGAGGAAGTTGAACGTATGTAGAATTAGGACTTGAGTTGACTCACTTCTTGTGTGAGTCAAACTCTTGATTAGAGACCTCAACATAGGGATCGTTTGCATGAAAACTTCTAGGCTCGAGTCGTAGTCTCCCTTTTAGTTGTTATCTCCCTAGTCTCTGGTTAGGATAGTTTTTCCCTGTTAAGGGGAACTACGTCGCCCTGATCCTCATACCAGATGAGGTACGTAGGCAGGAGATTGAGCTGATCTCTCCGGGCGCCCTTTTTCTTTTTTGTGTGTGTTTTACTTGACAGCTATTAGGTCCGAGGTCCAGACTCCCTATTAGTTTGTCGTCGCCCTTTTTGTTTTGTTGCGTGTGTTTTGTTCGCTCTTTTTCTTTTTCAACCCTTTTGTGTTGTGTGTGTTAGGAGATGGATGTAAGACCAGCGATTGGCATTCTGTATCCTATTTGCGTTTGTTTGTTTGGAGTCTGATGTAAGTCCAGCGATTGGCATTCGGTTTCCCGTTTGTTTGTTGTTTGTTTGGAGTCAGATGTAAGACCTGCCATTGGCAGTCTGTTTCCAGTCGTGTGTTTGCTCTGACGTCTCAGCGTCCTTTCAGTGTTTTGTTTCGGCGTGCGTTAGCCAAGCTACGAGTGCTCTGATTCTTACTCTGGTTAGAGAAGATATGTATGCATAGGATGCGATGTCCTAGCAAGCACGTTTCCCATTTCCCCGAACTACGTCGACTCTGATGTTCGTGTCTGACGAACTACGTAGGCCCAGGATGCGACATCCTGCCGAGTCCGTTTCCTCCGTCTCTCATCTGTGTTTTATTCCAGTGTGTGTGCATTCCTTGAGCAGTTATTCAGCAACCTTATTCTATCCTTTTCGAGCGTGGATCCCGTCGAGTACGACGGACGTGAGGGGGTGCTAATACCTTCCCCTTGCGTAACCGACTCCCGATCCTTGCAATCTCTGGTCGTAAGACCATTTCCTTTCCAGGTTTACTTCGAGCGTTTCCTTTCCCTCCTTTGGGATAAATAACGCACGGTGGCGGCTCTGTGTCTTTTCACGCCGGTTGTTTTTCGCGTATGCGACAGCTGGCGACTCTGCTGGGGATTTTGATATGTACCAAAGAACGGATACATGACCAGACATTGACCGATGACTGGAAAAAAGATACACAACCAGACGTCAACGGACGAATGGGAAAAACTCGACGTTTATCGACATCGACAGATGATGTTTACCGACACCAACAGAAGGACGACCAGACATTTACCGATGACTGGAAAAAAGATACACAACCAGAGAATTCATCTGTGCAAAGAGAGCAAGTTTTCCTTGAGATGAAGGCCACATGGTTATTCTGAAGAGCTTATATGAGCCAAGGTTCATTTTTGAAGCAACTTTACCAAGTGCTAGAGGCTCAAAAGTCATCAGTGCATGTCCAGGTCATCTGGGGCCCATGAAAGTCAATTGAAAGTCAACTGAGGGCTAGGAGGTGGAGAAAGGGTTTGAGACACTTCATTCATGTCCAAAAGAGGTTTATTCATCATGACAAACATCTACCTTGAAGATTTTGAAGTTAGATCAAAAGTTTCCCAAAATGGAAAGTGACCTGTAATTTCAAGTTTCCAAAAATGGCAAGTTTTTGGACCACTTTCAACTTGACTTTCCAGCATCAAAGAAGCTTCAAATGAAATTTTGTCCAACACAAAAGTTGAAGATCTTTCTCTCCCATTTTCAAAAAGTCCAAGATCATGAGCATCTGATGGATGGTTGAGAAGATATGATCCAATCATTGCCAAGTGTGCATGGAACTTCAAAATGCCATAACTTTTGATCTAAAACTCCAAATTGAGTGCCTCTTTTTGCATAATACATGTCATGACCTATATTTTCCAAAACCAGCATTGCATTGCATGAAATTTGTTCATATAATCATTTGGCCATGCATGTGATTTTTGGAGGGAAAATCATGAATTTAAAATTGGTGCATCACATGAGCTTTTTGATCACTCCATGGTGTTCATAAGTGGATTTTAAGTGTAATTGAATGGTAAGGTGGTACTGTTCACGTTCATGTTGCATGCATGGGGTGAATTTTCCAAATTTGCACTACACCTCATTTTGCATTAAAATTTCATTAGCCATGCCTAAGTGTAATTAGCAATGTGATTAAGGAAGCATATAAAAGGCTAATCATAACAGAAATTTTCAGTTTCATTCATTCTAGATCTAGATTTGAGTTTTCCCTCCAATATTGCTCTCAATCATAATTCAAAATTTCTCCACATAGCATATGATTTTGATTGCAGATTCTTGCTCCTGGATCAGCATTTGGTAGGATTCAAGCCCTTGATTGAAGAATTCGGACCAGAATCAAGGTGTGCAAGCTCAAGAACATGACCATGGAAATTGAAATCTGAGCTAGATCCAAGCATCTCCAAGCTTCAATTCGTGCATCAAACTTCAAATCATCATCTCAGGAGTGAATTTGGACACGTGCAAGGCCTCAAATCCATCGTTTCATTGTTCTGCTCTCCAAGAAGGTTAGAAATCGATGATCTTAATTCATGATTTTATGTGCATAGAGTTGTAGATCTTTGAATGCTGGTTGCACTGATGTAAATTTCATGAAAAATGGTTGAGAATTGGTTGAGATATGTTAGTTTAAAGTTTGAATGTACAAAATGTTTTTGATCGATTCTCACAATCCATGATTATTTAGACTTAAATAAGGCTGGATCCGTGTTCTACATGTTACAAGCTTTCGTTTGGTATATGATTTTGCAAATTCTGGAAAAAAATTAATGGAGGTCACTGTTCATCCACCGTCTTCAAGAAGAAGACGGTGGTTTCCACCGTGCCTGGCCGTATGCACCGCCGCCTAGGGTTTGGCCTGGTTCAGTCTTCAAAAGTTACTGTTGGCGCGCCTATAATGTTTGGGTACCGAGTTCGATCCCTTCCTGCGCGCATTTCATTTTTCATTTTAATTACTCACAGCCAAAACGCTGTCGTTTTGGAGCGTGCCTGGTTCGATCCTGCATGAGCGCATTTCCAAATTTCTCATTTCATTTTCATTTTATTTCATGATTTGCATTTTATTTCATTTTATTCTCCAACTTTGAAAAATCATAACTAATTGAAAACAAGTCCAAATTGAATGCAATTTTTTCTCACATGCTCCTTGAAGTGTCTACTATTTTATGATGTGATTTTCTGATTTTTATCATTTCTGGATTTTGAATGGTGAATTGTTATTTGAACATGTATGCAAATGTGACATGCTTCATTCATTCTATTGTGAAATGCTCAATAATGATCCAAATGCCATGAAATTTTACACACTGATTCCCAACATGTTGCATGATTTTTGAGGCTTGGTTGTGCATTTTTAGCATTTTTTATATCTGTTTTAGACACATGGATGTATGGTGTGATAATGTGTGTCACACAATTTGATGTCATACTTGTGCATTTTCATTTCTAGGTCAATTGAACTTTGTTGATTCTAATTTTTGGCATGATGATTGTGTTTGACATGTTGTATGCCCATAAACATTTTCATGTCTGTTTGTTTCATTTCTGTTTTGATATGGAATTTTGATTCTTGATGCCCAATTGTGTGCTTTGAAATTGCCTTTGCCTTATCATGCTCATTAGATGGCTTGACTTTGTGATTTAGACTTGGTCCTTTTTAGGACATGTTCTTACTTATTTAAATGTGCTGCATGTTGAATATTGGTTGCTGTTTTGACTTTTTGCTTGGACTTTTACCCTAGCCTTTGCCCTAGGGGTTTGTACTCACAATTTGAGCTTTGCCTTTCAGGTTCAAGCAATTAGTCCTCATGGATGATATGATCTCCTTACTTGAGATGCAAGTTACTTTGGTTAACTAACCTTGCTGTTTTGTAGGTCACTTGAATGGTGAAACAATTTGAGTTGATTGCACTTTGCACCTTGTTTTGTGTACATATTGGAAACCACTGTTGTTTGTCTGTTAATTGTTTGTCTGAATGTGAATATTGACTTGTTTGATTTTCTTACAGGTACTTTAGCCGCTTTAACTCATTGCTTGAGTTGCTTTGCTTTGCTTGTGGTTGGCATACCACCTAGGTAATCATCCTCTAACTCCATGTAGTCTGGAAGACCTGCCATTTCTTTTGGCAGGCACCTGTCTGAAGCCCTCCTTAAGAGGCCATGTTTTTGTTTGTTTAAGTTTGTGCTAAAGACCTCAATGAGGCATGGTTACATGTTAAGACCTCCTAAGTGAAGAGGCGATAGGCAGATAAAAGGGATGTGCAATCCATCCCCTGCTATTCAGTTGAGTCTTTCATTTTGCTCGCACTACGTGCTGATGCAATTTGAATAAACACCCAAAATCTTGTTGTGTCAGTCATGTGGAATAGGGTCCCTCATTCTGGACCCTCACACCTTCTTTGATTAAAGCTCACCCAGGCTGGGTTAAGAGCTATGAGGTCTAACCCTCATCTCCCATTTCATCTGCTCACCCTGACGGTCAATGTCAATGGTTAAGAGCCTTATACACCCCTCCAGTATTTGGCTTGTTTGTCAAGGTCGATATGACCCCTTGACTAAAGCCCAGCCTTGTATGAGCCGCTTGTTTGCATATAGCGTGTGGTGATTGCTTTTGATGTTTATCTGCTTTTGCTTCTCACCTCCTTTTCTGTAGGAATCGTACGTTTAACTTTCGAGGAAGTTGAACGTATGTAGAATTAGGACTTGAGTTGACTCACTTCTTGTGTGAGTCAAACTCTTGATTAGAGACCTCAACATAGGGATCGTTTGCATGAAAACTTCTAGGCTCGAGTCGTAGTCTCCCTTTTAGTTGTTATCTCCCTAGTCTCTGGTTAGGATAGTTTTTCCCTGTTAAGGGGAACTACGTCGCCCTGATCCTCATACCAGATGAGGTACGTAGGCAGGAGATTGAGCTGATCTCTCCGGGCGCCCTTTTTCTTTTTTGTGTGTGTTTTACTTGACAGCTATTAGGTCCGAGGTCCAGACTCCCTATTAGTTTGTCGTCGCCCTTTTTGTTTTGTTGCGTGTGTTTTGTTCGCCCTTTTTCTTTTTCAACCCTTTTGTGTTGTGTGTGTTAGGAGATGGATGTAAGACCAGCGATTGGCATTCTGTATCCTATTTGCGTTTGTTTGTTTGGAGTCTGATGTAAGTCCAGCGATTGGCATTCGGTTTCCCGTTTGTTTGTTGTTTGTTTGGAGTCAGATGTAAGACCTGCCATTGGCAGTCTGTTTCCAATCGTGTGTTTGCTCTGACGTCTCAGCATCCTTTCAGTGTTTTGTTTCGGCGTGCGTTAGCCAAGCTACGAGTGCTCTGATTCTTACTATGGTTAGAGAAGATACGTATGCATAGGATGCGATGTCCTAGCAAGCACGTTTCCCATTTCCCCGAACTACGTCGACTCTGATGTTCGTGTCTGACGAACTACGTAGGCCCAGGATGCGACATCCTGCCGAGTCCGTTTCCTCCGTCTCTCATCTGTGTTTTTTTCCAGTGTGTGTGCATTCCTTGAGCAGTTATTCAGCAACCTTATTCTATCCTTTTCGAGCGTGGATCCCGTCGAGTACGACGGACGTGAGGGGGTGCTAATACCTTCCCCTTGCGTAACCGACTCCCGATCCTTGCAATCTCTGGTCATAAGACCATTTCCTTTCCAGGTTTACTTCGAGCGTTTCCTTTCCCTCCTTTGGGATAAATAACGCACGGTGGCGGCTCTGTGTCTTTTCCCGCCGGTTGTTTTTCGCGTATGCGACAGCTGGCGACTCTGCTGGGGATTTTGATATGTACCAAAGAACGGATACATGACCAGACATTGACCGATGACTGGAAAAAAGATACACAACCAGACGTCAACGGACGAATGGGAAAAACTCGACGTTTATCGACATCGACAGATGATGTTTACCGACACCAACAGAAGGACGATCAGACATTTACCGATGACTGGAAAAAAGATACACAACCAGAGAATTAATCTGTGCAAAGAGAGCAAGTTTTCCTTGAGATGAAGGCCACATGGTTATTCTGAAGAGCTTATATGAGCCAAGGTTCATTTTTGAAGCAACTTTACCAAGTGCTAGAGGCTCAAAAGTCATCAGTGCATGTCCAGGTCATCTGGGGCCCATGAAAGTCAATTGAAATTCAACTGAGGGCTAGGAGGTGGAGAAAGGGTTTGAGACACTTCATTCATGTCCTAAAGAGGTTTATTCATCATGACAAACATCTACCTTGAAGATTTTGAAGTTAGATCAAAAGTTTCCCAAAATGGAAAGTGACCTGTAATTTCAAGTTTCCAAAAATGGCAAGTTTTTGGACCACTTTCAACTTGACTTTCCAGCATCAAAGAAGCTTCAAATGAAATTTTGTCCAACACGAAAGTTGAAGATCTTTCTCTCCCATTTTCAAAAAGTCCAAGATCATGAGCATCTGATGGATGGTTGAGAAGATATGATCCAATCATTGCCAAGTGTGCATGGAACTTCAAAATGCCATGACTTTTGATCTAAAACTCCAAATTGAGTGCCTCTTTTTGCATAATACATGTCATGACCTATATTTTCCAAAACCAGCATTGCATTGCATGAAATTTGTTCACATAATCATTTGGCCATGCATGTGATTTTTGGAGGGAAAATTATGAATTTAAAATTGGTGCATCACATGAGCTTTTTGATCACTCCATGGTGTTCATAAGTGGATTTTAAGTGTAATTGAATGGTAAGGTGGTACTGTTCACGTTCATGTTGCATGCATGGGGTGAATTTTCCAAATTTGCACTACACCTCATTTTGCATTAAAATTTCATTAGCCATGCCTAAGTGTAATTAGCAATGTGATTAAGGAAGCATATAAAAGGCTAATCATAACAGAAATTTTCAGTTTCATTCATTCTAGATCTAGATTTGAGTTTTCCCTCCAATATTGCTCTCAATCATAATTCAAAATTTCTCCACATAGCATATGATTTTGATTGCAGATTCTTGCTCCTGGATCAGCATTTGGTAGGATTCAAGCCCTTGATTGAAGAATTCGGACCAGAATCAAGGTGTGCAAGCTCAAGAACATGACCATGCAAATTGAAATCTGAGCTAGATCCAAGCATCTCCAAGCTTCAATTCGTGCATCAAACTTCAAATCATTATCTCAGGAGTGAATTTGGACACGTGCAAGGCCTCAAATCCATCGTTTCATTGTTCTGCTCTCCAAGAAGGTTAGAAATCGATGCTCTTAATTCATGATTTTATGTGCATAGAGTTGTAGATCTTTGAATGCTGGTTGCACTGATGTAAATTTCATGAAAAATGGTTGAGAATTGGTTGAGATATGTTAGTTTAAAGTTTGAATGTACAAAATGTTTTTGATCGATTCTCACAATCCATGATTATTTAGACTTAAATAAGGCTGGATCCGTGTTCTACATGTTGCAAGCTTTCGTTTGGTATATGATTTTGCAAATTCTGGAAAAAAAATTAATGGAGGTCACTGTTCATCCACCGTCTTCACGAAGAAGACGGTGGTTTCCACCGTGCCTGGCCGTATGCACCGCCGCCTAGGGTTTGGCCTGGTTCAGTCTTCAAAAGTTACTGTTGGCGCGCCTTTAATGTTTGGGTACCGAGTTCGATCCCTTCCTGCGCGCATTTCATTTTTCATTTTAATTACTCACAGCCAAAACGCTGTCGTTTTGGAGCGTGCCTGGTTCGATCCTGCATGAGCGCATTTCCAAATTTCTCATTTCATTTTCATTTTATTTCATGATTTGCATTTTATTTCATTTTATTCTCCAACTTTGAAAAATCATAACTAATTGAAAACAAGTCCAAATTGAATGCAATTTTTTCTCACATGCTCCTTGAAGTGTCTACTATTTTATGATGTGATTTTCTGATTTTTATCATTTCTGGATTTTGAATGGTGAATTGTTATTTGAACATGTATGCAAATGTGACATGCTTCATTCATTCTATTGTGAAATGCTCAATAATGATCCAAATGCCATGAAATTTTACACACTGATTCCCAACATGTTGCATGATTTTAGAGGCTTGGTTGTGCATTTTTAGCATTTTTTATATCTGTTTTAGACACATGGATGTATGGAGTGATAATGTGTGTCATACAATTTGATGTCATACTTGTGCATTTTCATTTCTAGGTCAATTGAACTTTGTTGATTCTAATTTTTGGCATGATGATTGTGTTTGACATGTTGTATGCCCATAAACATTTTCATGACTGTTTGTTTCATTTCTGTTTTGATATGGAATTTTGATTCTTGATGCCCAATTGTGTGCTTTGAAATTGCCTTTGCCTTATCGTGCTCATTAGATGGCTTGACTTTGTGATTTAGACTTGGTCCTTTTTAGGACATGTTCTTACTTATTTAAATGTGCTGCATGTTGAATATTGGTTGCTGTTTTGACTTTTTGCTTTGACTTTGACCCTAGCCTTTGCCCTAGGGGTTTGTACTCACAATTTGAGCTTTGCCTTTCAGGTTCAAGCAATTAGTCCTCATGGATGATATGATCTCCTTACTTGAGATGAAGTTACTTTGGTTAACTAACCTTGCTGTTTTGTAGGTCACTTGAATGATGAAACAATTTGAGTTGATTGCACTTTGCACCTTGTTTTGTGTACATATTGGAAACCACTGTTGTTTGTCTGTTAATTGTTTGTCTGAATGTGAATATTGACTTCTTTGATTTTCTTACAGGTACTTTAGCCGCTTTAACTCATTGCTTGAGTTGCTTTGCTTTGCTTGTGGTTGGCATACCACCTAGGTAATCATCCTCTAACTCCATGTAGTCTGGAAGACCTGCCATTTCTTTTGGCAGGCACCTGTCTGAAGCCCTCCTTAAGAGGCCATGTTTTTGTTTGTTTAAGTTTGTGCTAAAGACCTCAATGAGGCATGGTTACATGTTAAGACCTCCTAAGTGAAGAGGCGATAGGCAGATAAAAGGGATGTGCAATCCATCCCCTGCTATTCAGTTGAGTCTTTCATTTTGCTCGCACTACGTGCTGATGCAATTTGAATAAACACCCAAAATCTTGTTGTGTCAGTCATGTGGAATAGGGTCCCTCATTCTGGACCCTCACACCTTCTTTGATTAAAGCTCACCCAGGCTGGGTTAAGAGCTATGAGGTCTAACCCTCATCTCCCATTTCATCTGCTCACCCTGACGGTCAATGTCAATGGTTAAGAGCCTCATACACCCCTCCAGTATTTGGCTTGTTTGTCAAGGTCGATATGACCCCTTGACTAAAGCCCAACCTTGTATGAGCCGCTTGTTTGCATATAGCGTGTGGTGATTGCTTTTGATGTTTATCTGCTTTTGCTTCTCACCTCCTTTTCTGTAGGAATCGTACGTTTAACTTTCGAGGAAGTTGAACGTATGTAGAATTAGGACTTGAGTTGACTCACTTCTTGTGTGAGTCAAACTCTTGATTAGAGACCTCAACATAGGGATCGTTTGCATGAAAACTTCTAGGCTCGAGTCGTAGTCTCCCTTTTAGTTGTTATCTCCCTAGTCTCTGGTTAGGATAGTTTTTCCCTGTTAAGGGGAACTACGTCGCCCTGATCCTCATACCAGATGAGGTACGTAGGCAGGAGATTGAGCTGATCTCTCCGGGCGCCCTTTTTCTTTTTTGTGTGTGTTTTACTTGACAGCTATTAGGTCCGAGGTCCAGACTCCCTATTAGTTTGTCGTCGCCCTTTTTGTTTTGTTGCGTGTGTTTTGTTCGCTCTTTTTCTTTTTCAACCCTTTTGTGTTGTGTGTGTTAGGAGATGGATGTAAGACCAGCGATTGGCATTCTGTATCCTATTTGCGTTTGTTTGTTTGGAGTCTGATGTAAGTCCAGCGATTGGCATTCGGTTTCCCGTTTGTTTGTTGTTTGTTTGGAGTCAGATGTAAGACCTGCCATTGGCAGTCTGTTTCCAATCGTGTGTTTGCTCTGACGTCTCAGCGTCCTTTCAGTGTTTTGTTTCGGCGTGCGTTAGCCAAGCTACGAGTGCTCTGATTCTTACTCTGGTTAGAGAAGATATGTATGCATAGGATGCGATGTCCTAGCAAGCACGTTTCCCATTTCCCCGAACTACGTCGACTCTGATGTTCGTGTCTGACGAACTACGTAGGCCCAGGATGCGACATCCTGCCGAGTCCGTTTCCTCCGTCTCTCATCTGTGTTTTATTCCAGTGTGTGTGCATTCCTTGAGCAGTTATTCAGCAACCTTATTCTATCCTTTTCGAGCGTGGATCCCGTCGAGTACGACGGACGTGAGGGGGTGCTAATACCTTCCCCTTGCGTAACCGACTCCCGATCCTTGCAATCTCTGGTCGTAAGACCATTTCCTTTCCAGGTTTACTTCGAGCGTTTCCTTTCCCTCCTTTGGGATAAATAACGCACGGTGGCGGCTCTGTGTCTTTTCACGCCGGTTGTTTTTCGCGTATGCGACAGCTGGCGACTCTGCTGGGGATTTTGATATGTACCAAAGAACGGATACATGACCAGACATTGACCGATGACTGGAAAAAAGATACACAACCAGACGTCAACGGACGAATGGGAAAAACTCGACGTTTATCGACATCGACAGATGATGTTTACCGACACCAACAGAAGGACGACCAGACATTTACCGATGACTGGAAAAAAGATACACAACCAGAGAATTCATCTGTGCAAAGAGAGCAAGTTTTCCTTGAGATGAAGGCCACATGGTTATTCTGAAGAGCTTATATGAGCCAAGGTTCATTTTTGAAGCAACTTTACCAAGTGCTAGAGGCTCAAAAGTCATCAGTGCATGTCCAGGTCATCTGGGGCCCATGAAAGTCAATTGAAAGTCAACTGAGGGCTAGGAGGTGGAGAAAGGGTTTGAGACACTTCATTCATGTCCAAAAGAGGTTTATTCATCATGACAAACATCTACCTTGAAGATTTTGAAGTTAGATCAAAAGTTTCCCAAAATGGAAAGTGACCTGTAATTTCAAGTTTCCAAAAATGGCAAGTTTTTGGACCACTTTCAACTTGACTTTCCAGCATCAAAGAAGCTTCAAATGAAATTTTGTCCAACACAAAAGTTGAAGATCTTTCTCTCCCATTTTCAAAAAGTCCAAGATCATGAGCATCTGATGGATGGTTGAGAAGATATGATCCAATCATTGCCAAGTGTGCATGGAACTTCAAAATGCCATAACTTTTGATCTAAAACTCCAAATTGAGTGCCTCTTTTTGCATAATACATGTTGTAACACTGCCCAAGTGATCTCAGCACCCCCAGCAGCTTCCAACTCAGCGCGGGCAGCAACCCACCAATCATCTGCTTCCTCAGACAGCATATGCGTACCGAACCTGACCTTCTGGTTATCGGCACACTCAGTCACTCGGAAGATCCTCTCGATCTCCTTCAACCATTTCTGAGCACCATCTGGATCGTATGCTCCCTTAAACATTGGAGGATTGTTCTTCTGGAACTCACTCAGTTGACGAGCAGCTCCCATTCCCACAACATTCGGATTTCCCCCAAGTACTCCAGCTAGCATACCCAGAGCCTCAGCAATCGCAGCATCGTCTCTACCTCTTCCAGCCATCTCTATTCTGAAAACCCAATCAAGCTAAAACAATAAGTACTGATAGGGTTACACAACACCTATCCCGTACAGGGGAAACAGAATAATTACGACTCGACTCGACCGACTATGCTCTGATACCACTAATGTAACACCCTTCTAAAATACCCCAAATATTTAATTAAAATAGCATTATATCAATCAGAGTAATTATGCAATTAAGGGTGTCACACAATCATTTCACACCATTCACCAAATAACTGTCATGCTCTTTTATTAATTCAAAACATAAAGCATTTGCACAATACGCAGCGGATAGAAATCAAATCAATCATGCAAAACATGTAACACATTACATGTAAAATTATTCAACAAGGTAAAACATCCCGTCCCGATGTTACATCTATCAGAGCATGACCCACTAAGGAGACTACACTAGACTCCAAGCACTAGCTTCTACTCAATCACTGCTCGTTACCTGAAAACATAGTTGTAAGGGTGAGTTCCTCAATCGATATAATAAGCATTATAAATATCATGTAATGCTAAGTAAATAACACATTAATCACCCTAATCATATCACACATTCAGTAACGGCACATCAACTCAAATATCATACTCAATACCAACACAATTCATACTCATACTTAATGCCAACACAAACACACTTATAATATTGGAATACATCCATTCATATTATACGCCATACATACATTATGCAATGAGACTCCATGCATGCGGTACCGACTATTCGTGAACATATAGTTCACCTCACCGATCAAATCCAGATACGGCTACCAAGCCCACTAGTCCCACTCATTTGAGACCTAGTGACTCACTCACTAATTCCTCACCACGGGAATTAGCTACCACCCCAAGGGCCATGCTATGCACGCTAATTCACCTAGCATGCAAACATCAACAACAGTCCATAATGACTAACTCACTAATTCCTCACTATGGGAATTAGCTACCACCATAAAGGCCACAATATGCATGCTAAATCACCTAGCAATGCAAAATAATCAACAATAATCCCCAATGGACATATGCTCACACTCTAAGCCATAAACAGTCCACTCACAATTGCATACATAACATATACATTCACAGCATTATGCATACCATCATACATTCATCAACACACGTATCAAAACATCATATCATGTCAAATAATTAATCACAGTATTAGCACACTCCACTAATACCTATACTGCTCAAAACAGCGGGAATTAATCCCTATTACATCATACGCCAATATAGGCCAAACACCAATTATGCACACATTATTCAAATATTAATTTTTCACTTTTCCAACAGTGTTAACCGGTTAACGCCCTGGGTTAACCGGTTAACGCAACACAGAACACGCTTTCTGGCAAAACTCAACAGTGTTAACCGGTTAACGCCCTGGGTTAACCGGTTAACGCAGACAGAACAGCAATATTTTCACAACTCACAACAGTGTTAACCGGTTAACGCCCTGGGTTAACCGGTTAACGCAAGCAAAACAGCAATACCTCACAATTCCTAACAGTGTTAACCGGTTAACGCCCTGGGTTAACCGGTTAACGCAAGACAGAAAGCTGTTCCTGCGCTAACACGAAGCAGAATGCAAAATTCTCCGCATTTTCCGCCGTTGGAGGACTTCCGGACCTCCGATTCCAATTCCGTAAAAAGCTATACGTTCGGAAAATCACAACTCACACAAATACAGATTGGATTACAGCTTTAACACAACTTATCCAACACAATTTTTTCGGTATTCAACATCCCAATTAGGGTCAATTCAACGGTTTATCACTACCCATTACATGTTAACCCATAATACCCATTAAACGAAGATAAACCCCCTTACCTGAGTTAATCCGGGAATCCTTTAGCTTCAAGCTCTTCTCTTCTCCAACCTTCTTCCTCTTGCTCTGCCTCTTTGCCCTTTTTCTCTTTTTGAGCCGCTTCTCTGTTTTCACGTGAAAACTCTCTTTACCAAAATGGAACTCTTTTTCCTTATTTCCAACTTATATATATTCCAATAATAAAATCCAATAATATTCCAAATTATTTAATTAAATTAATAAATATAATATTAATTTAAATTAAATAATTATCTTATTTTATCGGGGTGTTACAACTCTCTCCCACTAAAAGAGTTTTCGTCCTCGAAAACATACCTCAAGCGAATAGCTCCGGATAAGACTCCTTCATCTGACTCTCAAGTTCCCAAGTCACATTGCCACCTGCTGGTCCTCCCCAAGCTACTTTTACCAAAGCAATCTCTTTACCCCGCAACTGCTTCAACTCTCGGTCCTCGATCCTCATAGGTGATGTTTCAACAGTCAGGTTATCTCTCACCTGCACATCATCTACTTGGACCACATGCGACGGATCAGGAATGTACCTCCTCAACTGAGACACATGAAAAACCTCATGCAAATTCGCAAGTGACGGCGGTAAAGCGATACGATAGGCTACCTCCCCTATCCTCTCCAAAATCTGATAAGGACCAATAAATCGAGGTGTCAACTTCTTCGACTTCAAAGCTCGACCAACCCCAGTTATCGGAGTAACACGAAGAAACACATGATCTCCCTCTTGGAATTCAAGTGACTTCCTCCTCTTGTCGTGATAACTCTTCTGATGACTCTGAGTAATTCTCATCTTCTCCTGAATCATCTTAATCTTTTCCGTAGTTTGTTGAACAATCTCCGGTCCAACCACAGCACTCTCACCGGACTCATACCAACACAAAGGCGTCCGACATCTCCTACCATACAAAGCTTCAAACGGTGCCATACCAATGCTCGAATGAAAACTATTGTTGTAGGTAAACTCAATCAAAGGTAAGTAACAATCCCAAGCACTTCCCTTTTCCAAAACACAAGCTCTCAAAAGATCTTCTAGTGACTGAATCGTCCTCTCAGTCTGACCATCAGTCTGCGGATGATATGCAAAACTCAATCTCAGCTTAGTTCCCAAAGCCTTCTGCAAACCTTCCCAAAACTTCGATGTAAATCTAGGATCTCTGTCCGAAACAATACTCGACGGAATACCATGCAAACTTACAATCTTCTCAATATACAACTCAGCTAATCTCTCTAACGGATAATCCATTCTGATCGGAATGAAATGAGCCGATTTTGTCAATCTGTCGACAATCACCCAAATGGCTTCAAAATTCTTAATTGTCCTTGGTAAACCAGAAACAAAATCCATACTGATATTATCCCACTTCCACTCTGGAATAGTCAACGGTTGCATTAGCCCAGACGGCTTCTGATGCTCAATCTTTGACTTCTGACAAGTCAAACAAGAATAAACAAAACTCGCAATTTCTCTTTTCATTCCCGGCCACCAAAATAACTTTTTCAAATCATGATACATCTTCGTAGCCCCAGGATGAATACTCAGGCTACTACGATGTCCTTCCTCAAGAATACTCTTCTTAAGTTCGGTAACGTCCGGAATACACACCCGATTACCAAATTTCAAAACACCATTCTCATCAACTCTGAATTCACCACCTCGACCTTGATTCACTAGAGTCAACTTATCAACCAAAAGCACATCGGATTTCTGACCCTCTCTAATCTCATCCAGAATACTACTCGTTACCTTCAACATTCCCAATTTAACACTATTGTGAGTACTCTCACACACCAAACTCAAGTGTCTAAACTGCTCAATTAAATCCAATTCCTTAACCATTAACATAGACATATGCAATGATTTCCGACTCAATGCATCAGCCACTACGTTTGCTTTACCCGGATGGTAATTCAAACCAAAGTCATAATCCTTCAGAAACTCTAACCATCTTCTCTGTCTCATATTCAGCTCTTTCTGATCAAACAAATACCTTAAACTTTTATGGTCACTGAAAACCTCAAATCTTGACCCGTACAAGTAATGCCTCCATAACTTCAGAACAAATACCACAGCTGCCAACTCTAAATCGTGTGTCGGATAGTTCCTCTCATGAACCTTCAGTTGTCTCGAAGCATAAGCTACAACCTGCTTATTCTGCATCAAAACACCACCCAAACCCAACAATGAAGCATCACAGTAAACCTTAAATGATTCCGACGAACTCGGTAATATCAGAATAGGAGCCGTAGTCAACCTTCTCTTTAACTCTTGGAAACCTTCTTCACATTTTGAGTCCCAAACAAACGCTTGCCCCTTTCTAGTCAACATCGTCAACGGTAACGCCAACTTAGAAAATCCCTCGATGAACTTCCTATAATAACCAGCCAAACCAAGAAAACTCCTTATCTCAGAAACTGACTTCGGAGCTTCCCACTTAGATACCGCTTCTATCTTAGAAGGATCAATAGCAACACCATCTCTTGAAATCACATGACCAAGAAAACTAACCTCTTCTAACCAAAATTCACACTTTGACAGTTTAGCAAATAGCTTCTTTTCTCGTAGAACTCCTAAAACCAATCTCAAATGCTCAGCATGCTCTTCTTCAGATTTCGAATACACCAAAATATCGTCAATAAACACCACAACAAACTGATCTAGGTACGGATGGAAAATCCTATTCATATACTCCATAAACACTCCAGGCGCATTAGTCACACCAAAAGGCATTACAGAATACTCATAATGTCCATACCTTGTTCTGAAAGCAGTCTTCTGAATATCCTCAGTCTTCACACGTATCTGATGATACCCCGATCTCAAATCTATTTTGCTGAACACACTCGCACCAACCAACTGATCCATCAAATCATCAATCCTCGGCAAAGGATACCGATTCTTGATCGTCACTTTATTCAGTTGCCTGTAGTCCACACACAACCTCATAGTACCTTCTTTCTTCTTAACCAATAACACTGGTGCACCCCACGGTGACACACTCGGACGAATAAATTTCTTATCCAACAGATCTTCCAGCTGACTCTTCAATTCAGTTAACTCAACAGCAGACATACGGTACGGAGCCATCGACATCGGCCTAGTACCAGGTACCAAATCAATCGAGAAATCAACTTCACGCTCTGGCGATAATTCATTCACTTCTTCAGGAAACACATCAGGAAAATCACACACCATGGCTAGATCACAAATCGCCAGTTTATCTTTAGCCTCCAAAGTCGCTAACAGCATAAACAACTCTGCTCCATCCACTACTGCCTCATTCACCTGCCTTGCTGATAGAAACAAACTCTTTCCTTCCTCAATCTCAGGAAAGATCACAGTCTTATCAAAACAATTGATATAGACTCGGTTAAACACCAACCAGTTCATACCCAGAATAACGTCAATCTGCACTAGTGGAAGACACACTAGGTCCATCCCAAAGTCTCTACCAAAAATACTCAAAGGACAATTTAAACAAACTGAAGTAGTAGTCACTGAACCCTTCGCAGGAGTATCAATCACCATACTACCATGCATCTAAGATATCTCTAGTTTAAGTTTCACAGCACAATCCAAAGATATAAAGGAATGAGTAGCACCGGTGTCAATAATAGCTACAAGAGGAAAGCCATTAATATAACACGTACCTCGGATCAAACGATCATCTGCAGAAGTCTCAGAACCCGATAAAGCAAAGACCTTGCCTCCCGACTGGTTCTCTCTCTTCGGCTTAGGACACTGTGGACTGATATGACCCACCTCCCCACAGTTGAAACAAGTCACAGTCTTCAACCGGCACTCTGCAGCCAAATGACCACCTTTTCCACACTTGAAACACTTCTTCTCATTACTGGTACACTCATGGATACGATGTCCAGCCTGGCCACATCTGAAACACTTAGCAGGGGCACTGGAGTCTCCCCCACTAGGCCTCTTCATCCCACTCTGTCTCTGGAAACCTTTGCCAGCTGCATACGGTTTCCCACGATCATTCTGATTCTTGCCTTTCCTATCAACCCTCTGCTGATAGCTCTCCGCTCTGGCTTTGGTATCCTGTTCAAAAATCCTGCAACAGTCAACCAAATCAGAAAACACTCTAATCCGCTGATATCCAATAGCCTGCTTGATCTCGGGACGCAACCTGTTCTCAAACTTCACACATTTCGAGAATTCCCCAGTAGCCTCATCATAGGGAGTGTAATACTTCGACAGTTCTGTGAACTTAGCAGCATACTCAGTAACAGACCGATTGCCCTGCTTCAATTCCAAGAACTCTATCTCTTTCTTTCCTCTGACATCCTCTGGAAAGTACTTCCTCAGGAATCTCTCTCGGAACACTGCCCAAGTGATCTCAGCACCCCCAGCAGCTTCCAACTCAGCGCGGGCAGCAACCCACCAATCATCTGCTTCCTCAGACAGCATATGCGTACCGAACCTGACCTTCTGGTTATCGGCACACTCAGTCACTCGGAAGATCCTCTCGATCTCCTTCAACCATTTCTGAGCACCATCTGGATCGTATGCTCCCTTAAACATTGGAGGATTGTTCTTCTGGAACTCACTCAGTTGACGAGCAGCTCCCATTCCCACAACATTCGGATTTCCCCCAAGTACTCCAGCTAGCATACCCAGAGCCTCAGCAATCGCAGCATCGTCTCTACCTCTTCCAGCCATCTTTATTCTGAAAACCCAATCAAGCTAAAACAATAAGTACTGATAGGGTTACACAACACCTATCCCGTACAGGGGAAACAGAATAATTACGACTCGACTCGACCGACTATGCTCTGATACCACTAATGTAACACCCTTCTAAAATACCCCAAATATTTAATTAAAATAGCATTATATCAATCAGAGTAATTATGCAATTAAGGGTGTCACACAATCATTTCACACCATTCACCAAATAACTGTCATGCTCTTTTATTAATTCAAAACATAAAGCATTTGCACAATACGCAGCGGATAGAAATCAAATCAATCATGCAAAACATGTAACACATTACATGTAAAATTATTCAACAAGGTAAAACATCCCGTCCCGATGTTACATCTATCAGAGCATGACCCACTAAGGAGACTACACTAGACTCCAAGCACTAGCTTCTACTCAATCACTGCTCGTTACCTGAAAACATAGTTGTAAGGGTGAGTTCCTCAATCGATATAATAAGCATTATAAATATCATGTAATGCTAAGTAAATAACACATTAATCACCCTAATCATATCACACATTCAGTAACGGCACATCAACTCAAATATCATACTCAATACCAACACAATTCATACTCATACTTAATGCCAACACAAACACACGTATAATATTGGAATACATCCATTCATATTATACGCCATACATACATTATGCAATGAGACTCCATGCATGCGGTACCGACTATTCGTGAACATATAGTTCACCTCACCGATCAAATCCAGATACGGCTACCAAGCCCACTAGTCCCACTCATTTGAGACCTAGTGACTCACTCACTAATTCCTCACCACGGGAATTAGCTACCACCCCAAGGGCCATGCTATGCACGCTAATTCACCTAGCATGCAAACATCAACAACAGTCCATAATGACTAACTCACTAATTCCTCACTATGGGAATTAGCTACCACCATAAAGGCCATAATATGCATGCTAAATCACCTAGCAATGCAAAATCATCAACAATAATCCCCAATGGACATATGCTCACACTCTAAGCCATAAACAGTCCACTCACAATTGCATACATAACATATACATTCACAGCATTATGCATACCATCATACATTCATCAACACACGTATCAAAACATCATATCATGTCAAATAATTAATCACAGTATTAGCACACTCCACTAATACCTATACTGCTCAAAACAGCGGGAATTAATCCCTATTACATCATACGCCAATATAGGCCAAACACCAATTATGCACACATTATTCAAATATTAATTTTTCACTTTTCCAACAGTGTTAACCGGTTAACGCCCTGGGTTAACCGGTTAACGCAACACAGAACACGCTTTCTGGCAAAACTCAACAGTGTTAACCGGTTAACGCCCTGGGTTAACCGGTTAACGCAGACAGAACAGCAATATTTTCACAACTCACAACAGTGTTAACCGGTTAACGCCCTGGGTTAACCGGTTAACGCAAGCAAAACAGCAATACCTCACAATTCCTAACAGTGTTAACCGGTTAACGCCCTGGGTTAACCGGTTAACGCAAGACAGAAAGCTGTTCCTGCGCTAACACGAAGCAGAATGCAGAATTCTCCGCATTTTCCGCCGTTGGAGGACTTCCGGACCTCCGATTCCAATTCCGTAAAAAGCTATACGTTCGGAAAATCACAACTCACACAAATACAGATTGGATTACAGCTTTAACACAACTTATCCAACACAATTTTTTCGGCATTCAACATCCCAATTAGGGTCAATTCAACGGTTTATCACTACCCATTACATGTTAACCCATAATACCCATTAAACGACGATAAACCCCCCTTACGTGAGTTAATCCGGCAATCCTTTAGCTTCAAGCTCTTCTCTTCTCCAACCTTCTTCCTCTTGCTCTGCCTCTTTGCCCTTTTTCTCTTTTTGAGCCGCTTCTCTGTTTTCACGTGAAAACTCTCTTTACCAAAATGGAACTCTTTTTCCTTATTTCCAACTTATATATATATTCTAATAATAAAATCCAATAATATTCCAAATTATTTAATTAAATTAATAAATATAATATTAATTTAAATTAAATAATTATCTTATTTTATCGGGGTGTTACACATGTCATGACCTATATTTTCCAAAACCAGCATTGCATTGCATGAAATTTGTTCACATAATCATTTGGCCATGCATGTGATTTTTGGAGGGAAAATCATGAATTTAAAATTGGTGCATCACATGAGGTTTTTGATCACTCCATGGTGTTCATAAGTGGATTTTAAGTGTAATTGAATGGTAAGGTGGTACTGTTCACGTTCATGTTGCATGCATGGGGTGAATTTTCCAAATTTGCATTACACCTCATTTTGCATTAAAATTTCATTAGCCATGCCTAAGTGTAATTAGCAATGTGATTAAGGAAGCATATAAAAGGCTAATCATAACAGAAATTTTCAGTTTCATTCATTCTAGATCTAGATTTGAGTTTTCCCTCCAATATTGCTCTCAATCATAATTCAAAATTTCTCCACATAGCATATGATTTTGATTGCAGATTCTTGCTCCTGGATCAACATTTGGTAGGATTCAAGCCCTTGATTGAAGAATTCGGACCAGAATCAAGGTGTGCAACCTCAAGAACATGACCATGGAAATTGAAATCTGAGCTAGAACCAAGCATCTCCAAGCTTCAATTCGTGCATCAAACTTCAAATCATCATCTCAGGAGTGAATTTGGACACGTGCAAGGCCTCAAATCCATCGTTTCATTGTTCTGCTCTCCAAGAAGGTTAGAAATCGATGCTCTTAATTCATGATTTTATGTGCATAGAGTTGTAGATCTTTGAATGCTGGTTGCACTGATGTAAATTTCATGAAAAATGGTTGAGAATTGGTTGAGATATGTTAGTTTAAAGTTTGAATGTACAAAATGTTTTTGATCGATTCTCACAATCCATGATTATTTAGACTTAAATAAGGCTGGATTTGTGTTCTACATGTTGCAAGCTTTCGTTTGGTATATGATTTTGCAAATTCTGGAAAAAAATTAATGGAGGTCACTGTTCATCCACCGTCTTCACGAAGAAGACGGTGGTTTCCACCGTGCCTGGCCGTATGCACCGCCGCCTAGGGTTTGGCCTGGTTCAGTCTTCAAAAGTTACTGTTGGCGCGCCTTTAATGTTTGGGTACCGAGTTCGAACCCTTCCTGCGCGCATTTCATTTTTCATTTTAATTACTCACAGCCAAAACGCTGTCGTTTTGGAGCGTGCCTGGTTCGATCCTGCATGAGCGCATTTCCAAATTTCTCATTTCATTTTCATTTTATTTCATGATTTGCATTTTATTTCATTTTATTCTCCAACTTTGAAAAATCATAACTAATTGAAAACAAGTCCAAATTGAATGCAATTTTTTCTCACATGCTCCATGAAGTGTCTATTATTTTATGATGTGATTTTCTGATTTTTATCATTTCTGGATTTTGAATGGTGAATTGTTATTTGAACATGTATGCAAATGTGACATGCTTCATTCATTCTATTGTGAAATGCTCAATAATGATCCAAATGCCATGAAATTTTACACACTGATTCCCAACATGTTGCATGATTTTAGAGGCTTGGTTGTGCATTTTTAGCATTTTTTATATCTGTTTTAGACACATGGATGTATGGTGTGATAATGTGTGTCACACAATTTGATGTCATACTTGTGCATTTTCATTTCTAGGTCAATTGAACTCTGTTGATTCTAATTTTTGGCATGATGATTGTGTTTGACATGTTGTATGCCCATAAACATTTTCATGACTGTTTGTTTCATTTCTGTTTTGATATGGAATTTTGATTCTTGATGCCCAATTGTGTGCTTTGAAATTGCCTTTGCCTTATCGTGCTCATTAGATGGCTTGAGTTTGTGATTTAGACTTGGTCCTTTTTAGGACATGTTCTTACTTATTTAAAAGTGCTGCATGTTGAATATTGGTTGTTGTTTTGACTTTTTGCTTTGACTTTGACCCTAGCCTTTTCCCTAGGGGTTTGTACTTACAATTTGAGCTTTGCCTTCCAGGTTCAAGCAATTAGTCCTCATGGATGATATGATCTCCTTACTTGAGATGCAAGTTACTTTGGTTAACTAACCTTGCTGTTTTGTAGGTCACTTGAATGATGAAACAATTTGAGTTGATTGCACTTTGCACCTTGTTTTGTGTACATATTGGAAACCACTGTTGTTTGTCTGTTAATTGTTTGTCTGAATGTGAATATTGACTTCTTTGATTTTCTTACAGGTACTTTAGCCGCTTTAACTCATTGCTTGAGTTGCTTTGCTTTGCTTGTGGTTGGCATACCACCTAGGTAATAATCCTCTAACTCCATGTAGTCTGGAAGACCTGCCATTTCTTTTGGCAGACACCTGTCTGAAGCCCTCCTTAAGAGGCCATGTTTTTGTTTGTTTAAGTTTGTGCTAAAGACCTCAATGAGGCATGGTTACATGTTAAGACCTCCTAAGTGAAGAGGCGATAGGCAGATAAAAGGGATGTGCAATCCATCCCCTGCTATTCAGTTGAGTCTTTCATTTTGCTCGCACTACGTGCTGATGCAATTTGAATAAACACCCAAAATCTTGTTGTGTCAGTCATGTGGAATAGGGTCCCTCATTCTGGACCCTCACACCTTCTTTGATTAAAGCTCACCCAGGCTGGGTTAAGAGCTATGAGGTCTAACCCTCATCTCCCATTTCATCTGCTCACCCTGACGGTCAATGTCAATGGTTAAGAGCCTCATACACCCCTCCAGTATTTGGCTTGTTTGTCAAGGTCGATATGACCCCTTGACTAAAGCCCAGCCTTGTATGAGCCGCTTGTTTGCATATAGCGTGTGGTGATTGCTTTTGATGTTTATCTGCTTTTGCTTCTCACCTCCTTTTCTGTAGGAATCGTACGTTTAACTTTTGAGGAAGTTGAACGTATGTAGAATTAGGACTTGAGTTGACTCACTTCTTGTGTGAGTCAAACTCTTGATTAGAGACCTCAACATAGGGATCGTTTGCATGAAAACTTCTAGGCTCGAGTCGTAGTCTCCCTTTTAGTTGTTATCTCCCTAGTCTCTGGTTAGGATAGTTTTTCCCTGTTAAGGGGAACTACGTCGCCCTGATCCTCATACCAGATGAGGTACGTAGGCAGGAGATTGAGCTGATCTCTCCGGGCGCCCTTTTTTTTTTTGTGTGTGTTTTACTTGACAGCTATTAGGTCCGAGGTCCAGACTCCCTATTAGTTTGTCGTCGCCCTTTTTGTTTTGTTGCGTGTGTATTGTTCGCCCTTTTTCTTTTTCAACCCTTTTGTGTTGTGTGTGTTAGGAGATGGATGTAAGACCAGCGATTGGCATTCTGTATCCTATTTGCGTTTGTTTGTTTGGAGTCTGATGTAAGTCCAGCGATTGGCATTCGGTTTCCCGTTTGTTTGTTGTTTGTTTGGAGTCAGATGTAAGACCTGCCATTGGCAGTCTGTTTCCAATCGTGTGTTTGCTCTGACGTCTCAGCGTCCTTTCAGTGTTTTGTTTCGGCGTGCGTTAGCCGAGCTACGAGTGCTCTGATTCTTACTATGGTTAGAGAAGATACGTATGCATAGGATGCGATGTCCTAGCAAGCACGTTTCCCATTTCCCCGAACTACGTCGACTTTGATGTTCGTGTCTGACGAACTACGTAGGCCCAGGATGCGTCATCCTGCCGAGTCCGTTTCCTCCGTCTCTCATCTGTGTTTTATTCCAGTGTGTGTGCATTCCTTGAGCAGTTATTCAGCAACCTTATTCTATCCTTTTCGAGCGTGGATCCCGTCGAGTACGACGGACGTGAGGGGGTGCTAATACCTTCCCCTTGCGTAACCGACTCCCGATCCTTGCAATCTCTGGTCGTAAGACCATTTCCTTTCCAGGTTTACTTCGAGCGTTTCCTTTCCCTCCTTTGGGATAAATAACGCACGGTGGCGGCTCTGTGTCTTTTCCCGCCGGTTGTTTTTCGCGTATGCGACAGCTGGCGACTCTGCTGGGGATTTTGATATGTACAAAAGAACGGATACATGACCAGACATTGACCGATGACTGGAAAAAATATACACAACCAGACGTCAACGGACGAATGGGAAAAACTCGATGTTTATCGACATCCACAGATGATGTTTACCGACACCAACAGAAGGACGACCAGACATTTACCGATGACTGGAAAAAAGATACACAACCAGAGAATTCATCTGTGCAAAGAGAGCAAGTTTTCCTTGAGATGAAGGCCACATGGTTATTCTGAAGAGCTTATATGAGCCAAGGTTCATTTTTGAAGCAACTTTACCAAGTGCTAGAGGCTCAAAAGTCATCAGTGCATGTCCAGGTCATCTAGGGCCCATGAAAGTCAATTGAAAGTCAACTGAGGGCTAGGAGGTGGAGAAAGGGTTTGAGACACTTCATTCATGTCCAAAAGAGGTTTATTCATCATGACAAACATCTACCTTGAAGATTTTGAAGTTAGATCAAAAGTTTCCCAAAATGGAAAGTGACCTGTAATTTCAAGTTTCCAAAAATGGCAAGTTTTTGGACCACTTTCAACTTGACTTTCCAACATCAAAGAAGATTCAAATGAAATTTTGTCCAACACGAAAAGTTGAAGATCTTTCTCTCCCATTTTCAAAAAGTCCAAGATCATGAGCATTTGATGGATCGTTGAGAAGATATGATCCAATCATTGCCAAGTGTGCATGGAACTTCAAAATGCCATAACTTTTGATCTAAAACTCCAAATTGAGTGCCTCTTTTTGCATAATACATGTCATGACCTATATTTTCCAAAACCAGCATTGCATTGCATGAAATTTGTTCACATAATCATTTGGCCATGCATGTGATTTTGGAGGGAAAATCATGAATTTAAAATTGGTGCATCACATGAGCTTTTTGATCACTCCATGGTGTTCATAAGTGGATTTTAAGTGTAATTGAATGGTAAGGTGGTACTGTTCACGTTCATGTTGCATGCATGGGGTGAATTTTCCAAATTTGCACTACACCTCATTTTGCATTAAAATTTCATTAGCCATGCCTAAGTGTAATTAGCAATGTGATTAAGGAAGCATATAAAAGGCTAATCATAACAGAAATTTTCAATTTCATTCATTCTAGATCTAGATTTGAGTTTTCCCTCCAATATTGCTCTCAATCATAATTCAAAATTTCTCCACATAGCATATGATTTTGATTGCAGATTCTTGCTCCTGGATCAGCATTTGGTAGGATTCAAGCCCTTGATTGAAGAATTCGGACCAAAATCAAGGTGTGCAAGCTCAAGAACATGACCATGGAAATTGAAATCTGAGCTAGATCCAAGCATCTCCAAGCTTCAATTCGTGCATCAAACTTCAAATCATCATCTCAGGAGTGAATTTGGACACGTGCAAGGCCTCAAATCCATCGTTTCATTGTTCTGCTCTCCAAGAAGGTTAGAAATCGATGCTCTTAATTCATGATTTTATGTGCATGGAGTTTTAGATCTTTGAATGCTGGTTGCACTGATGTAAATTTCATGAAAAATGGTTGAGAATTGGTTGAGATATGTTAGTTTAAAGTTTGAATGTACAAAATGTTTTTGATCGATTCTCACAATCCATGATGATTTAGACTTAAATAAGGCTGGATCCGTGTTCTACATGTTGCAAGCTTTCGTTTGGTATATGATTTTGCAAATTCTGGAAAAAAATTAATGGAGGTCACTGTTCATCCACCGTCTTCACGAAGAAGACGGTGGTTTCCACCGTGCCTGGCCGTATGCACCGCCGCCTAGGGTTTGGCCTGGTTCAGTCTTCAAAAGTTACTGTTGGCGCGCCTTTAATGTTTGGGTACCGAGTTCGATCCCTTCCTGCGCGCATTTCATTTTTCATTTTAATTACTCACAGCCAAAACGCTGTCGTTTTGGAGCGTGCCTGGTTCGATCCTGCATGAGCGCATTTCCAAATTTCTCATTTCATTTTCATTTTATTTCATGATTTGCATTTTATTTCATTTTATTCTCCAACTTTGAAAAATCATAACTAATTGAAAACAAGTCCAAGTTGAATGCAATTTTTTCTCACATGCTCCTTGAAGTGTCTACTATTTTATGATGTGATTTTCTGATTTTTATCATTTCTGGATTTTGAATGGTGAATTGTTATTTGAACATGTATACAAATGTGACATGCTTCATTCATTCTATTGTGAAAGGTTCAATAATGATCCAAATGCCATGAAATTTTACCCACTGATTCCCAACATGTTGCATGATTTTTGAGGCTTGGTTGTGCATTTTTAGCATTTTTTATCTCTGTTTTAGACACATGGATGTATGGTGTGACAATGTGTGTCACACAATTTGATGTCATACTTGTGCATTTTCATTTCTAGGTCAATTGAACTCTGTTGATTCTAATTTTTGGCATGATGATTGTGTTTGACATGTTGTATGCCCATAAAAATTTTTATGATTGTTTGTTTCATTTCTGTTTTGATATGGAATTTTGATTCTTGATGCCCAATTGTGTGCTTTGAAATTGCCTTTGCCTTATCATGCCCATTAGATGGCTTGACCTTATGATTTAGACTTGGTCCTTTTTAGGACATGTTCTTACTTGTTTAAATGTGTTGCATGTTGAATATTGGTTACTGTTTTGACTTTTTGCTTTGACTTTGACCCTAGGCTTTGCCCTAGGGGTTTGTACTCACAATTTGAGCTTTGCCTTTCAGGTTCAAGCAATTAGTCCTCATGGATGATATGATCTCCTTACTTGAGATGCAAGTTACTTTGGTTAACTAACCTTGCTGTTTTGTAGGTCACTTGAATGATGAAACAATTTGAGTTGATTGCACTTTGCACCTTGTTTTGTGTACATATTGGAAACCACTCTTGTTTGTCTGTTAATTGTTTGTCTGAATGTGAATATTGACTTGTTTGATTTTCTTACAGGTACTTTAGCCGCTTTAACTCATTGCTTGAGTTGCTTTGCTTTGCTTGTGGTTGGCATACCACCTAGGTAATCATCCTCTAACTCCATGTAGTCTTGAAGACCTGCCATTTCTTTTGGCAGGCACCTGTCTGAAGCCCTCCTTAAGAGGCCATGTTTTTGTTTGTTTAAGTTTGTGTTAAAGACCTCAATGAGGCATGGTTACATGTTAAGACCTCCTAAGTGAAGAGGAGATAGGCAGATAAAAGGGATGTGCAATCCATCCCCTGCTATTCAGTTGAGTCTTTCATTTTTCTCGCACTACGTGGTGATGCAATTTGAATAAACACCCAAAATCTTGTTGTGTCAGTCATGTGGAATAGGGTCCCTCATTCTGGACCCTCACACCTTCTTTGATTAAAGCTCACCCAGACTGGGTTAAGAGCTATGAGGTCTAACCCTCATCTCCCATTTCATCTGCTCACCCTGAAGGTCAATGTCAGCGGTTAAGAGCCTCATACACCCCTCAAGTATTTGGCTTGTTTGTCAAGGTCAATATGACCCCTTGACTAAAGCCCAGCCTTGTATGAGCCGCTTGTTTGCATATAGCGTGTGGTGATTGCTTTTGATGTTTATCTGCTTTTGCTTCTCACCTCATTTTCTGTAGGAATCGTACGTTTAACTTTCGAGGAAGTTGAACATAAGTAGAATTAGGACTTGAGTTGACTCACTTCTTGTGTGAGTCAAACTCTTGATTAGAGACCTCAACATAGGGATCGTTTGCATGACAACTTCTAGGCTCGAGTCGTAGTCTCCCTTTTAGTTGTTATCTCCCTAGTCTCTGGTTAGGATAGTTTTTCCCTGTTAAGGGGAACTATGTCGCCCTGATCCTCATACCAGATGAGGTACGTAGGCAGGAGATTGAGCTGATCTCTCCGGGCACCCTTTTTCTTTTTTAACCCTTTTGTGTTGTTAGTGTTAGGAGATGGATGTAAGACCAGCGATTGGCATTCCGTATCCTATTTGCGTGTTTGTTGTTCGGAGTCTGATGTAAGTCCATCTATTGGCATTCGGTTTCCCGTTTGTTTGTTGTTTGTTCGGAGTTGGATGTAAGACCAGCGATTGGCGTTCCGTTTCCAGTTGTGTGTTTCGTTTGACGTCTCAGCATCCCTGTTTCAGTGTTTTGTTTCGGCGTGCGTTAGCCGAGCTACACGTGCTCTGATTCTTACTCTGGTTAGAGAAGATACGTATGCATAGGATGCGATGTCCTAGCGAGCACGTTTCCCATTCCCCCGAACTACGTCGACTCTGATGTTTGTGTCTGACAAACTACGTAGGCCCAGGATGCGACATCCTGCCGAGTCCCTTTTCTCCGTCTTCTTTCATCTGTTTTTCACTCCAGTCTTGTGCAGTTTTTGAGCAGTTATTCAGCAACCTTTTCCTATCCTTCTGAGCGTGGATCCCGTCGAGTACGACGGACGTGAGGGGTGCTAATACCTTCCCCTTTCGTAACCGACTCCCGATCCTTACAATCTCTGGTCGTGAGACCATTTCCTTTCCAGGTTTACTTCGAGCGTTTCCTTTCCCTCCTTTGGGATAAATAACGCACGGTGGCGGCTCTGTGTCTTTTCCCGCCGGTTGTTTTTTGCGTAAGCGACACATGCATTCATGCGTATCATAACATTCATCACACGAAAATTTCAAGGAACTGAGGTATTATTTGCAAATATTTTCAGACCATGGATTGTGGACGAAGGAACACTAAGAAGTATAGTTTCAGGTGTCCCGACTTGAAAGAATTAAGGAAGCTAGAATCTTTTGTATTAGATCCATTGGACTTCAAACAATGTCATGGAAAGCTATTGTCTATCTTGTCTGCTGATATGGTTGAAGGACTCTTGAGTGTGCTAGTGCAGTTCTATGATCCTCTCTACCGTTGCTTCACTTTTCCTGATTATCAACTAGTGCCTACATTGGAGGAGTATCCCCATTTCTTGGGAATACCCGTTTCTAGTAGAGTACCATTTAGTGGATTGGAAGAGATTCCCAGATCTCATCTTATAGATGAAGCTATTCACTTGAAGAAGTCTGAGATTGAGGCTCATTGGATGAAGAAAGGAGGATTGTTCGGGTTTCCATCTGATTTCCTCATCAAGGAAGCTACTAACTTTGCTCAAGCCGGTAGTATGGATACTTTTGAAGCTATATTTGTGTTGCTCATCTATGGATTAGCTTTATTCCCTAACATTGACGGTTTTGTTGATGTTAACGCCATTAGACTTTTCTTGATTGGGAATCCTGTGCCTACTCTGTTGGGTGATATGTATTTCTCTTTGCATCTAAGGAATTCTAAAGGTGGTGGAACTATTGTCTATTACATTCCTCTTCTGTACAAGTGGTTTATTTCTCACTTGCGTCAGACACCTGCTTTTGTGGAGAACAAACAATGTCTACGGTGGTCTCAGAGACTTATGTCTCTCACTAATGATGATATAGTTTGGTATGATCCTTCTTTGAGCAATTTGGAGATTATTGATAGTTGTGGTGAATTCTCTAATGTGCCTCTCATTGGTACATAAGGAGGAATTAACTACAACCCTGCTTTGGCTCGTCGTCAGCTTGGGTTCCCCTTGAGAGACAAACCTAATAACACCTTGTTAAAAGGTCTTTTCTATCAAGAGGGTAAAGATCCCCAACATTTGAAGCATAAGATTGTGCATGCTTGGTATAATGTGCATAGGAAAGGAAGATCCGAGCTTGGTCTGCGCAATTGTGTAGCTTTGGAAGCTTATACTCTTTGGGTGAAGAAGAGAGCTTTGGAGTTGAAGATGCCTTATCATTGTGAAAGACCTATGTCTATGGTTGTGTTTGAGCCATTAACTCTCCCTAACCAAGATGTAGAAGAGTTGGAAGACGCGCTCACCAAGATAAAACAAGAGAAGGATATGTGGGAAGAGCGTTTCCATGCTTTAAGTGAGAAGCACAAAGAGTTGCAGTTGGAGTCTAAGGACAAAGATGCACTTATTGAGCTACTTGATGACCGAGTGACGAAGAGACAGAGAGAGCCGGAGGTTTCATCTTCTAGCATGCCTCAGCCTTCCGTTGCTTGGAAGAAGATTGTTGATCAGCTTGTCCTCGAGAAGACTCAGATGAAGGCTTCTTTCGAGACCGAGATTCGACGCATTCGGAGGAAGTACGTGCCTCCAGCCAGATTTTCTGACATTGTTGTTAGGGATTCTTCGGATGACTAGTCTTCTTTTCTCTTGTATTTTTATTTGGTTTCTGAAATTGTACTTAGTGTAATCCTTCCAATTTATATAAATAAAAAGAGATTTTGGTCATAAAAAATTGTTGTAATTATTGTAAAGTACATATATATTTGTAAATGATATAGTAAGTTCCTTGAAAATAAAAATAAATAAACAAGCATTGCATTTCATGCATCATTTGCATAAGCAGGTTTCTCTTTTGCCAGATGTCTCATTGGTGTTCTTCTGTGCTTCAGCCAAGCTGACTCATCGGTATAACACTCGCGCTAATCATCTGAGAATCATGGAATACTTAGAGCAAGAGAATAAAAAGTTGAAGGACGAGATCGCGACTAACTGCCATAATGGAGTCATTGTTGGCTGCTCAAAGTCAATCTTCTCCAACGCCCGTAACTCCTCCTCCTCAGAGGACTGTTATTTCAAAGGTGGCTACCTCTACCATGCCTGCTGCTACCGCTCACTTTGCGCCTTCCATGTCTTCCGGATTCCCGTGGGGAATACCGCCGAACTTCATGACTGAAGGCTTTGCGCCTACCTTTGCTTCCATGCCGACATCTAGCCCGATCATGTCTGTGCCGCCTCCCGTTGTGCACACCTTGCCTCGTGTAAAGGATACCATTTATCATTCCAAGTTGTCTGAGGGTCCGGATGTTTATGAGAAAAGTGACGAAATGAAAGATCAATTTCTTGAGCTGCGCAAGGAATTGAAGATATTGAGAGGTAAGGATTTGTTTGGGAAAAGTGTTGCTGAGTTATGTCTGGTGTCGAATGTGAAGATTCCGGTGAAATTCAAAGTGCCTGACTTTGAAAAATACAGAGGGAACACATGTCCGCTCAGTCATCTAGTGATGTATTCCCGCAAAATGTCTACCCAAACTGACAATGATCAACTGTTGATCCACTACTTCCAAGACAGTTTGACTGGTGTTGCGCTCCGTTGGTATATGGGGTTGGACAGTGCAAGCATTCGCACTTTCAACGACTTGGGAGAGACTTTTACCAAGCAATATAAGTACAATATGGATATGGCGCCTGATGGAGACCAGTTGAGGTCTAGATCTCAGAAGGATAAAGAGATATTCGAAGAGTACGCGCAAAGATGGAGAGAATTGGTTGCTCATATCATTCCTCACTTGGAGGAGAATGAGATGATAAAGATCTTTCTAAAGACCCTGAGTTCATTTTATTATGAACGTATGATTGCTAGTGGCCCCAGTGACTTTACCGAAATGGTACACATGGGGATGAGGCTTGAGGAAGGTGTCCGAGAAGGACGTTTGTCAAAAGATGAAGCATCGTCAAGTAAGAGGTATGGCAGTAGTTTTGGGAAGAAGAAGGATAGCGAAGCTAATGCAATAACCAGTGGGAGGAAGAGGAGGCCTCAGATCAGAAGGAATCAACCACCCCGTCAATATCATCATCAAGTATCTCCAGTCATTCCAGTATTTTCCAATAATCAATCAACACCAATTTAACGACAACAACGTCAACAACAACAACCACAACAACGAACAAACACCTACAACAACAACAATACCAATAACAATCACCATCAACAAAACTTCGAGAGGAAGAAGGTCTCTTTCGACCCAATTCCTATGTCTTATGCTGAACTATATCCGTCTTTGGTTCTCAAGAACCTACTTCAACCAAGAAACCCGTCGCAAGTTCCAGAACCACTTCCATGGTGGTATAAGCCTGAAATCTGTTGTGCTTTTCACCAAGGGGCACCCAGACATGATATAGAAAACTGCTACCCACTCAAGTATGAGGTTCAGAAGCTGATGAAGAGTGGAATGGTGACCTTTGAAGACCGTACGCCCAACGTGAAAGCAAATCCATTGCCCGCTCATGGAAATTCTTCTGTTAATATGGTGGATGGTTGCCCTGGTGAGTTTAAGGTGTTTGATGTCCGTTTCATCCGAAGGTCCTTGGTGCAGATGCATAAGGACATTTGTATGGTGAGTGATTGTGAGCATGACCATGATGGTTGCGCTGTTTGCAGTATTAATTCAAGAGGTTGTGAGGTTGTGAAAAGGGATATCCAGCGACTGATGGATGAAGGCATGATTCAAATTGTTCAATATCGTCATATAGATGACGATGTGAATGTCATAGTGCCCATTTTCAAGCAACCAGAGATATTGGTGATTCAGTACAACAACAGTAATAGTAACAACATCGGCAACAAATCAGTATTGTCGTTAGTTATACGGTTAGCGAGCCCAGTCCCGTATTCATCTGATAAAGTTGTTCCGTATCAGTATAATGCTACAATGATGAAAGATGGTCAAGATGTCCCATTACCTAAGACCAATTCTGTAGTGAGCATTGCTGATGTTACCAAGGTGGCCCATAGTAGTCGTGTGTTTAGGCTGGTGTTCCCGAAGGATAAAGAAGAATCAGTTGTCAGTAAGAAGGTGGAAGTTCCTGCTGTAGATCCGGTTAGTGCTTCAAAGGGTAAGTCTGGTGAATCCAGCGATTTGAAGACTAATGATGATGATGAGGTACTTTGATTGATTAAAAGAAGCATAGAGAAGCACTGCAGAGAGTTCTTAAATTTCAGTATTGTCTATGCTTATGAATTCTGAAGCGCACAGAGAAGCACTGCAGAGAGTTCTTGAGCAAGCGTTTGTGGAACATGATGTTACAGTGGATTAATTCGATCATATTATGGCTAACATCACTTCTTGCAACAATCTCAGTTTCTGTGATAAAGAACTCCCTGAGGAGGGTAGAAATCATAACTTGGCTTTGCATATCTCTATGAATTGCAAAGATGATGCTTTGTCAAATGTGCTTGTTGACACCGGGTCTTCATTGAATGTGTTGCCGAAGTCAACTATTTCAAAGTTGTCATATCAAGGAGCGCCCATGAGGTATAGTGGTGCAATCGTCAAAGCTTTTGACGGTTCACGCAAAACAGTTATTGGTGAAGTGGACCTCCAGTTAAGATAGGTCCGAGTGATTTTCAAATTACTTTCCAAGTAATGGATATCCAACCGGCCTACAGTTGCTTATTGGGAAGGCCATGGATCCATGAGGCGGGAGGTGTTACCTCCATATTGCATCAGAAGCTCAAATTTGTGAAGAATGGGAAGCTTGTTATCGTTGGAGGAGAGAAGGCGTTGTTGGTTAGCCACCTGTCATCTTTCTCTTACATTGAAGTTGAGGATGAGGTTGGAAATCCGTTCCAAGACTTATCTATTGCTGTTGAAAAGAGAGTTGGGGAACCCATGTCCTTATTGAAAGATGCAAAGAAGATTGTTGAAGAAGGCAATGTTGATCAGTGGGGGCGCATGGTAGAGGTCTCCGATAACAAAGGCAGAACCGGTCTGGGTTTTCAACGAGGTTCATCAGCTGCAAGGTCTTAGGATATGAAAATTAGCTTTCATGGAGGAGGGTTCATTCATGGCAATGAAAAACACTTAGCTGTTGTGCTAGAGGATGACGAAGAGGAAGACTGCACCAATTTTGTGACGCATGGAAAGACTTGCAACAATTGGACTGCTGCTGATGTTCCTATTATTTTGCATCGATCTAAGTAATTGCTTTTATATGTTTTAAAAATCATTCTCCTATGCCTAAGGGAGAAGTGAACATTGTTGGGCATTTTGAAATTTATCATTAATAAAATTAATTATATTCATCCACGTCTATGATGTTTGTTTTTTACTTTTTGTTTTATTCTGAAAATGGTAATCACAAAAAAAATATAAATAAATAATATAATTGTCCATCTGCATAATATTTGGTCACAAATTCACTTCTCTAAAATCAAAATATCAAATCATTATGCAGGTTGGTTTCTAACCCCATTGAATACATTGATCCTTCTCCTTCTCCAAATTTTGAATTCCATGTGTTTGAGGCCGAGGAGGAAGGTGATGAAGAAGTGAGTGATGAACTATCTCGTCTTCTTGAGCATGATAAGAAGACCATTCAGTCATTCGAAGAGCAGATTGATCTAGTCAACTTGGGTTCCGAGGATGATGTGAAGGAAGTCAAGATTGGGTCTCGCCTATGTCCAGATGTTAAGAAGGGGTTGATTGATCTTCTTCGAGAGTATTCAGATGCGTTTGCTTGGTCCTATCAAGACATGCCTAGTTTGGATTCTGAGATTGTGGATCATAGATTGCCGTTGAAGCCAGAATGCCCGCCAGTCAAGCAGAAGTTGAGAAGAACGCATCCTGATATGGCTGTGAAGATCAAAGAAGAACTGCAGAAGCAGATTGATGTCGGTTTCCTTGTGACCGCTGAGTATCCGCAATGGGTGGCCAATATTATGCATGTGCCAAAGAAAGATGGAAAAGTCCGCATGTGTGTCGATTATAGATATTTGAATAAAGTCAGTCTGAAAGATGATTTCCCTCTACCACACATTGATATGTTGGTAGATAATACCGCTAAATTCAAAGTCTTTTCATTTATGGATGGATTTTCCAGATATAATCAGATCAAGATGGCACCCGAAGATATGGAGAAGACCATATTCATTACACCCTGGGGAACATTCTGTTATAGAGTGATGCCTTTCGGTTTAAAGAAGGCTGGTGCAACTTATCAAAGATCAATGACTACTCTTTTCATGATATGATGCATAAAGAGATTGAAGTTTACGTCGATGACATGATTGCTAAATCCGTTTGAATGCCAATAAGTGTACTTTTGGTGTTCGTTCAGGTAAGTTGTTGGGCTTTATTGTCAGCGAGAAGGGTATTGAAGTTGATCCTGCCAAGGTCAAAGCAATACAAGAGATGCCTACGCCCAAAACTGAGAAGCAAATCAGAGGTTTTCTCGGTCGCTTGAATTATATCTCAAGATTCATTTCACACATGACTGCCACATGTGCGCCTATATTTAAGCTTCTTCGGAAAGATCAGTCTTGTGATTGGACCGAAGACGTCCAGAAAGCTTTTGATAGTATCAAGGAATATCTACTTGAACCTCCGATTTTGTCTCCACCTGTTGAAAGAAGACCGTTGGTCATGTATTTGACTGTGCTTGAAGATAGTATGGGTTATGTTCTAGGTCAGCAAGATGAGACTGAAAAGAAAGAATTTGCAATTTACTATCTCAGTGAGAAGTTCACCGATTGTGATACTCGGTATTATATGCTAGAGAAGACTTGTTGCGAATTGGCTTGGGTTGCTAAGTGTCTGCGTCATTATATGTTGAATCATACCACTTGGTTGATATCCAAAATGGATCCAATCAAATATATATTTGAGAAGCCTGCTTTAACTGGGAGAATCGCCCGTTGGTTGATGTTGTTATCAGAGTATGATATTGAATACAGATTTCAAAAAGTGATCAAAGGTAGTCTCTTGGCTGACCATTTGGCTCACCAACCAATTGAGTATTATCAGTCAGTGCAGTATGATTTTCCTGATGAAGAGATCTTGTACTTGAAAATGAAAGATTGTGATGAACCATTGCTTGAAGAAGGGCCAGAACCTGGTTCCCGTTGGGGCATGGTATTTGATGGAGCTGTTAATCAATATGGTAATGGCATTGGGGCAGTGATTATTACTCCTCAAGGCACGCATTTTCCGTTTATAGCTAGATTGAATTTCAAGTGTACAAACAACATGACAGAATATGAAGCTTACATTATGGGGCTCGAAGAGGCCATTGATCTCAGAATCAAGCACTTAGATGTCTTTGGCGATTCCGCTTTGGTCGTGAATCAAATCAAAGGTGAATGGGAGACGAATCAACCCGGTTTGATACCGTATAGAGATTATGCAAGGAGGATTTCAACTTTCTTTACAAAGGTTGAATTTCATCATATCCCTCGAGATGAAAATTGGATGGCAGATGCTCTTGCAATGTTGGCATCAATGATTGTAGTGAAGTATTGGAATGAAGTTCCCAATTTGATCGTGACGCATCTTGATAGACCAGCTCATGTGTTCACTATTGAAGAGGTTAAAGATGGGAAGCCATGGTATTACGACATCAAATGTTTCCTCCAAAGTCAGATTTACCCGCCTGGGGCATCTTTGAAAGATAAGAAAACTTTGAGAAGATTAGCCGGCAACTTCTACCTGAATGGTGAGGTATTGTACAAGAGAAACTTCGACGTGGTTCTGCTCAGATGCATGGATAGACACGAAGTAGACTTGTTGATGACTGAAGTCCATGAAGGTTCCTTTGGTACTCATTCTAATGGACATGCAATGGCAAAGAAGATGTTGCGAGCAGGTTACTATTGGCTGACAATGGAATCTGACTGTTGCAAATTTGTGAAGAAATGTCACAAGTGTCAAATATACGCGGATAAGATTCATGTTTCTATGACACTACTGAATGTAATTTCTTCCCCGTGGCCTTTCTCCATGCGGGGAATTGATATGATTGGCATGATTGAGCCCAAAGCGTCAAATGGACATCGTTTAATTTTGGTGGCTATTGACTACTTCCACTACGCCAAAAACTGGAATAGACAGCGCACCTTAGAGGGCGCTTTATTACAAAAGCGCACTCTAAAGTGAAGCGAAAAAATAAGGAGCGAACAACTGGAATAGACAGCGCACTTTAGAGGGCGCTTTTGTAATAAAGCGCCCTCTAAGGTGAAGTGAAAAAATAAGGAGGAGATAGAGGGACAATAATACAGGGCGCTTTTTAGAAAGCGCCCTCTAAGGTTACCTTTAGAGGGCGCTTTTAAAAAAGCGCTCTATAAGTCCATGTGCATTTCCAGTTTATAAAGCGCTTTTGGAAAGCCTTAGAGAGCGCTTTCATAAGCGCCCTCTTAGGCCCCCTTTAGAGGGCGCTTTTTTTCCACAAGCTCCCTCTAAGGTCCCCTTTAGTAAACATTAAAATTATAACATACTGCGCGTTTTGTTATTTCACTCTCTGTTATTTTCGTTCTTTTTCACGTTAGGGTTCTCACTGCTACGATTTTCGCTACTTCTAAGGCGTTCTCCTTCCACCTCTGTTAGATCTACGACGTTTCCTCCTTCTATTAATTCATTGTTAGCTGTTCGATTTTGACACCATAGGTATTTTTCTAATCTTCATATTACTTGGTTTCTCTTCTGACGTTCGCTATTGTTCATTTTTGGTTTCATTTTTCTTGGTTCATACATTTATTGAGTATTCTCAACAATAATTATTGTGTTGCAATGCTAGCAATGGAGACTAGGCATTATGGGTTAAATTTCACCAACTGTTCCATTTGTTTCTCGATGTAGAAAAAGGAGGCAGCAATATCTAAAACACCTTCTACCAATCAAAGGTACACTATGCAGCTTATGAGTGTATTTATTCTAGCATACATAGCGTAGCTAGTAACTTAAGAAGTTTAGGTATGGATGTTATTTGATAGAGTAAATTAGAGTCGACTATTCTTCTGTTAGCTTTCAGTTAGACCATTATACAATTCTACATATATATTTTCAAGTCAATGTTTATCTTTTGTAAAAACTATATGATGATATATAACTATGCTACAAATTAGTGCATACCACTAATGCTTAATGCATGGTTCATACATTCTCATGCTATTGAAGTCAGAGATATCTGAAAATGTTGAGAAACTAACTCAATAAACCAAAATTGTTTTGGTTTTGGGTTGTTGTTGGAGACATGAATGCCCTGCACAGAGACTAACTCAATAAAGCAAAATTGTTTTGTCTCATCCCATTTTTGGTTTCTCTTCTGAAATTGTTTTTTGTTTATTCTAATTAGTAATGGATAATACATGGATGTCTTCCAATCGATTGTCGAGAGAGTACGAGAATGGGGTATCAGAATTCGTTAAGTTTGCCGTTGCGCACGCCGAAGACCCCAGTAGAATGATATGTCCTTGCTTGGGTTGTTGTTATGGGAAACGGGTTTGCCGAAGACCCCAGAATTCGTTAAGTTTGCCGTTGCGCACGCCGAAGACCCCCAGTAGAATCGATGTTTTATACCTTGGTTTAAGGATCATATTTATTTAAAGTATTATTCAGATCCCGCTTCAATAACAGAAAGGTTGAGATGCTTAGCATATGGTCCAAGTTTTCATGTTTTTTCTTATTGCGCATACGCGATTAATGGATACACATTTTATACCAAAGAACAAGATGATAAAAGTACTATGCAGAATAGTGGTGTCACCGTGGTAGCTGAAGCAATGCACATATCAAGTGTGAAGGACTTAAACCCCAAATTTGCAAATCTGTCGTATTTTGGTGTTATCGAGCGTATTTGGGTGTTTGATTATGAGAAGTTTCAGATTCCTATATTTGGTTGCAAGTGGGTTGAAAATAATAACGGCATTCGAATGGATAAGTCAGGATTTTTGCAAGTGGATCTTAATAGGGAGGGATACAAAGATGAGTCTTTTATTCTAGCCTCTCAAGCTAGACAAGTGTTTTATGTCAGTGATCCGAAAAGTACGAAATGGTCTATAGTTCTTTTTTCCAACAAAGTAATTGATGAAAACACTGGAGATCAAGGTGATATTGATGTTGAGATTGAATCGTTTACCAGAAATGATCAAGATGAGAATATTATATCAAATGATTCATATATTAGAAATGATCATAATGAGGGTATTTGGATCAATCCAATCGTCCGTGTTGTTAAGAGACATGTAGAACATATTCCAACCAAGAAAAGAAAGAGAACTTAGTGAAAAAGGTACAGGTCAAATGATTTTAATTGTTTTCTTTATTACATGTAAAATGGCTTTTATTACAGCAAATCGAGTTAGTTGCATCAAAAAAAAAAGGTATAAACACAATTATATGATATTTATGCATAGAAAATGTTAATTCTTGATCTTATACTTCACCTAACTAATTTTATGATATTTTAGGTTCATGCTATTGATATTGAACAAAAAGAGGTTGTTGCTAAGAAGATTGCGGCTAGCAAAAAAAACATACATCTCAGAGATGCTTTTGCTACTTAGTTTTATTTCTTTTTAAGTTATGAATTGGTTGTATATTTAGAATCTTTAGAAGTTAAACGATTATATATCAGTGGATTGTTGTATATGTATGGATTGTTGTATATAAGGCTTGTTGAATGCAATGTGTGAAAAAGGGCTTCAAATTATACAGTTTTAGGTGTACTGCTTCAATATACAGGTTGTCTAAAATAAATAAAAAAATATAGCGCTTTTTAAAAAAAAAATTAAATAACCACCCACTTTAGAGGGCGCTTTCCAAAATAAGCACCCTCTAAACCCTTTAAATTTCCACTTTAGAGGGCGCTTTCCAGTAAAAGCGCCCTCTAAACCCTTAAAAGTTTCCACTTTAGAGGGCGCTTTCCAGTAAAAGCGCCCTCTAAACCCTTAAAAGTTTCCACTTTAGAGGGCGCTTTCTTTAAAAATCGCCCTCTAAAGTGGCCCTTAAAGGGCTTAAAGAGCCACTTTAGAGAGCGCTTTCACCAGGAAAAAAAACGTTGTCTTTACCTATGCCAGCGCCAGATTAGAGGGCGCTTTAAAGCGCTGTTATAGGCCAAAAAAAGCGCCCTCTTTTCCCTTATTTGGCGTAGTGTTCACAAAATGGGTTGAAGCGACATGGTATGGGAATGTAACCAAGCAAGTTTTTGTGAGGTTTATCAAGAATCATATTATATGCCGTTATGGTGTGCCAAGTAAGATCATTACTGATAATGGACCAAACTTGAACAATAATATGGTGGAAGCTCTTTGTAAAGACTTCAACATTGCACATCATAATTCTTCTCCCTACAGATCCAAAATGAATGGGGTTGTTGAAGTTGTGAACAAGAACATCAAGAAGATTATCCATAAGATGGTTGTAACATATAAGGATTGGCATAAGATGCTCCAATTTGCTTTGCACGGGTATCGTATATCCATTCTCACTTCAATATGGGCAACCCCTTTCTCTCTTGTTTATGGCATGGAAGCAGTACTCCCCGTAGAGGTTGAGATTCCTTCATTACGTGTGTTCATGGAAGCCAAGTTGACTGAAGCTGAATGGTGTCATACCAGATTTGATCAGTTGAATTTGATAGAAGAAAAGAGGTTAACTGCCATGTGTCATGGTCAGTTATATAAGCAAAGAATGAAGAAAGCTTTTGATAAGAAGGTCAGACCTCATGTGCTCAGAGAAGGTGACCTTGTGCTCAAGAAGATTTTATCGTTCAAACCAGATTCTAGGGGCAAATAGACTCCTAATTATGAAGGCTCATACATTGTTAAGAGAGCATTTTCAAGCGACGCTTTGATTCTTACAACTATGGATGGTGAAGAGTTCACTCGTCCTATGAATGTAGATGCAGTCAAGAAATACTTCGCCTAGAAAGAAAAGAACAGCTCGCTAAGTTGAAAACCAGAAAGGGTGGCTTAGGCAAAAATGAGCGTCTCGGTGGATTGAAAACCCGAAAGGGCGATCCAGGCAAAAGTTAGAGACATAAAATAGAAAGAATTTCCCAATAAGTTGAGTATCCCACCTTGGGGCAACTTATGCAAAAATTAGGGATTATGGCAAGTAAGTGCACTCCGTCGGTTTTCCAGTGTTGGAAAAATTTTGTTGAGCATAAGGGTTGACGACGATTCATCATCCCCAGTAGCGGTCAAAAGCTCAGCGGACATCAAGAGTTGGTAGAAGGATTAGTGGTCATTTGTATTCAATGAAACCCTTTTCCATGTAAATTACCATTTTCCAACTTTGTAAAAATCTATGGAGTCTTGTCATTTACAGACTACCATTCTATTAAATAAAGTTGAGCTTTTACCCAATTGTTTTCACTCTTATTTTACTTCAACCAATAGTTTAAATTTTATTATGATCATTTTTGAAATTAAAATTTTAATCAAAATCATTTTCTTAAATATATAAAAGCCAGAACTTTTCAAAAAATTAAAAAGAAACATCGACAACATTTCGAAAGCAGCAAGTCTTAAGTGTGAAGCATTAAGGGTTCCCCAAAGCAGTTCACCCTTCGGGTATCCCTAGCTGAGTTTGTTGATCCAATTCCCCTGCGGCATGTTTGATCCCTGGCGGAACTCCCGTACATTTTCCTAGCTGAGTTAGTGGATTCAGTACCCTGCGGAGTTGTGTTTTATCCCCGACAGAGTTTCGGTATCCCCCTGCAAAGTTTGTGTATTCTTCAGCAAGCTTGATTTTGGATCTTTAGCATAATAAGTTGATTTCCCCAACAGATCGTGTTAGTTTCTCCACTTGTCTCCATCTGACTCGCTCCCAATCAGAGTTTCTTCTTGGTTTCTGAGCAGCTATTTATGTTATCCTCTGTATGGTTGTCTCTCATTTGATATGGTGTTGACCTAAAATTCCCCGCAGAATCGATAACGTTTCCTTTCCTTAGCAGATCTCCTCCGTCCCCAGCTAGGGTTGAGCCTTTGGGTTGTTAATCTCTCTATTCTCTGGCAGTTGTCCCTTTTTTTTGGATTGGCTGAGGATTGTACCGATGACTCAAATTCTGTGACACCTTTTTATCCTTTGAGGTCGTTTTGTCAGCATAATCATCATATATACATATACATGTACACTCATATAATTTCATATTTGCATCATTCATATTTGTTGAATCATTGTTTGAGATTCTTATGCTATGTTATGGCGGTACTTTATCCCCATACAAGTTCGGCGACTGCCCTCTCTCAATTATAGAATGTCGGCCCCTTAAGCAGAAAGACTTTAACCTTTCTCCTCTCCCCACTGAGTTATTTCCTCGTGGATGAGTATTGTTTCAGTTTTCCTCCCCAGTCGATTCTCTGGATGGAACCACTCCCCTTGAGATATATCCTCATTGGGTTGAGTCTTGATTGACCGTTTATTTCTAGCTCTTACCTAGATAGTGTTGGTGTAAGCCCTAGAGGCCAATACTTTTGGTACTTGTATCGAATTATTTACTAATAATAAAAGGCTTTTTCTTTATTATGTTTGTTTAATAAAGTCCCTGGAATAGATAGTCCATTTAATGTATCAAGTGTAACTTAATCATGAGATCACATTAAACATAAGGACACTATTCTTAAAGTATCTGTAGTCGAGCTTTATTGTGAAGTGGGATAACATTAAAGCATGAAGACTATTATGTTTATAGACTGATGATCACATCTCATGGATCATGGATAAGGAGTTATCAAGTCTCAAACATAGGTATGAATATTAAGAGTAATATTTATACTGGATTGACCCGCTATGAGAATACTATATAGAATGTTATGCAAGGTGTCATAAGTTATTCTCATGGTGATAATGGTGTATACCACCCATCGACCTGAAACCACTATGGACCCTAGATGTAGAGTCGAGTGCCTTATTGCTGATCAAACATTGTCCGTAACTAGATGACCATAAAGACAGTTGATGGGTACTCCACGAAGCATGCTAAGGGACATGAGTGACCTAGATGGAATTTGTCCATCCTGCGTAACAGGATAAATGTCTATGGGTCCAATATTGAATTGGACAAGGATGACACGGTCTATGGCTTGTGTTCAATATAGACATAAGGGAAAAAGGGTAATTATACACATAAGTATTATCACAGAAGGATTGTCAGATCACATGATAGAAGGTTTTGTCAGATCACATGACATTTTCGTGTCTTGGGTAGCAGTGATGTGTTGCTAGATACCGCTCATTGTTTATTATGTTAAATACGTGATCTAATATAATTGTCAATGTCGCAAAAACCTATAGGGTCACACACAAAGGACGGATTGATGAGAGATAGAGTAATTAAGGAATACCGTAATGTACGGTGCCCTTAAGTGAATTATAGAACATCGTAAGGTATGGTGTACTTAAGTAGAATGCGAAATATGGTAAGGTACCACGCGCTTAAGTTATTTTGGCATATTATAACATATGGGCCATATACACTTGAGTGGGCTTTTTAGCTTGCAGCCCACACAAGTGGTTCTATAAATAGAACCCTTGCGTAGAAGCATTGTCACACTTGCAATTTCCTTTCTCTCTCTCTCTCTCTCTCTCTCTCTCTCTCTCTCTCTCTCTCTCTCTCTCCTCACTCACTCACTCAAAGCCTTCATTCGTAACAGCTAGCACTGAGATTGAAGGAATCCGTTCGTGTGGACTGAGTAGAGGCGTTGTCATCGTTCAACGTTCGTGATCGCCACAAGAGGTAACGATTCTATCACTGATCATGCCCATTTGTAAGGATCATTAAAGGAGAAATTTTAAATTTCGCTGCGTTTTGGATCGCCATTCTCCTTCAGTGGTATCAGAGCCACTTACGAAACCATGCATCTGATAGTTGTTTATTTTCTGTATTAATACGATTAAAAGACAGAATGAATCAAAGAATAAACGAGTAATTAAATTGAGATCGATCAAGTTATATATATGATATAAGTAATCCTGATGCAAAATACGGTATATATGATATATTGTTTCTGTTTCATTCATTCAAACACTTAATGGTTGTTTTCCTTTGAGCGATCAATGGTCGTTTTCTTCTTGATCCGACATTAGTATGGTGAAGCAATGACGTGTTGATCAATCATACTGAATCAACAATCGAGATGTGTTTGACGGTCTGAAATTGGTGCATTAGGGTTAATGACGGCACAAGGGTTGTATTGTTAAAGAGTTATGCATTAGGGTTAATGACGGCACAAGGGTTCTGTTATGCATTAGGGTTAATGACGGCACAAGGGTTGTGTTTTCAAAAAGTTATGTGATTAGGGTTAATGAGGGCACAAGAGTTGTGCTTTAAAGTATCAAGTGTTGATCCGAAAAACACCTGTTCCCGCTGACCGGGCAGCGGACCCCCGGCTAACTCTGCGTAGTGTGATCGGTCGCCGAAATTTAATTTGGTTTTAATTAATTAAAAGAATTAAAATTAATAATAATAATGTGTTTATTATTATTGTCTTGGGCTATCGGTTATTACCTTAGTTTTCCTTTATTTTGTTTTGGGTTTTTAAAATACGACCTGCGTGTCGTGCCTCTCTTTTAATCTCATAATGTAACTTCTTTTCTCATCTCACTCCCTCGTATGTAAAACGAGTTTCTTTTATGTAATGTAATGTTATGAAGAAAGAGAAGAAGTCAATATCAAAGGAGGACAAGCTCGAAGATCTTGCTTGGAGAAGCTTAGATCGTTATTAGGTTAGCTTAGGTTCTCTCATTGGCTTGGGAGAACAATTGCGCTAGGGACCATAACTGTTTCATTATGTATGTATGTTGATGAATGTGAATGTATGTTGATGCATGTGAGAGACGATTTATATGATAAATAAGCCGGTGAGATCAGAATAATTGCATATTCCCTCAAATTAAATATTAAGTTTATGCTTTCCAAGTTTTAGCACTCATCAAGACTAGTATCGGATAATGTAGGTTTCGCCTACGCGAGGTGCATGTTCTATATTAGTAAGGTGCCATGGGATAATTGTAATATCCAATTGTTAAAACAATGGGTCAAACTTAACTAAATAAATTATAATAAGATTATATATGTTTAGAAGCAAGAGTTGGAAATGATCCATGTGATGGATTGGAATAAGGAGTTATTCACCCAACTAAAATATTCGAGAGTTGTATTAGATACAATTGGAAGGAGTTCCTACCTAAATAACCTAGTTTTCTGTAATCCGCCTACGCGGACTTAAAACAAAGTGAAATATGGATCTCGACCCACTAGAAAATCTTCCAACGGGATTTTCCGAATCAAATGGTGAGGGTCATTTGTTTTGAGTAAAATAGTGGGAGCATATTTAATTAAAGGCCTAATTAAATATGTTATTGATACTTATATTTTCATTATTTTCATGTAGATTACCATGACAACAAACACCTCTAACAATATTTTGCGATCAATCCTTAACAAGGAAAAATTGTCTGGGACAAATTTTCTGGATTGACACCGAAATCTGAGGATTATCCTCAAACATGATAAAAAGTTGTATGTCTTGGAGAAACCTATTCCTGAAGAGGAACCTCCTAGTTCTGCACCTAAGGCAGAAAGAGATGCTTATAAGAAGCATGTCGATGATGCCAATGAAACTGCTAGTCTCATGCTAGCTACCATGAACTCAGAGTTGCAAAAGCAACATGAGAACATGGCAGAGTTCGATATGATCGAACACCTGAAGATGCTCTATCAAGAGCAAGCAAGGCATTAAAGGTTTGAAGTTTCAAAAGCCCTTTTTCAAGGCAAGTTAGCTGAGGGAGCCCCTATAGGTCCCCATGCGCTCAAGATGATTGGGTATATGGAAAACCTTGAGAGGTTGGGTTTTCCCCTCGGAAAGGAACTTGCGACTGATTTGATCTTGCAATTGTTGCCAAATAGATTCAGTCAATTTGTCCTAAATTTCAATATGAATGATATGGACAAATCTCTTTCTGAACTGCTAGCCATGTTAAAAACTGCTGAGCAGAATCTGAAGTCAAAAGGGAAGTCCATTCTGATGATCGGAAATGGAAAGAGACAGAACAAAAGGCCCACCAAGCAGGGTGATAAAGGGAAAGGCAAGGAAGTTGCCAAACCCAAACCCCTGTTGCTGCTTTGAAGCCTAGTGGAGGCATAGCAAAAGAAGGCGCCTGCTTCCATTGCGGTAAGACCGAACACTGGAAGAGAAACTGCCCAAAGTACCTGGAAGATAAGAAGAATGGAGTAGAGACTTCAACTTCAGGTATTTTTGTTATTGAAATTAATTTATCTACTTCTGCATCATGGGTATTAGATACTGGATGCGGTTCTCACATTTGTACCAATGTGCAGGGACTAAAAAGGTGTAGAGATTTGGCAAAAGGTGAAGTCGACCTACGAGTTGGCAACGGAGCAAAGGTTGCTGCTTTAGCCATAGGAACTTATGTATTAACTTTACCTAGTGGTTTAATAATTCAGTTAGAGAACTGTTATTATGTACCTGCAATTAGCAGGAATATTATTTTCGTTTCTTGTTTGGACAAGTTTGGTTTTTCATTTATAATAAAGAACAATTGTTGCTCAATTTATTTGAATGATATATTCTATGTTACTGCACAAATGATCAATGGAATATATGTCCTTGATCTTGAAATGCCTATTTATAACATTAGTACTAAAAGGATGAAATTTAATGAGTTAAATCCAACTTACCTTTGGTATTGTCGATTAGGCCACATAAATGAGAAACGCATTTCCAAACTCCATAAAGATGGACTGTTGGACTCTTTTGATTATGAATCATATGAGCATGCAGATCTTGTTTAATTGGAAAGATGACAAAGTCTCCATTCACAGGAAAAGGTTAAAGAGCTAATGATCTTTTGGCCCTCATACATACTGATGTATATGGACCACTGAACATACCAGCCAGAGGAGGTTTTCAGTACTTCATCACATTTACTGATGATTTCAGTAGATATGGTTATGTGTATTTAATGAAACACAAATCAGAGTCCTTTGAAAAGTTCAAGGAATTCAAGAATGAAGTACAAAACCAACTAGGTAAGAATATTAAAACTCTTCGATCAGATCGAGGTGGTGAGTATTTAAGCCTAGAGTTTGATGACCATCTGAAAGAGTGTGGGATCCTATCCCAACTTACTCCTCCTGGAACACCCCAATGGAATGGTGTATCTGAGAGAAGAAATCGAACCCTGTTAGACATGGTCCGATCCATGATGAGTCACGTCGATCTTCCAAACTCCTTTTGGGTTCATGCACTATTGACAGCAGCTTACACACTTAACCGTGTTCCATCCAAAAAGGTTGAGAAGACACCATATAAGATATGGAGTGGTAAGAAACCACATATGTCTTACATGAAGATTTGGGGTTGCGAAGTTTATGTGAAACGACAAATTTCAACAAAGCTTGAGCCCAAATCTGACAAATGCTTATTTGTGGGGTATCCTAAAGAAACAAGAGGGTATTACTTCTACAATCCTTCTGAGGGCAAAGTGTTTGTCGCTCGAACTGGAGTTTTCCTAGAAAGGGATTTTATTTCCAAAGGAATAAGTGGGAGGAAAGTAGAGCTTGAAGAAATTCAAGAATCACAAAGCATCGATACACCTATGGAGGAATTAGAGCAGGAAACACAAGGAGTTGTGGAAGAGCAACCTGCTCAAGTAGAACAAGACCAGCGTAGGTCAAGCAGGATACGTCACATACCTGAGAGATATGGATATCTCATAACTGATCAAGGTGATGTATTACTCATGGATCAAGATGAGCCTGTGACCTACCAAGAGGCCATAACCGGTCCCGAGTCTGAGAAGTGGCTAGAAGCCATGAAATCTGAAATGGATTCCATGTACACAAACCAAGTTTGGACCTTGGTAGAGCCTCCTGTAGGAGTTAACCCTATAGGATGCAAGTGGGTCTTCAAAAAGAAGACTGACATGGATGGTAAGGTACATACCTATAAGGCAAGACTGGTTGCAAAAGGATATAAACAAATTCATGGGGTTGACTATGATGAAACCTTTTCACCAGTTGCAATGCTTAAATCTGTTCGGATTTTACTTGCTATCGCTGCATATCATGATTATGAAATATGGCAGATGGATGTCAAAACTGCTTTCCTTAATGGGAATCTTCTTGAGGATGTGTACATGACACAGCCTGAAGGATTTGACATACCAGAAGAAGCCCAAAAGATATGTAAGTTACAAAGATCAATCTATGGATTGAAGCAAGCTTCCAGAAGCTGGAATCTTCGTTTTGATGAAACAGTAAAACAATATGGATTCATCAAGAACGAAGATGAGCCTTGTGTCTACAAGAAGGTTAGTGGGAGCATGATCATTTTCCTGGTATTATATGTAGATGACATATTACTCATTGGAAACGGTGTCCCTACCATGCAACAAGTAAAGTCTTGGTTGGGGAAATGCTTTTCTATGAAGGACCTAGGTGAAGCAGCCTATATATTAGGAATCAGAACCTATAGAGATAGATCACAAAATCTGCTTGGCCTAAGTTAGAGTACGTACATAGACAAAGTGTTGAGACGCTTTAATATGCATGATTCCAAGAAAGGATTCATACCTATGCAACATGGCTTGTGTCTATCAAAAACACAATCCCCTTCAACTAAGGAAGAAAGGGATCGCATGAATAAGATTACATATGCATCTGCAATAGGATCTATCATGTATGCCATGTTATGTACTCGATCAGATGTCTCGTATGCTTTAAGTGCAACGAGTAGGTACCAATCTGATCCTGGTGATGCCCATTGGGTAGCTGTCAAAAATATCCTTAAGTATTTGAGAAGGACTAAGGACTCATTCTTGATATATGGAGGTCAAGAAGAGTTGGCTGTAATTGGATATACTTATGCTAGCTTCCAGACAGATAAGGATGACTTTAGATCGCAATCTGGTTATGTGTTTTGCTTAAACGATGGCGTTGTGAGCTGGAAAAGTTCAAAGCAAGATACAGTTGCTGATTCTACAACCGAGGCCGAGTATATTGCTGCCTCAAGTGCAGCAAAGGAAGCTGTTTGGATCAAAAAGTTCATTAGTGAACTTGACATAGTTCCTATCATTGTGGATCCCATTGGTCTCTATTGGGATAACAATGGTGCTATCGCACAAGATAAGGAGCCTAGATCTCTCACCGACGATCCAGACACATACTTAGGCGTTATCACCTCATTCGAGAGATAATAGATAGAGGAGATGTGAAAATATGCAGAGAACCTACACTTGACAATATTGCTGACCCACTGACAAAGCCTCTTGCGCAGCAGAAGCATGATCGCCATACTAGATCTATGGGCATTAGGGGTATGCCTGATTGGCTCTAGTGCTAGTGGGAGATTGTTGGTGTAAGCCCTAGAGGCCAATACTTTTGGTACTTGTATCGAATTATTTATTAATAATAAAAGGCTTTTTCCTTATTATGTTTGTTTAATAAAGTCCCTGGAATAGATAGTCCGTTTAATGTATCAAGTGTAACTTAATCATGAGATCACATTAAACATAAGGACACTATTCTTAAAGTATCCGTAGTCGAGCTTTATTATGAAGTGGGATAACATTAAAGCATGAAGACTATTATGTTTATAGACTGATGATCACATCTCATGGATCATGGATAAGGAGTTATCAAGTCTCAAACATAGGTATGAATATTAAGAGTAATATTTATACTGGATTGACCCGCTATGAGAATACCATATAGAATGTTATGCAAGGTGTCATAAGTTATTCTCATGGTGATAATGGTGTATACCACCCTTCGACCTGAAACCACTATGGACCCTAGATGTAGAGTCGAGTGCCTTATTGCTGATCAAACGTTGTTCGTAACTGGATGACCATAAAGACAGTTAATGGGTACTCCACGAAGCATGCTAAGGGAGATGAGTGACCTAGATGGAATTTGCCCATCCTGCGTAACAGGATAAATGTCTATGGGCCCAATATTGAACTGTACGAGGATGACACGGTCTATGGCTTGTGTTCAATATAGACATAAGGGCAAAAGGGTAATTATACACATAATTATTATCACAGAAGGATTTGTCAGATCACATGACATTTTCGTGTCTTGGCTAGCAGTGATGTGTTGCTAGATACCGCTCACTGTTTATTATGTTAAATACGTGATCAAATATAATTGCCAATGCCGCGAAAACCTATAGGGTCACACACAGAGGACGGATTGATGAGAGATAGAGTAATTAAGGAATACCGTAATTTACGGTGCCCTTAAGTGAATTATAGAACATCGTAAGGTATAGTGTACTTAAGTAGAATGCGAAATATGGTAAGGTACCACACGCTTAAATGATTTTGGCATATTATAAGATATGGGCCATATACACTTGAGTGGGCTTTTTAGCTTGCAGCCCACACAAGTGGTTCTATAAATAGAACCCTTGTGTAGAAGCATTGTCACACTTGCAATTTCGTTTCTCTCTCCCTCTCTCTCACTCAAAGCTTTCATTCGTAGCAGCTAGCACTGAGATTAAAGGAATCTTTTCGTGTGGACTGAGTAGAGGCGTTGTCATCGTTCAACGTTCGTGATCTCCACAAGAGGTAACGATTCTATCACTGATCATGCCCATTCGTAAGGATCATTAAAGGAGAAATTTTAAATTTCATTGCGTTTTGGATCGCCATTCTCCTTCAGATAGATGCTTTGAGTCTCCTAAGAGTTTATTGGCCAGTAACTGGTAATATTCTCCTTAGTTCGCAGCTTGTTACTTCTTGCCCAATACCTGGCAAAAGTATCCCTGTTTTTCTCCTCAGTAGAGTCCCCAATGGATTTATACCCCAGGAAGTATATCCTTGATATTGTAATACCCCAAAATTTACCCTTCATTTTTCCTGGAAGCATGGGATTATGTTTTACACTTCATTAGCATCATATTAGGTCATACTCATTGCATACTGCATTAGTGACATGGAGATCAGGTTTTGATTGATCACTCCTTAATAGAAGGAGCCCACACAAAGAAATATTTAGAATTGGACTTCATTTTCTAAGTATACAAGTCTCAAGGGTCTCAGGGGGGTCCAAGTATCTTATTATGGTCCTCAGTTCATCAGTGAAGGATTCAAAGCTATCAGAGTGTTCATCTGGATTTAATCAGAAATTAGGGTTTCATGGCTACCTGCAACAGGCAATGTTTGGTTGGAAGTAGAGGAGCTCATCCATGTTATTATTAGAGAGGCATCTTGGCCTAGGAAGATTCACAATTATCTCAGAAAGATCCATTGGCAATCAGTGCAATCAGTTCTTGATCATTTTGCCCTAAAACTAGGGTTTGGTATAAAAAAGGTTTATTTCTGATTCTTTGATTGAAAATATTTTCCATGGCCCTCCATATGTCCACAAGGGTCTACATACAAAAAATTAGCTCTTTATTTGAGCTAGAAGTGCTTCAATTGATCAATGGAATCGGGAATCAGACAGTTTGGGAAAAGTCAACTGTGGGGCCAGAAAAGTCAACTCCTGACATTTTGAGAGTGGAATCTCAAAATCCATGCCTTGGGGATCCTACGTGTGAAATTTGATCAAGGTTGGATCATGGATTCATCATTTAATCAGGAATTGGAAAAGTTACTTAATTTGGAAATGGTTGACTTTCCATTTAAGGCAAGTTTTTCATGATCGTTGCACTCACTTTAAGCCCATTTTGCATCAAGATAAAAGCTCCATTTGAAAATGTCTCCAACATGAAAGTTTTTCCTCTTGTTCCAAGCTTTCTAGAGATAAAAAGTTTGCTCCATTTGGATTAGAATTGAGAAAGTTATGCTTAGTCAAAGTGAGACATTTATTTAGGACACTTAGAAAAATTTCTAAGTCCAAAATCTTCAAAATTTGTCAAGACTTCTTGGCCAGTTTTCTTGCACTTCAAGGAATTATTTGAAAATACTTTCTTCACAACAATTTTACCTTGCCATGTCCTCTTTCACATCCTTTTGGAATCATCTTATTTGGATCCATTGTTTGAGAGATACATTCATTTAAAGTGGGCACCATGACTTGATTTTCTTGGCAGATTTTGGGCATGGCTGACCCAATCAGATTTTCTAAGCATGCTGCACAAACCAGTCACGTATTTTACCTCTTTTGGCCATACATTGGATATCCATTCACTTAAGTTTGGCCCAAAATAACAATATTTTACACCTCACTTCAATTGCCATAAGCCCATGAGAACACCTAATCCACCCTATTTAAGAAGTTGAAACCCTAACCCTAAAGGAGCATTGGGATTTCGTGGCAAGGAGGCAAAGCTTCATCACATATCAGATTCCATTCCACTTCTATTTTCCATTAGGTAATCATCTCTTCCATGGCCATGTTTTGATATATCTACGCTTGCTTACCATGTTCATCACCATTAATCCTTCCATTTTCATATTTCTTTTTCTTATTTAAAAAATTTTCTTCGTCCATAAAATTACCCAAAAATATTTTTCACTTTTCTTAACGTTTTATTTAATTTTATATAATTTTTATTTTCGTATTTTTTTAATATTAATATTTTATTTTAATTATTTATTCTAAATGGTCCATTTTAACACACTTTTTTTTATTGATTTTATTTTTATGACTTAAAATTATTGTTAGCATTTGATTTTTGGGATGAAGGTTGACCACTGTCTCATGGTCAACCTGACATTTTCTTGGAATTTTATTTCACATTTTCAATTTATTTTGGATTTATTTTTGACCTAGTTTGGTTGGTTGACTTTTAATTTGACTTCTATTTTATTTTAATTAATTCACGTACCAATTTTCATTATTTTTAAAATCTTTTTGGGGGATGATGATGTCCTGACCCCAGCTTATTTATTTTAATTTTTCATAATTTTCTTGATTAATTTACTATTTATTCTTGATTTATTTCTAACCTAGTCTTATTAATTGACTTTTGGTTTGACCTATGTTTTGTTTTAATTAATTCACGTGTCAATTTTCATTATTTTTAAAATCTTTTTGGGGGATGCTGATGTCCTGACCCCACCTTATTTAGTTTAATTTTTCATAATTTTATTGATTAATTTACTATTTATTCTTTATTTATTTCTAACCTAGTCTTATTAATTGACTTTTGGTTTGACCTATGTTTTGTTTTAATTAATTCACATGTCAATTTTCATTATTTTTAAAATCTTTTTGGGGGATGACGATATCCTGACCCCACCTTGTTTAGTTTAAATTTTCATAATTTTATTGATTAATTTGCTATTTATTTGTTATTTTTTAAGTTGACTTGAATTTTCAGTTGACTTCTTTATGATCGATGTTTGACTTAGGGACTGCTTATGGCAATTGAAGAGATCTTTTGATCCTCCCTCGTTCATCTCATATGCCATGTATTAGATGCCTTTTACCTTGATTTTATTTGGTCCTTACCTCATTTCCTGATTAAATTATTCAGTGGACCCTTCGTGTGCATATTTTCATCTGTTTGATTCATCTGTTATCTTTTATACTTGTTTCTCTCATTCATGCTTTCTATTGCTTGATTACTTAACATGTTCATACTCACATGCATTGTTTAAATGCTCCATTATTTGATTCTTTGGTTTGATTATATATTGTTTATTTATCCGATCTGATTGATAACTGTTGCATACTTGTATGATGTATGAGGCATATATTCTTATTGTTTGTTTGCCATGAACAATCCCCATTCATAACAAGTGTACCCCTCTCCCATAAAGTGTATAATATTTATTTCTTTATTTCTTTAGTCACATGTTAATACAAGAATTAAAACAAACATCCGATAACCATTTCAAAATAAGATCAAAAGCTCGATCCAACGTCGAGTAATCATTTTCAAAACTTAACAGAACCAGCACGCATTCATCCATCCTCTTGTAAGTCGATTGCCTCAGGCATCGCCATCTACCTATAAGTCGATTGCCTCCGGTATCGCCATCTATCCTTATCCGTAACTCCTCTTCGCGCTCCATTCGTCGACTCTTGTTCCGTTTAGGTAGCACCCATTAGGTAGAACCCTTTGTATGATAACATAGGTAAAATTCCCTTATTCTTTGCATGCTAACATTAGGTAGATGTTCCCCTTTGTAAATCCTAACACATACGTCCATATTGCATGACAACTCTAGAGCAGAGCTTCCCCACTTTTAGACCTTCCGTGCGTCTCCGATCTTGTGGCATGTCAGTCCGTTCTATTGCAAAGAGGTAACTGCCTAAGACTCGATTCAGCGAGCTACGACACCTACTACTAGGACGTTGAATACACTGCCCACCCTCCTTTGACACAGCTGATGTCCTCTTTTGTAAGTCCATGTTCAGATGGCAACCCTTGTCCCCTAATTAGCCGAACTACGACAACTCTGATTCTCATGTTCAGATGAGATACGTAGGCACGAGACGCGATGTCTTGCCGAGTTTGACTGACGACTAACAACTAATCCTTGCTTGCTTTCGCCCTTGCTGCGATTCTTTTCTCTCGCCCTCGTTGCGATCGAGATCGTCCCTTTCCCTTGCCCTAGTTGCAATCGAGACCCTTGTTCCCCTAGTTAGCCGAACTACGTTTTGCTCTGATTCTCATTCCAGATGAGATACGTAGGCATAAGACGCAATGTCTTACCGAGCACACTTCTCGTTAACCCATAGGTAGCCGAGCTACGAAGACTCTGATTCTCATACTCAGATGAGATACGTAGGCAGTGGATGCGACATCCTTGCGAGTTATTTTCTTTTAACCTTCCTTTTAGTAAATAGTACTTTAGATATACCTACACCCTTTAGACTAGAACAACACTTATGAAAAGGGCTCCCTAGGAGTACCTAGGATGTTTTGGGTGCTTAAAACCTTCCCATTGCATAACCAACCCCCTTACCCAGATCTCTGACATTTTTACTAGTTTTTGATTCGATAAAACTTTTAGGTTTTTGTTCGCTTTCTAACCATTCCTTTGGATAAATAGAAGCGCGGTGGCGACTCGACTTGTATGGTTTACCTTGGATTTAGTCAATATCTCTAATGGTAACGAATACCCCGCTACAGATATGTTCATCCTAACCGGTGATGGATATCTTTCTCTCTCCTACCTGAGTCTATCCTTGATATGTTTATCCTAACCAATGACTGATATTCTCATCTTTGGTATTCTACCTAGTAAAAAGGTAGTTGTAATCCCTATTTTTGTTCCCTAGAGAGTTAATCCTTGATATGTTCATCCTAACCGATGACAGATTTCTTTCTCTTTGCGGTCTTCTACCCAGGAATCGGTAGTTGTAAATCCTGCTTTTGTCCCCTTCGCAGAGTTTATCCTTGATATGTTCACCCTAACCAATGACGGATTTTCTCTTTGATGGTATTCTATCCAGTACTGATAGATGTAATTCCTATTTTCTCTCCTCAACAGAGTTTATCCTTGATATGTTCATCTTAACCGGTGACGGATTTTCTCTTTGACGGTATTCTATCCAGCACTCGGTAGATGTAATTCCTACTTTTTGCTCAGTTAGTTTATCCTTGATATGTTCATCCTAACCGATGACGGATATCCTCCTTAACATCCTCAGGCAAGTCTATCCTTGATATGTTCATCCTAACCGGTGACGGATATCCTCCTTAACATCCTCAGGCAAGTCTATCCTTGATATGTTCATCCTAACCGGTGATAGATTTTCTTCCCTGTTGAGTTTATCCTTGATATGTTCATCTTAACCGATGATGGATACTCTCATCCTTGGTCTTCTACCCAGTAACTAGTAGTTGTTAATCCTATTTTCTGCAGTTTTCCCCAGCAAGGCTATTCTTACCCAGTAAGCGGTAATGAATACTCCTTCCTGACAATTCCCAGCGAGTCATCCTTGATATGTTCATCCTAACCGATGACGGATGTCCTCTCTGTCAGATCTTTATTATCTCCTTACCCAGTAACAGGTAGTAGATAGTAGATTTCTGCTCCTCCTGTGTTGAAGTTTATTTCTCCCCAGTTGAGTTGAGTGTGCATTTCCTTAGTGAAATCGTTTTTCCTGCATGATTTAAGTACGTCAGTTTTATCCTGATCTACTCGCTTCCCCTGCAGATGTTTTATTTCCCCGACTGAGTCTTTCCATTATGTATGGAATTCCTCTAGTCCCCCAGAAGTCTTAAGTCGTAGCCTGGCCTACGCATAACCTCATTTATTCCCTCAGAGTCTCTGTCTCCCCAGTGAGTTTTCCTTACAGAATACATTATGCTCCTGCGGATCTTCGGTCTCTTTGATTTCTTTTCCTTTATGGCATTATCTCCCCATAGAGAGTTTGCTTTTACATTCATATCATATGCATCACGAGGTCTCTTAGGAACCAAAATTTGTTTCTATATGTTGTTATTTAAGCCCATTCTACTGAGTCCATGTGAAGATTTTAACCTTCACCTCCTCAGTTAGAATGTCATTAAATAGGGGCAGCTGTAAGACCCCCATTTTGACCTTAAGATCCCTCATGCAATTTCATCATATGCATTAGCATTGGGATCACACCTTGACATCCTCCTTACCCCTCTTTCATTGGGTTTATTTTGGGAGAGATCACCAAGCACCATGTGATTATATCATACTTGTATTTTATCATTTCACTAACCAAAACACCAAAAATATGTCTTTGTATTTGCCTAACTCTTTTGTAGGTAGGGCATGATCCTCATTGATCTATCAAGTCCACATCTACGGTTTGAGACCCTCATGGCTAAAAAGCATAATCAAAGATTGATCCATAATGTCTATAAGCATCATACATGAGTCTCGTTGATCTCTACATGTTATATTGATCAAGTATAATTCAAGAGTTTGGAAGTGATTTGCCTTGGAAACCCTAGTTTGACTGGGTATCTTGAGTAACTTCTCCAACAAGCTATCTCACCAATTGATCAAATTTTTCAAGGGACACTTAAAAATTCATCATCTTATGCATATATGATCTACCATGATCCTAAAAAGTCAAGAGAATTAAAGGTTAGCAAGTTGGTTGTTGGTGGTTGGTCAGATGAATTCATCTGATCAAAATTGGGTCTCCCTAGACCCTATCTCCTACAATTTTCACCATACGAAAACGATTCCAAGAGAAACGTTACTCTAAATGACATTACAAACAACTCTCATATTGAGACCTAGATCTAGTTTTTCTTGGAAAATCATTTTCTATGTTGAAATATTATAGGTCATTTTGTCTAAACCCTAATTTGAAAGTCAACTTCCCAAGGCCATAACTTGCTCAATATTTATAAGATGAAATATTTCCAAGTTGAACAATCAAATTCAAGATGTCTACTTAAACTTTGATGTTTGGAGCGAGAGCTGATTCAACTTTTATGAGCATGTGATATGAGGATACATTATAGGTCATTGTTTACCTATACCATTGAACAGGTGATTTTCCTCAACTTAAAAAATGCATAACTCTACCATTATAAATCCAAATGACATGAAATTGGTGACTATTTTGAATGTCTTTGAAAGAGCTACAACTTTGATGAAGACACGTTTCTCATTTGAAGCTCACATAAAAAGTTAAGCAAGGTGGAATATTGAGATATATGACTTGACACTTAGAAAACATTTCAACATGTTAAAATTTCCAAACTTCCTGTTGGTGTAAGCCCTAGAGGCCAATACTTTTGGTACTTGTATCGAATTATTTAAAGGCATTCTCTTTATTATTATGGTTGATTAATAAAGTCCCTAGAATAGATAGTCCGTTGAATGTATTAAGTGTGACTTAATCATGAGAACACATTAAACACAAGGGCACTATTCTTAAAGTATCCGTAGTCGAGCTTTAGTGTGAAGTGGGATAACATTAAAGCATTAAGACTATTATGTTTGTAGACTGATGATCACATCTCATGGATCATGGATAAAGAGTTATCAAGTCTTAAACATAGGTATGAATATTAGGAGTAATATTTATACCCGATTGACCCGCTATGAGAATACTATATAGAAAGTTATGCAAAGTGTCATAAGTTATTCTCATGGTGATAATAGTGTATACCACTCTTCGACCTGAAACCACTATGGATCCTAGATGTAGAGTCGAGTGCTTTATTGCTGATCCAATGTTGTCCGTAACTGGATAACCATAAAGTCAGTTGATGGGTACTCCACGAAGCATGCTGAGGGACATGAGTGTCCTAGATGGAATTTGCCATTCCTGTGTAACAGGATAAATGTCTATGGGCCCAATATTGAACTGGACAAGGATGACACGGTCTATACCTTGTGTTCAATACAGACATAAGGGCAAAGGGGTAATTATACACATAATTATTATCACAGGAGGTTTTGTTAGATCACATGACATTTTCGTGACTTGGGTAGCAGTGATGTGTTGCTAGATACCGCTCACTGTTTATTATGTTAAATGCGTGATTTAATATAATTGCCAACGCCGCGAAAACCTATAGGGTCACACACAAAGGATGGATTGATGAGAGATAAAGTAACTAAGGAACACCGTAAGGTATGGTGCACTTAAGTGGGAGACGAAATATGGTAAGGTACCAAATACTTAAGTGATTTTGGGCATATTATAAGATATGGGCCAAAATAAACTTAAGTGGGCCTTTTAGCTTGAAGCCCACACAAGTGGTTCTATAAATAGAACCCCTTGGGTAGAAGCATTGTCACTCCAATCCACTCAGACAGAAATTCAAGTAGAGACTTGGAATTTTGTTTCCCTCTTTCTCTCGCTCAAAGCCTTCATTCATAACAGCTAGCACTGCGATTGAAGGAATCCGTTCGTGTGGACTGAGTAGAGACGTTGTCATCGTTCAACGTTCGTGATCGCCTCGTGGATCTGTATCAAAGGTTTTGATCATTATCAGAGATCTGCACCAAAGGTTTGAATCGCCACAAGAGGTAACGATTCTATCACTGATCATGCCCATTCGTAAGGTTCACTAAATGGAAAAAAAAATAAATTCCGTTGCGCCTTGGATGGCAATTCTCCTTCACTTCCACCTCAAAATTCACCATGATCCAAGCTCCAAATGGAAAAGTGTTCAATATCAAACTTTTTCCCCTTGATCTACACTTTCCAAAGAACCCAAGTTCTTGCATTTTGGATGAAGTTTGCTAGGTTTGTGCATGGCTTTAACAGAGCTACATCATTGGAGAAAATCAAATGTCTAAAACTCCACATATCATTGCCTTGCCACTCAAGCCTCATTTGAACTTCAGAACAGTCGGGTATGGATCAAAATGGATTGCTTCATGGGCCTGTACACGCCCATGCAAGCTTGTGCATGAAATGACCAAATTTAGTAATTTTTCAAGTGTGCAATTATCAATCCCAAATGCTATAAATACAAGACCTCTTAGCTCAATTCAAACACACCTTGCGTGCCAGTTTTGCCCCCCAATTGAAACCCTCACTTTTCAAAGGAAAACCTGAGAATTTTCAACTTGAAAATTGAGTTTGAATCTCACTATTTGGAGATTCAAGAACTCCAGGATCCAAAGCTTTGTACCATTGTTAAACCTCTCCTGCAAGCTTCTCAAGTGTGATCAGATCAAGTTTGAAGCAAGAAACATCAAGTTTTGCACAACATTGAAGGTAATTTTCAGAAAACTTCATCTCTTCGATTCTCACTCAATTCCACTCAATTCTCTTGGATCTTTGGTTGTCTGAAGTCCTACCAATGTAGGCAAGAAGATTGAGGAACTTAGAGGTCAAATCAAAGCAGCTCAATTGACACACCTCAAAATTCAACTCCTCATATCTTTTTATATATTTGGAGTTAGTTGAAACTGAGGTCAGATTCGTGCTCTACACCATTTTTTCTTTCAGATCATGTCCTCCTTTTTCATTTTCTTGATGGTGATGAGTGACATAGTCCGGTGGACCTCGCCTGAGAAGGTGACCAGAGGTCCAGCCCCGGTGGTGTGTTGGACAAGTTCTGAGCCCCGGCTAACTCTGCGTAGTGTGATCGGTCGTCGAAATTTAATTTGATTTTAATTAATTAAAGGAATTAATAATAATAATAATAAAGTGTTTATTATTGTCTTGTGGTGATCGGTTATGGCCTTAGTTTCCCTTTGTTTTGTTTTGGGTTTTTTAAATACGACATGCGTGTCGTGCCTCTCTCTTAATCTCCCAAATGTAACTTCTTTTCTCATCTCACTCCCTCGTATGTAAAACGAGTTTCTTTCATGTAATGTAATGATATGAAGAAAGCAAAGAAGTCAGTGCCAAAGGAGGACAACCTTGAAGATCTTGCTTGGAGAAGCTTAGATCATTGTAGGTTAGCTTAGGTTCTCTCATTGGCTTGGGAGAATAATTGCGCTAGGGGCCATAACTGTTTCATTATGTATGTATGTATGTTGATGCATGTGAATGTATGTTGATGCATGTGAGAGACGGTTTATATGATAAACAAGCCGGTGAGATCATAAAAATTGCAATTCCCTCAAATTAAATATTAAGTTTATGCTTTCCAAGTTTTAACACTCATCAAGACTAGTAATGGATAATGTAGGTTTCGCCTACGCGAGGTGCATGATCTATATATTAGTAAGGTGCGATGGGATAATTGTAATATCCAACTGTTAAAACAATGGGTCAAACTTAACTAAACAAATTATGAGAATATTATATATGTTTGCTTTCCAAGTTTTAGCACTCATCAAGACTGGTATCGAATAATGTAGGTTTCGCCTACGCGAGGTGCATGTTTTGTATTAGTTAAGGTGCGATGGGATAATTGTAATATCCAACTGCTAAAACGATGAGTCAAACTTGATTATAATTTTCTTATATATGTTTAGAAGCAAGAGTTGGGAATAATCCATATGATGGATTAGAATAAGGAGTTATTCACCCAATTGAAATTTTCGAGAGTTGTATGAGATACAATTGGAAGGAGTTCCTACCTAAATAACCTAGTTTTGTGTAATCCGCCTACGTGGACTTAGAACGAAGTGAAATATGGATCTCGACCCACTAGAAAATCTTCCAACGGGATTTTCCGAATCAAATGATGAGGGTCATTTGTTTTGAGTAAAATAGTGGGAGCATATTTAATTAAAGGCCTAATTGAATATGTCAATGATACTTATATTCTCATTAATCCTTATGTAGATTACCATGACAGCAAACACCTCTAACAACATCCTGCGATCAATCCTTGATAAGGAAAAATTGTCTGGGACAAATTTCCTGGATTGGCACCGAAACCTGAGGATTGTCCTCAAAAATGATAAAAAGCTATATGTCTTGGAGACACCTGTTCCTGAAGAGGAACCTCCTAGTTCTGCACCTAAGGCAGAAAGAGATGCTTATAAGAAGCATGTCGATGATGCCAATGAAACTGCTTGTCTCATGCTGGCTACCATGAACTCAGAATTGCAAAAGCAACATGAGAACATGTCAGCGTTCGATATGATCGAACACCTGAAGTTGCTCTATCAAGAGCAAGCAAGGCATGAGAGGTTTGAAGTTTCAAAAGCCCTTTTTCAAAGCAAGTTAGCTGAGAGAGCCCCTGTAGGTCCCCATGTACTCAAGATGATTAGGTATGTGGAAAACCTTGAGAGATTGGGTTTTCCCCTCGAAAAGGAACCTGCAACTGATTTGATCTTGTAATCGTTGCCAGATACTTTCAGTCAATTTGTCCTAAATTTCAATATGATTGATATGGACAAATCTCTTCCTGAACTGCTCGCCATGTTAAGAACTGCCGAGCAGAATCTGAAGTCAAAAGGGAAGTCCATTCTGATGATCGGAAATGGAAAGAGACAGAACAAAAGGCCCACTAAGCAGAGTGATAAGGGGAAGGGCAAGGAAGTTGCCAATCCCAGACCCACTGCTGCTTTGAAGTCTAGTGGAGGCATAGCAAAAGAAGACACCATCTTCCATTGCGGTAAGACCGGACACTAGAAGAGGAACTGCCCAAAGTACCTGGAAGATAAGAAGAATGGAGTAGAGACTTCAACTTCAGGTATTTTTGTTATTAATTTATCTACTTCTGCATCATGGGTATTAGATACTGGATGCAGTTCTCACATTTGTACAAATGTGCAGGAACTAAAAAGGAGTAGAGATTTGGCAAAAGGTAAAGTCGACCTACGAGTTGGCTATGGAGCAAAGGTTGCTGCTTTAGCCGTATGAACTTTTGTATTGACTTTACCTAGTGGTTTAATAATTCAGTTAGAGAACTGTTATTATGTACCTGCAATTAGCAGGAATATTATTTCCATTGCTTGTTTGGACAAGTTTGGTTTTTCATTTATAATAAAGAACAATTGTTGCTCAATTTATTTGAATGATATATTCTATGCTACTGCACAAATGAACAATGGACTATATGTCCTTGACCTTGAAATGCCTATTAATAACATGAATACAAAAGGGTGAAACCTAACGAGTTAAAACCAACTAGGTAAGAATATTAAAACTCTTCGATCAGATCGAAGTGGTGAGTATTTAATCCTAGAGTTTGATGACCATCTGAAAGAGTGTGGGATCCTATCCCAACTTACTCCTCCTGGCACATCCCAATGGAAGGGTGTATCTGAGAGAAGAAATCGAACCCTGTTGGACATGGTCCGATCCATGACGAGTCACACCAATCTTCCAAACTCCTTTTCAGGACATACACCATTGACATCAGCTTACACACTTAACCGTGTTCCATCCAAAAGGGTGAAAAGACACCATATGAGATATGGAGTGGTAAGAGACCACATATGTCTTACATGAAGAATTGGGGTTGCGAAGTATATGTGAAAAGACAAATTTCAACTAAGCTTGAGCCCAAATCTGACAAATGCTTATTTCTGGGGTATCCTAAAGAAACAAGAGGATATTATTTCTACAATCCTTCTGAGGGCAAAGTGTTTGTCGCTCGAACTTGAGTTTTCCTAGAAAGGGATTTTATTTCCAAAGGAACCAGTGGGAGGAAAGTAGAGCTTGAAGAAATTCAAGAATCACAAAGCATCGATACACCTATGGAGGAATTAGAGCAGGAAACACAAGTAGTTGTGTAAGAGCAACCTGCTCAAGTAGAACAAGACCAGCGTAGGTCAGGCAGGATACGTCACCTACCTGAGATATATGGATATCTGATCAAGGTGATGTATTACTCATGGATCAAGATGAGCCTGTGACCTACTCATGGAATCTTCGCCTTGATGAAACAGTAAAACTGTATGGATTCATCAAGAACGAAGATGAGCCTTGTGTCTACAAGAAGGTTAGTGGGAGCATGATCGTATTCCTGGTATTATATGTAGATGACATATTACTCATTGGAATCGATATCCCTACCCTGCAACAAGTAAAGTCTTGGTTGGGGAAATTCTTTTCTATGAAGGACCTGGGTGAAACAGCCTATTAGAATCTATAGAGATAGATCATGAAATGCTTGGCCTAAGTCAGAGTACATAGACAAAGTGCTGAGACGCTTTAATATGAATGATTCCAATCTGGTTATGTGTTTTGCTTAAATGGTGGCACTGTGAGCTTGAAAAGTTCAACGCAATATGCAGTTGCTGATTCTACAATTGAGGCCGAGTATATTGCTGCCTTAAGTGCAACAAAGGAAGCTGTTTGGATCCATAAACTTGGCATAGTCCCTAGCATTATGGATCCCATTGGTCTCTATTATGATAACAATGGTGTTATCGCACAAGCTAAGGAGCCTAGATCATACCAGTGATCCAAACACATACTTAGATGTTGTGTGAAAATATGTAAAGTACCTACACTTGACAATGTTGCTAACCCACTGACAAAGCCTCTTGCGCAGCAGAAGCATGATGGCCATACTAGATCAATAGGCATACGGGGTATGCCTGATTGGCTCTAGTGCTAGTGGGAGATTGTTGGTGTAAGCCCTAGAGGCCAATACTTTTGGTACTTGTATCGAATTATTTAAAGGCATTCTCTTTATTATTATGGTTGATTAACAAAGTCCCTAGAATAGATAGTCCGTTTAATGTATTAAGTGTGACTTAATCATGAGAACACATTAAACACAAGGACACTATTCTTAAAGTATCCGTAGTCGAGCTTTAGTGTGAAGTGGGATAACATTAAAGCATTAAGACTATTATGTTTGTAGACTGATGATCACATCTCATGGATCATGGATAAAGAGTTATCAAGTCTTAAACATAGGTATGAATATTAGGAGTAATATTTATACCGGATTGACCCGCTATGAGAATACTATATAGAAAGTTATGCAAAGTGTCATAAGTTATTCTCATGGTGATAATAGTGTATACCACTCTTCGACCTGAAACCACTATGGATCCTAGATGTAGAGTCGAGTGCTTTATTGCTGATCCAACATTGTCCGTAACTGGATAACCATAAAGACAGTTGATGGGTACTCAACGAAGCATGCTGAGGGACATGAGTGTCCTAGATGGAATTTGCCAATCCTGCGTAATAGGATAAATGTCTATGGGCCCAATATTGAACTGGACAAGGATGACACGGTCTATACCTTGTGTTCAATACAGACATAAGGGAAAAGGGGTAATTATACACATAATTATTATCACAGGAGGTTTTGTCATATCACATGACATTTTCGTGACTTGGGTAGCAGTGATGTGTTGCTAGATACCGCTCACTGTTTATTATGTTAAATGCGTGATTTAATATAATTGCCAACGCCGCGAAAACCTATAGGGTCACACACAAAGGACGGATTGATGAGAGATAGAGTAACTAAGGAACACCGTAAGGTACGGTGCACTTAAGTGGGAGACGAAATATGGTAAGGTACCAAATACTTAAGTGATTTTGGGCATATTATAAGATATGGGCCAAAATACACTTAAGTGGGCCTTTTAGCTTGAAGCCCACACAAGTGGTTCTATAAATAGAACCCCTTGGGTAGAAGCATTGTCACTCCAATCCACTCAGACAGAAATTCAAGTAGAGACTTGGAATTTTGTTTCCCTCTTTCTCTCACTCAAAGCCTTCATTCATAACAGCTAGCACTGCGATTGAAGGAATCCGTTCGTGTGGACTGAGTAGAGACGTTGTCATCGTTCAATGTTCGTGATCGCCCCGTGGATCTGTATCAAAGGTTTTGATCATTATCAGAGATCTGCACCAAAGGTTTGAATCGCCACAAGAGGTAACGATTCTATCACTGATCATGCCCATTCGTAAGGATCACTAAATGGAAAAAAAATTAAATTCCGCTGCGCCTTGGATGGCAATTCTCCTTCACTTCCACCTCAAAATTCACCATGATCCAAGCTCCAAATGGAAAAGTGTTCAATATCAAACTTTTTCCCCTTGATCTACACTTTCCAAAGAACCCAAGTTCTTGCATTTTGGATGAAGTTTGCTAGGTTTGTGCATGGCTTTAACAGAGCTACATCATTGGAGAAAATCAAATGTCTAAAACTCCACATATCATTGCCTTGCCACTCAAGCCTCATTTGAACTTCAGAACAGTCGGGTATGGATCAAAATGGATTGCTTCATGGGCCTGTACACGCCCATGCAAGCTTGTGCATGAAATGACCAAATTTAGTAATTTTTCAAGTGTGCAATTATCAATCCCAAATGCTATAAATACAAGACCTCTTAGCTCCATTCAAACACACCTTGCGTGCTAGTTTTGCCCCCCAATTGAAACCCTCACTTTTCAAAGGAAAACTTGAGAATTTTAGACTTGAAAATTGAGTTTGAATCTCACTATTTGGAGATTCAAGAACTCCAGGATCCAAAGCTTTGTACCATTGTTAAACCTCTCCTGCAAGCTTCTCAAGTGTGATCAGATCAAGTTTGAAGCAAGAAACATCAAGTTTCGCACAACATTGAAGGTAATTTTCAGAAAACTTCATCTCTTCGATTCTCACTCAATTCCACTCAATTCTCTTGGATCTTTGGTTGTCTGAAGTCCTACCAATGTAGGCAAGAAGATTGAGGAACTTAGAGGTCAAATCAAAGCAGCTCAACTGACACACCTCAAAATTCAACTCCTCATATCTTTTTATATATTTGGAGTTAGTTGAAACTGAGGTCAGATTCGGGCTCTACACCATTTTTTCTTTCAGATCATGTCCTCCTTTTTCATTTTCTTGATGGTGATGAGTGACATAGTCCGGTGGACCTCGCCTGAGAAGGTGACCAGAGGTCCAGCCCCGGTGGTGTGTTGGACAGGTTCTGAGCCCCGGCTAACTCTGCGTAGTGTGATCGGTCGTCGAAATTTAATTTGATTTTAATTAATTAAAGGAATTAATAATAATAATAATAATAAAGTGTTTATTATTGTCTTGTGGTGATCGGTTATGGCCTTAGTTTTCCTTTGTTTTGTTTTGGGTTTTTAAAATACGACCTGCGTGTCGTGCCTCTCTCTTAATCTCCCAAATGTAACTTCTTTTCTCATCTCACTCCCTCGTATGTAAAACGAGTTTCTTTCATGTAATGTAATGATATGAAGAAAGCAAAGAAGTCAGTGCCAAAGGAGGACAACCTTGAAGATCTTGCTTGGAGAAGCTTAGATCATTGTAGGTTAGCTTAGGTTCTCTCATTGGCTTGGGAGAATAATTGCGCTAGGGGCCATAACTGTTTCATTATGTATGTATGTATGTTGATGCATGTGAATGTATGTTGATGCATGTGAGAGACGGTTTATATGATAAACAAGCCGGTGAGATCATAAAAATTGCAATTCCCTCAAATTAAATATTAAGTTTATGCTTTCCAAGTTTTAACACTCATCAAGACTAGTAATGGATAATGTAGGTTTCGCCTACGCGAGGTGCATGATCTATATATTAGTAAGGTGCGATGGGATAATTGTAATATCCAACTGTTAAAACAATGGGTCAAACTTAACTAAACAAATTATGAGAATATTATATATGTTTGCTTTCCAAGTTTTAGCACTCATCAAGACTGGTATCGAATAATGTAGGTTTCGCCTACGCGAGGTGCATGTTTTGTATTAGTTAAGGTGCGATGGGATAATTGTAATATCCAACTGCTAAAACGATGAGTCAAACTTGATTATAATTTTCTTATATATGTTTAGAAGCAAGAGTTGGGAATAATCCATATGATGGATTAGAATAAGGAGTTATTCACCCAATTGAAATTTTCGAGAGTTGTATGAGATACAATTGGAAGGAGTTCCTACCTAAATAACCTAGTTTTGTGTAATCCGCCTACGTGGACTTAGAACGAAGTGAAATATGGATCTCGACCCACTAGAAAATCTTCCAACGAGATTTTCCGAATCAAATGATGAGGGTCATTTGTTTTGAGTAAAATAGTGGGAGCATATTTAATTAAAGGCCTAATTGAATATGTCAATGATACTTATATTCTCATTAATCCTTATGTAGATTACCATGACAGCAAACACCTCTAACAACATCCTGCGATCAATCCTTGATAAGGAAAAATTGTCTGGGACAAATTTCTTGGATTGGCACCGAAACCTGAGGATTGTCCTCAAAAATGATAAAAAGCTATATGTCTTGGAGACACCTGTTCCTGAAGAGGAACCTCCTAGTTCTGCACCTAAGGCAGAAAGAGATGCTTATAAGAAGCATGTCGATGATGCCAATGAAACTGCTTGTCTCATGCTGGCTACCATGAACTCAGAATTGCAAAAGCAACATGAGAACATGTCAGCGTTCGATATGATCGAACACCTGAAGTTGCTCTATCAAGAGCAAGCAAGGCATGAGAGGTTTGAAGTTTCAAAAGCCCTTTTTCAAAGCAAGTTAGCTGAGAGAGCCCCTGTAGGTCCCCATGTACTCAAGATGATTAGGTATGTGGAAAACCTTGAGAGATTGGGTTTTCCCCTCGAAAAGGAACCTGCAACTGATTTGATCTTGTAATCGTTGCCAGATACTTTCAGTCAATTTGTCCTAAATTTCAATATGATTGATATGGACAAATCTCTTCCTGAACTGCTCGCCATGTTAAGAACTGCCGAGCAGAATCTGAAGTCAAAAGGGAAGTCCATTCTGATGATCGGAAATGGAAAGAGACAGAACAAAAGGCCCACTAAGCAGAGTGATAAGGGGAAGGGCAAGGAAGTTGCCAATCCCAGACCCACTGCTGCTTTGAAGTCTAGTGGAGGCATAGCAAAAGAAGACACCATCTTCCATTGCGGTAAGACCGGACACTAGAAGAGGAACTGCCCAAAGTACCTGGAAGATAAGAAGAATGGAGTAGAGACTTCAACTTCAGGTATTTTTGTTATTAATTTATCTACTTCTGCATCATGGGTATTAGATACTGGATGCAGTTCTCACATTTGTACAAATGTGCAGGAACTAAAAAGGAGTAGAGATTTGGCAAAAGGTAAAGTCGACCTACGAGTTGGCTATGGAGCAAAGGTTGCTGCTTTAGCCGTATGAACTTTTGTATTGACTTTACCTAGTGGTTTAATAATTCAGTTAGAGAACTGTTATTATGTACCTGCAATTAGCAGGAATATTATTTCCATTGCTTGTTTGGACAAGTTTGGTTTTTCATTTATAATAAAGAACAATTGTTGCTCAATTTATTTGAATGATATATTCTATGCTACTGCACAAATGAACAATGGACTATATGTCCTTGACCTTGAAATGCCTATTAATAACATGAATACAAAAGGGTGAAACCTAACGAGTTAAAACCAACTAGGTAAGAATATTAAAACTCTTCGATCAGATCGAAGTGGTGAGTATTTAATCCTAGAGTTTGATGACCATCTGAAAGAGTGTGGGATCCTATCCCAACTTACTCCTCCTGGCACATCCCAATGGAAGGGTGTATCTGAGAGAAGAAATCGAACCCTGTTGGACATGGTCCGATCCATGACGAGTCACACCAATCTTCCAAACTCCTTTTCAGGACATACACCATTGACATCAGCTTACACACTTAACCGTGTTCCATCCAAAAGGGTGAAAAGACACCATATGAGATATGGAGTGGTAAGAGACCACATATGTCTTACATGAAGAATTGGGGTTGCGAAGTATATGTGAAACGACAAATTTCAACTAAGCTTGAGCCCAAATCTGACAAATGCTTATTTCTGGGGTATCCTAAAGAAACAAGAGGATATTATTTCTACAATCCTTCTGAGGGCAAAGTGTTTGTCGCTCGAACTTGAGTTTTCCTAGAAAGGGATTTTATTTCCAAAGGAACCAGTGGGAGGAAAGTAGAGCTTGAAGAAATTCAAGAATCACAAAGCATCGATACACCTATGGAGGAATTAGAGCAGGAAACACAAGTAGTTGTGTAAGAGCAACCTGCTCAAGTAGAACAAGACCAGCGTAGGTCAGGCAGGATACGTCACCTACCTGAGATATATGGATATCTGATCAAGGTGATGTATTACTCATGGATCAAGATGAGCCTGTGACCTACTCATGGAATCTTCGCCTTGATGAAACAGTAAAACTGTATGGATTCATCAAGAACGAAGATGAGCCTTGTGTCTACAAGAAGGTTAGTGGGAGCATGATCGTATTCCTGGTATTATATGTAGATGACATATTACTCATTGGAATCGATATCCCTACCCTGCAACAAGTAAAGTCTTGGTTGGGGAAATTCTTTTCTATGAAGGACCTGGGTGAAACAGCCTATTAGAATCTATAGAGATAGATCATGAAATGCTTGGCCTAAGTCAGAGTACATAGACAAAGTGCTGAGACGCTTTAATATGAATGATTCCAATCTGGTTATGTGTTTTGCTTAAATGGTGGCACTGTGAGCTTGAAAAGTTCAACGCAATATGCAGTTGCTGATTCTACAATTGAGGCCGAGTATATTGCTGCCTTAAGTGCAACAAAGGAAGCTGTTTGGATCAATAAACTTGGCATAGTCCCTAGCATTATGGATCCCATTGGTCTCTATTATGATAACAATGGTGTTATCGCACAAGCTAAGGAGCCTAGATCGCACCAGTGATCCAAACACATACTTAGATGTTGTGTGAAAATATGTAAAGTACCTACACTTGACAATGTTGCTAACCCACTGACAAAGCCTCTTGCGCAGCAGATGCATGATGGCCATACTAGATCAATGGGTATACGGGGTATGCCTGATTGGCTCTAGTGCTAGTGGGAGATTGTTGGTGTAAGCCCTAGAGGCCAATACTTTTGGTACTTGTATCGAATTATTTAAAGGCATTCTCTTTATTATTATGGTTGATTAATAAAGTCCCTAGAATAGATAGTCCGTTTAATGTATTAAGTGTGACTTAATCATGAGAACACATTAAACACAAGGGCACTATTCTTAAAGTATCTGTAGTCGAGCTTTAGTGTGAAGTGGGATAACATTAAAGCATTAAGACTATTATGTTTGTAGACTGATGATCACATCTCATGGATCATGGATAAAGAGTTATCAAGTCTTAAACATAGGTATGAATATTAGGAGTAATATTTATACCAGATTGACCCGCTATGAGAATACTATATAGAAAGTTATGCAAAGTGTCATAAGTTATTCTTATGGTGATAATAGTGTATACCACTCTTCGACTTGAAACCACTATGGATCCTAGATGTAGAGTCGAGTGCTTTATTGCTGATCCAACGTTGTCCGTAACTGGATAACCATAAAGACAGTTGATGGGTACTCCACGAAGCATGCTGAGGGACATGAGTGTCCTAGATGGAATTTTCCAATCCTGCGTAACAGGATAAATGTCTATGGGCCCAATATTGAACTGGACAAGGATGACACGGTCTATACCTTGTGTTCAATACAGACATAAGGGAAAAGGGGTAATTATACACATAATTATTATCACAGGAGGTTTTGTCATATCACATGATATTTTCGTGACTTGGGTAGCAGTGATGTGTTGCTAGATACCGCTCACTGTTTATTATGTTAAATGCGTAATTTAATATAATTGCCAACGCCGCGAAAACCTATAGGGTCACACACAAAGGACGGATTGATGAGAGATAGAGTAACTAAGGAACACCGTAAGGTACGGTGCACTTAAGTGGGAGACGAAATATGGTAAGGTACCAAATACTTAAGTGATTTTGGGCATATTATAAGATATGGGCCAAAATACACTTAAGTGGGCCTTTTAGCTTGAAGCCCACACAAGTGGTTCTATAAATAGAACCCCTTGGGTAGAAGCATTGTCACTCCAATCCACTCAGACAGAAATTCAAGTAGAGACTTGGAATTTTGTTTCCCTCTTTCTCTCACTCAAAGCCTTCACTCATAACAGCTAGCACTGCGATTGAAGGAATCCGTTCGTGTGGACTGAGTAGAGACGTTGTCATCGTTCAACGTTCGTGATCGCCCCGTGGATCTGTATCAAAGGTTTTGATCATTATCAGAGAACTGCACCAAAGGTTTGAATCGCCACAAGAGGTAACGATTCTATCACTGATCATGCCCATTCGTAAGGTTCACTAAATGGAAAAAAAATTAAATTCCGCTGCGCCTTGGATGGCAATTCTCCTTCACTTCCACCTCAAAATTCACCATGATCCAAGCTCCAAATGGAAAAGTGTTCAATATCAAACTTTTTCCCCTTGATCTACACTTTCCAAAGAACCCAAGTTCTTGCATTTTGGATGAAGTTTGCTAGGTTTGTGCATGGCTTTAACAGAGCTACATCATTGGAGAAAATCAAATGTCTAAAACTCCACATATCATTGCCTTGCCACTCAAGCCTCATTTGAACTTCAGAACAGTCGGGTATGGATCAAAATGCATTGCTTCATGGGCCTGTACACGCCCATGCAAGCTTGTGCATGAAATGACCAAATTTAGTAATTTTTTAAGTGTGCAATTATCAATCCCAAATGCTATAAATACAAGACCTCTTAGCTCAATTCAAACACACCTTGCGTGCCAGTTTTGCCCCCCAATTGAAACCCTCACTTTTCAAAGGAAAACCTGAGAATTTTCAACTTGAAAATTGAGTTTGAATCTCACTATTTGGAGATTCAAGAACTCCAGGATCCAAAGCTTTGTACCATTGTTAAACCTCTCCTGCAAGCTTCTCAAGTGTGATCAGATCAAGTTTGAAGCAAGAAACATCAAGTTTTGCACAACATTGAAGGTAATTTTCAGAAAACTTCATCTCTTCGATTCTCACTCAATTCCACTCAATTCTCTTGGATCTTTGGTTGTCTGAAGTCCTACCAATGTAGGCAAGAAGATTGAGGAACTTAGAGGTCAAATCAAAGCAGCTCAATTGACACACCTCAAAATTCAACTCCTCATATCTTTTTATATATTTGGAGTTAGTTGAAACTGAGGTCAGATTCGTGCTCTACACCATTTTTTCTTTCAGATCATGTCCTCCTTTTTCATTTTCTTGATGGTGATGAGTGACATAGTCCGGTGGACCTCGCCTGAGAAGGTGACCAGAGGTCCAGCCCCGGTGGTGTGCTGGACAGGTTCTGAGCCATTGATCTCATTTGAATTGTTTTAATCTCACGCGTTCGTTTTAATTACCATCCCTGCAGCGTATTGACTTAGGTCTATTATGGAATGTGCGTTTGTGTCCACTTGATTTTCCACCTCAATTAATGAGGAAGATCTAGTGGCTCACGTTTTTTTGATTTTTTAATTTTTGTTTTAATTCATTTGATTTTCATTAATTCATATTAATGTTAATATTGATCCAAAAATATAAGAGTTTCACCAAAAAAAATCCTCTTTCATATTCTGAATTAAAATTATTTTTTGGATCATTATTAATATTTTTTATGATTTAATTGATTTTGTGATTTTTTATAATTGTTTAAAAATACTTTTAAGTCTTTAAAAATTCTGAAATTTTTTCTCCAAGGTCCTTTGACCTTGTTTGACCTATGATAAATCTCATGGCTATTTCTTTGGTGTTTTGATGAGGTTTTAGGAATTTGGAAAACCATATTTAATTTAAATGCCTTATTTTAGTATTTTTAATTTGACTAAATGCTAAATAATTGTGTTGACCTCTTGTGATGGTTTATGTAAGTTTGACTTGTGTTGTTGGGCCTTGGCCAAGGTTGATTTGACTTTGCTAGGTTAATATCATTGGATTTAGGGGATTGATGGAATGTACATTCCATCTCCCAAAATGAATGAATGATATTAATTTGGTAAAAGTCCTCCTTTGACTAATTTGAGTTTTGATTTATTCCCCTCCCTCTTCATTTATTTCCCATTCTTTATACATTCATCTCATTTGGCCTATGATATCTCTAAGTCCCAAGGCTAGTTGATTGCAAAATCAACATAAGTATGAATGAGATTAGGCCACCTCTTTTGCATATTCTTTTTGTGTGTGGTATGTTTCATGAGCATAGTCCATTATACTATTTCTCTAACATGCGCTAACACCAAAATTCTATTTCCCGGCCTTAAATAGTTGGGACTTCTACATAAGTCCAATTATGATTGCTTAACATAGCATAAATTTTTTGACACAAAAGGCATAGAATTCTAGTTAGTGAGATTGTAAGTCTCCCCTCTTTCATGGTATTGTGTGGAAACTTGGCCTTTTTTCCTTCCTTTGGAAGATGTCTTGGTTCAAGGAACCATACTTGTGATAAGTGGGTTGAGCGTTTTCCAAAGAATGACTTAAAGAAAAGAAAAAGTAAAACAATACTAACTTCTAACTCATTAACAACTAACATTTAATTTCAAGTCCTTTATTTTAATGCACTTTAATTTTTAAGCTCTATTCATTTGTCATTATTCATACCATTCTAATTGTTTATGTTAATGCAATTTTCACTTTATCCATTTGGACCATATTGTGTGATATATCTTGTTTGTGTATATTGTGTTTGTTTGTGTGGTCTTTGACCATTAATGTACATAATAAGAACAAAAACCCTAAAAAACTTTTGTATGGACTGTTGACTTGATCTTGAACAATTGGACTTAGAATCTAGGCAATATTCCTATGCTAAAGGACTTGGCCAATGCCAATTATGTAAAACCAGGTGCTTGCAGTTTGAAACTTCATCTGATACATCTTTGAAGATCCCTTTGAGTTCATTTGCATCATGATCATTCTGAAGCTGTTATTTTGAACCTATTGTTGGTGTAAGCCCTAGAGGCCAATACTTTTTGGTACTTGTATCGAATTATTTATTAATAATAAAAGGCATTTTCTTTATTATGGTTTATTAATAAAGTCCCTGGAATAGATAGCCCATTTAATGTATTAAGTGTGACTTAATCATGAGAACACATTAAACATAAGGACCCTATTCTTAAAGTATCCGTAGTCGAGCTTTAGTGTGAAGTGTGATAACATTAAAGCATTAAGACTATTATGTTTGTAGACTGATGATCACATCTCATGGATCATGGATAAAGAGTTATCAAGTCTTAAACATAGGTATGAATATTAGGAGTAATATTTATACCAGATTGACCCGCTATGAGAATACTATATAGAAAGTTATGCAAAGTGTCATAAGTTATTCTCATGGTGATAATGGCGTATACCACTCTTCAACCTGAAACCACTATGGACCCTAGATGTAGAGTCGAGTGCTTTATTGCTGATCCAACGTTGTCCGTAACTGGATAACCATAAAGACAGTTGATGGGTACTCCACGAAACATGTTGAGGGACATGAGTGACCTAGATGGAATTTGCCCATCCTGCATAACAGGATAAATGTCTATGGGCCCAATATTGAACTGGACAAGGATGACACGGTCTATGCCTTGTGTTCAATATAGACATAAGGGCAAAAGGGTAATTATACACATAAGTATTATCACAGAAGGAATTGTCAGATCACTTGACATTTTCGTGTCTTGGGTAGCAGTGATATGTTGCTAGATACCGCTCACTGTTTATTATGTTAAATACATGATTTAATATAATTGCCAATGCCGCGAAAACCTACAGGGTCACACACAAAGGACGGATTGATGAGAGATAGAGTAACTAAGGAATACCGTAAGGTACGGTGCCCTTAAGTGAATTATAGAACATCGTAAGGTACGGTGTACTTGAGTAGAATACGAAATACGGTAATGTACCATGGGCTTAAGTGATTTTGGGCATATTATAAGATATGGGCCAAAATACACTTAAGTGGGCCTTTTAGCTTGAAGCCCACACAAGTGGTTCTATAAATAGAACCCTTGTGCAGAAGCATTCATTGCGGTTGCATTTTCGTTTTCTCTCTCTCTCTCTCTCTCTCTCTCTCTCTCTCTCTCTCTCTCTCTCTCTCTCTCTCTCTCTCTCACTCAAAGCCTTCATTCGTACCAGCTAGCACTGAGATTGAAGGAATCTGTTCGTGTGGACTGAGTAGAGACGTTGTCATCGTTCAACGTTCGTGATCGCTCCGTGGATCTGCATCAAAGATTTTGATTGTCACAAGAGATCTGCACCAAAGGTTTCAGTCGTCACAAGAGGTAAATATTCTATCACTGATCATGACCATTCGTAAGGATCTCTAAAGGAGAAAATTTTAATTTCCGCTACATTTTGGACTGCAATTCTCCTTCAGTGGTATCAGAGCCACTTACGAAACCATGAATCGGATAGCTGTTTAATTTCTGTATTAATATGATTAAAAGACAGAATGAATCAATTAATTAAAAGGGTAATTAAATTTGGCATCATGAGTGTACGAGTTGGATGATTGATGTTGACTATGCTTCGGAACCGACATTAGTATGGTGAAGCAGCGATACATCGATCGTCCATAGGTTACGCAATTGAGACCGATCAACTTATATATGATATAAGTAATCCTAATGCAAAGTACGGTATATGTGATATATTGTTTCTGTTTCGTTTATTCAAACACTAAATGGTTGTTTTCCTTTGAGCGATCAATGGTCATTTGCTTCGGAATCCGACATTAGTATGGTGAAGCAATGACCTGTTGATCAATCATACTGAATCAACAATCGAGGTGTGTTTGACGGTCTGAAATTGGCGCATTAGGGTTGGTGACGGCGCAAGGGTTGTGCCGTCAAAGAGTTGTGAATTTAGGGCTTTTGGAACACGTTTGTTGACTGTTTCAAAGTTTTGTTATTTTGGCCACGTGACGTTCGTCACGAGCTTGTGGCGATCGTAACAAGCTGGACGTGACGGTCGTCACACTCACAGATCCAAAATTCTATGCATTTCTGTTTCTGGCTGCGTGATGGTCGTAACATGCCTGTGACGGTCGTCACACTCACGCGGTCAGAATTCTTGGGGTTTTCAGTTTTGTGACTACGCAAGAGTTGTGTTGATGCAAAACAATGTCCATTTCAAATGAATTGTTCGCCGAAATTTTATTTGGTTTTAATTAATTAAAGGAATTAAAATTAATAATAATAATAATATGTTTATTATTATTGCCTTGTGGTGATCAGTTATGGCCTTAGTCTTCCTTCATTTTGTTTTGGACTTTTAAATACGACCTGTGTGTCGTGCCTCTCCGTTTTGATCTCTTAATGTAACTTCTTTTCTCATCTCAAACCCTCGTATGTAAGACGAGTTTCTTCTGGAATGTAATGTTATGAAGAAAGAGAAGATTTCAAGATCAAAGGAGGACAACCTTGAAGATCTTGGTTGGAGAAGCTTAGAGAAGAATTCAATATTTAAAGAGGACAACCTTGAAGATCTTGCTTGGAGAAGCTTATATCGTTATTAGGTTAGCTTAGGTTCTCTCATTGGCTTGGGAGAACAATTGCGCTAGGGGCCATAACTTTTCATTATGTATGTTAATGCATGTGTATGTATGTTGATGCATGTGAATATATGTTGATGCATGTGAGAGACGATTTATATGATAAATAAGCCGGTGAGATCAGAACAATTGCAATTCCCTCAAATTAAATATTAAGTTTATGCTTTCCAAGTTTTAACACTCATCAAGACTAATATCGGATAATGTAGGTTTCGCCTACGCGAGGTGCATGATCTATATATTAGTAAGGTGCGATGGGATAATTGTAATATCCAACTGTTAAAACAATGGGTCAAACTTAACTAAACAAATTATGAGAATATTATATATGTTTGCTTTCCAAGTTTTAGCGCTCATCAAGACTGGTATCGAATAATGTAGGTTTCGCCTACGCGAGGTGTATGTTTTGTATTAGTTAAGGTGCGATGGGATAATTGTAATATCCAACTGCTAAAACGATGAGTCAAACTTAATTATAATAATATTATATATGTTTAGAAGCAAGAGTTGGGAATGATCCATATGATGGATTGGAATAAGGAGTTATTCACCCAACTGAAATTTTCGAGAGTTGTATGAGATACAACTGGAAGGAGTTCCTACCTAAATAACCTAGTTTTGTGTAATCCGCCTACGCGGACTTAGAACGAAATGAAATATGGATCTCGACCCACTAGAAAATCTTCCAACGGGATTTTCCGAATCAGATGATGAGGGTCATTTATTTTGAGTAAAATAGTGGGAGCATATTTAATTAAAGGCCTAATTAAATATGTCAATGATACTTATATTTTCATTAATCCTTGTGTAGATTACCATGACAGCAAACACCTCTAACAACATCTTGCGATCAATCCTTGATAAGGAAAAATTGTCTGGGACAAATTTTCTGGATTGGCACCGAAACCTGAGGATTATCCTCAAACATGATAAAAAGTTGTATGTCTTGGAGACACCTGTTCCTGAAGAGGAACCTCCTAGTTCTGCACCTAAGGCAGAAAGAGATGCTTATAAGAAGCATGTCGATGATGCTAATGAAACTGCTTGTCTCATGCTAGCTACCATGAACTCAGAATTGCAAAAGCAACATGAGAACATGGCAGCGTTCGATATGATCGAACACTTGAAGATGCTCTATCAAGAGCAAGCAAGGCATGAGAGGTTTGAAGTTTCAAAAGCCCTTTTTCAAAGCAAGTTAGCTGAGGGAGCCCCTGTAGGTCCCCATGTACTCAAGATGATTGGGTATGTGGAAAACCTTGAGAGATTGGGTTTTCCCCTCGAAAGGGAACTTGCAACTGATTTGATCTTGCAATCGTTGCCAGATAGTTTCAGTCAATTTGTCCTAAATTTCAATATGATTGATATGGACAAATCTCTTCCTGAACTGCTCGCCATGTTAAGAACAGTTGAGCAGAATCTAAAGACAAAAGGGAAGTCCATTCTGATGATCGGAAATGGAAAGAGACAGAACAAAAGGCCCACCAAGCAGGGTGATAAAGGGAAAGGCAAGGAAGTTGCCAAACCCAGACCCATTGTTGCTGCTTTAAAGCCTAGTGGAGGCATAACAAAGGCAAGCACCTGCTTCCATTGCGGTAAGACCGGTCACTGGAAGAGAAACTGCCCAAAGTACCTAGAAGATACGAAGAATGGAGTAGAGACTTTAACTTCAGGTATTTTTGTTATTAAAATAAATTTTTCTACTTCTGCATCATGGGTATTAGATACTGGATGCGGTTCTCACATTTGTACAAATGTGCAGGGGCTGAAAAGGAGTAGAGATTTGGCAAAAGGTGAAGTTGACCTACGAGTTGGCAATGGAGCAAAGGTTGCTACTTTAGCCATAGGATCTTATATATTGACTTTACCTAGTGGTTTTATAATTCAGTTAGAGAACTGTTATTATGTACCTGCAATCAGCAGGAATATTATTTCCATTTCTTGTTTGGACAAGTTTGGTTTTTCATTTATAATAAAGTTCAATTGTTACTCAATTTATTTGAATGATATATTCTATGCTACTGCACAAATGAGCAATAGACTATATGTCCTTGATCTCGAAATGCCTATTAATAACATTAATACTAAAAGGGTGAAACCTAACGAGTTAAAACCAACTAGGTAAGAATATTAAACTCTTCGATCAGATCGAGGTGGTGAGTATTTAAGCCTAGAGTTTGATGACCATCTGAAAGAGTGTGGGATCCTATCCCAACTTACTCCTCCTGGAACACCCCACTGGAATGGTGTATCTGAGAGAAGAAATCGAACCCTGTTAGACATGGTCCGATCCATGATGAGTCACGCCGTTCTTCCAAACTCCTTTTGGGGACATGCACTATTGACATCAGCTTACACACTTAACCAAGTTCCATCCAAAAGGTTGAGAAGACACCATATGAGATATGGAGTGGTAAGAAACCACATATGTCTTACATGAAGATTTAGGGTTGCGAAGTTTATGTGAAATGACAAGTTTCAACTAAGCTTGAGCCCAAATCTGACAAATGCTTATTTGTGGGGTATCCTAAAGAAAAAAGAGGGTATTACTTCTACAATCTTTCTGAGGGCAAAATGTTTGTTGCTCTAACTGGAGTTTTCCTAGAAAAGGATTTTATTTCCAAAGGAACCAGTGGGAGGAAAATAGAGCTTGAAGAAATTCAAGAATCACAAGGCATTGATTCACCTATGGAGGAATTAGAGCAGGAAACACAAGTAGTTGTGTAAGAGTAACCTGCTCAAGTAGAACAAGACCAGCGTAGGTCAGGCAGGATATCTCATAACTGATCAAGGTGATGTATCACTCATAGATCAAGAACGAATATGAGCCTTGTGTCTACAAGAAGGTTAGTGGGAGCATGATCATTTTCCTGGTATTATATGTAGATGACATATTACTCATTGGAAACGATGTCCCTATCCTGCAACAGCCTATATATTAGGAATCAGAATCTATAGAGATAGATCACAAAACTGCTTGACCTAAGTCAAAGTACATACATAGACAAAGTGCTGAGACACTTTAATATGCATGATTCCAATGGTTATGTGTTTTGCTTAAATGGTGGCGCTGTGAGCTAGAAAAGTTCAAAGCAAGATACAGTTGCTGATTCTACAATCGAGGTCGAGTATATTGCTACCTCAAGTGCAGCAAAGGAAGCTGTTTGGATCAAAAGTTCATTAGTGAACTTGGCGTGGTTCCTAGCATTGTGGATCCCATTGGTCTCTATTATGATAACAATGGTGCTATCGCACAAGCTAAGGAGCCTAGATCTCACCAACGATCCAAACACATACTTAGGCGTTATCATCTCATTCGAGAGATAATAGATAGAGGAGATGTGAAAATATGCAAAGTACCTACACTTGACAATATTGCAGACCCACTGACAAAGCCTCTTGCGCAGCAGAAGCATGATGGCCATACTAGATCAATGGGCATTAGGGGTATGCCTGATTGGCTCTAGTGCTAGTGGGAGATTGTTGGTGTAAGCCCTAGAGGCCAATACTTTTTGGTACTTGTATCGAATTATTTATTAATAATAAAAGGCATTTTCTTTATTATGGTTGATTAATAAAGTCCCTGGAATAGATAGTCCGTTTAATGTATTAAGTGTGACTTAATCATGAGAACACATTAAACATAAGGACCCTATTCTTAAAGTATCCGTAGTCGAGCTTTAGTGTGAAATGGGATAACATTAAAGCATTAAGACTATTATGTTTGTAGACTGATGATCACATCTCATGGATCATGGATAAAGAGTTATCAAGTCTTAAACATAGGTATGAATATTAGGAGTAATATTTATACGGGATTGACCCGCTATGAGAATACTATATAGAAAGTTATGCAAAGTGTCATAAGTTATTCTCATGGTGATAATGGCGTATACCACTCTTCAACTTGAAACCACTATGGACCCTAGATGTAGAGTCGAGTGCTTTATTGCTAATCCAACGTTGTCCGTAACTGGATAACCATAAAGACAGTTGATGGGTACTCCACGAAGCATGCTGAGGGACATGAGTGACCTAGATGGAATTTACCCATCCTGCATAACAGGATAAATGTCTATGGGCCCAATATTGAACTGGACAAGGATGACACGGTCTATGCCTTGTGTTCAATATAGACATAAGGGAAAAAGGGCAATTATACACATAAGTATTATCACAGAAGGAATTGTCAGATCACTTGACATTTTCGTGTCTTGGGTAGCAGTGATGTGTTGCTAGATACCGCTCACTGTTTATTATGTTAAATACATGATTTAATATAATTGTCAATGCCGCGAAAGCCTACAGGGTCACACACAAAGGACGAATTGATGAGAGATAGAGTAACTAAGGAATACCGTAAGGTACGGTGCCCTTAAGTGAATTATAGAACATCGTAAGGTACGATGTACTTGAGTAGAATACGAAATATGGTAAGCTACCATGGGCTTAAGTGATTTTGGGCATATTATAAGATATGGGCCAAAATACACTTAAGTGGGCCTTTTAGCTTGAAGCCCACACAAGTGGTTCTATAAATAGAGCCCTTGTGCAGAAGCATTCATTGCGGTTTCATTTTCGTTTTCTCTCTCTCTCTCTCTCTCTCTCTCACACACACACACACACACACTCAAAGCCTTCATTCGTACCAGCTAGCACTGAGATTGAAGGAATCTGTTCGTGTGGACTGAGTAGAGACGTTGTCATCGTTCAACGTTCGTGATCGCTCTGTGGATCTGCATCAAAGGTTTTGATCGTCACAAGAGATCTGCACCAAAGGTTTCAGTCGTCACAAGAGGTAAATATTCTATCACTGATCATGACCATTCGTAAGGATCTCTAAAGGAGAAAATTTTAATTTCCGCTGCGTTTTGGACCGTAATTCTCCTTCACCTATGACTTATGGAATTCATCTATTACATGAGCAAATTTGAAGAAGATTATGGAGTGCTAAAGCTTGGATGTGGCTATCTTTATTTGATACCTTGCTCTTCAAGATTGATATAATTGTGCATTGTGTGTTGCTTGATTCAAAATGTCCAAGGTAATTTGGGTTTCTATAAGACTTGCTTGTCTATTGGATTGCTACCCATCGGTCAAATATTTTCAACTCTTAACTTTTAATTTTGTGCATAGGATTAGTCTCTTCATCTCCTCCCCATTTCTTTAATTTCAAAATCTCTTCCTACTTTTGAAAAACTTCTTTGTTTGAACTTGTTATTTTCTAAACTTTGACTACTTTGCAAACTCGAAACTTTGGCCTTATGCCATTGCATTTTCAAACTTCTTTTCTTAAATCAAACTTGTAAATAGACTTAACTATGCTTGACCTAAACTTTCAAAAAGCCAAAAAGAACTAACTTATTCAAACCATTTTTAGGCCTTGATGCCTCTCAAACTAATTTTTTGTTAAAAGCTATGCATCCACTTTGAATATTGTATCTCGAACTACGAGGTTTTGATCCCTAATTTTAATGTTGGTACGTAGGCACAAGTCTGAAGGTCTTGTCAAGAAAAAAAATATAATTAATGAATTCTTTTCTCATCCCCCCATTCTATTTGTTTGTAAACATAACTTTGTACAAAATACATATGCACATAAAAAAGGGCTCGCTATGAGTACCTAGGACACTTTGGGTGCTAACACCTTCCCTTTGTGTAATCAACCCCCTTACCTATAATCTCTGACATTTTATTAGTTTTGATTTGGAAACTTCTTACTTTTGGGTTTTGTTCGTACTTTTTTCCTTTTTCCTTGAAAACAATAAAAGCGCGGTGGCGACTCTTGTTATTTGATGTCTTGCTTATCCATAGCTTGATGATCATGAATTTACCTCTACACCAAGTGTGAACACAAATGGGACAGTTGGTGGAGACTATTTAAGTCATCACTTGTGGGCAAGAAATCAAGGCCAAGATCCAAGAGGAGATGAATCAAAGGGACCATATTTTTGCTACTCATATTCCTACTTCCATTCCTATTGTGGAGAATCTTGTGCCTCCCCAAGGTAACATTCCAGTCCAGATTCCTATGGGTGCATCCGGCGGTGTTCCTCCACCTGTTATTAACCTTCCATTTATTGAGATTGACGGTCAACAAGATGCCTTCTTTAGTCCAAGGGTCGCCTCTGTCTACGAAGCCTTTGGTCCCCCTACCAACGAGGTAGAAAAGAAGGTCTGGGTTATTGAAGAGAAGTTAAAAGCAATGGAAGGCTCTGATGCTTTAGGTCTCGACGTCGCTGAGATGTGTCTTGTCCCCGATGTAGTCATACCTACCAAGTTCAAAGTCCCCTACTTTTAAAAGTACAAGGGAGCTAGTGACCCAAGGACACATATCTGAGCCTATTACTGAAAGATGGTCGCTTACTTCGATGATGAGCAACTACATTTTTTCAACTTCGGAGTTGGTGTATCTCTTTTTCTAGTCTCAGAGCTGAGTATCCACCTTTTTCCAACCTTAAAGTTGACGATCACCATCATTTTTTCGGCCTCAAAGTTGAACGTCTATCTTTTTCCAACTTCAGAGGGGATGTATTATTTTACCCCATCCTTAGAGTTGAACGTCTATCTTTCCCCAGTCTCAGAGATGAAGGTCTATCTTTTTTCGGCCTCGGAGCTGAATGCCTACCTTTTTCCAACTTCGGAGTTGATGTACCTTTTCCACCTCTAGTCTCAGAGATGAATGTCTACCTTTTTCCAACTTCGGAGTTGATGTACTTTGTTACCCCCAGTCTCAGAGCTGAATGTCTACCTTTTTCCCAACTTTCGAGTTGTTGTGTTGTTTTCTTATCCCCGGGCCCTAGAGCTGATATCTATAAACCCAACCTCAGAGTCGACGCCTACTATTTTGTTCCCGACCTCAGAGTCGATGTTCATCCTGTTATACCCAATCCTAGAGTTGACGCCTTCCTTTTTCCAGCCTCATAGTCGATGTTAATCACAATTTGTTTCCAACCGTAGAGTTGAGAATGTCCAGTTTTACCCCATTCGTAGTATTGAGGTCAAAATATTTCAATCCCCAGCAATTAGTATTCGATGTGTTTTTATCCCCAACCTCAGAGTTGACGACAAACTATTTTCTTTCAAATCCCCATATTGTCTTCTCCAGTGAAGTCATCTATCCCCCAAAGCCCAGATTTTCCTGGAAAACCATTTCCAAAAAGATATCTCACAATATATCCCTCAGCGGAAAAACTTCTTTCTTAGTGTCTGTTAAAACATGTTAGTAAAGATAAAACGAAAAAAAGAAATTGATCATACCGCATCAGCATACTGCATACGTCATGCATATCTAACTATCCTTAGCTATCCATAGCTATCCATTTCACCAAAATAACTTTTCAATCCCCCAGCAGCTGCCCTACACAAAAGCTACTTTGTTCATCCTATACCCCCAGTGGAGGATTTCTTTATGACCTATCTTTATATTTCATTTGTTCTTGGTGGGAATTTTTTTCGATATTTTAGTATTTAATCCCTTCCTACCTTGAATGTCCATAAGTTGTTAATATCCATATATTCAGGTTTGAGAAGATTAAATAGGGGAAATTGTCATACCCCAAAATTCACCATACCCTTCACAATTATCATCTAGTTCACTAACACTAAACATTTGCATCTCTTGATAAGCATTCATCTCATCTAAATATCCATAATATTAACAAAACCTCTCACATTCAACTCCTCCACCAAAACCGATTTTGAAACTTCCAAACTACCATTCTATTTTTTCATCCAAAGCCACCCTTCAATAAAAAAAGAAGAAGAATTCCAACTGAATCATAACCCTCCAACAATTTCTAACCGACTATAACAAACTTCATCAGCATAACATATTCATCACCAACACAAACATAAATGATCATTATATAATCTCAGACCCTCACTTTCATCAAAGGGAGGAATTCATTTTTTTGCAGACAAGAACTGAAATTGAAGTCAAATCCCTCAATACTCTCTCTTTCTTCACACTCCCAATAAACCTTCAATATCCATCACCTTCTATGGGCTAATCCCAGAATATACAAGATTTCCACCTCTCCACTCAACACCTTCGAAATTCGTCAGACTCATCCTTCATCACTTTAGCAACAAGGATAGAAGAAGAGAAAGAAGGTCACACGAAGAAGAGAAGACGAAGGAAGAGAGAGGTCAAAGACCGTTACTTGATGTCGGCAAAACTTCGGTGAGACTCCTAGCTTTTTCTTCCACTTTTGTGTTTTGAGGTTACCATGATGTAGAGATTCGCGAGGGGAATCAAAGCCCCAACGTGTGTTAGCTCGATTCGCCTTCGACGTCGTTTAATTTAAGATTCTTCGCCCTGGGGTTCTTCTGCATTGTTCTGTGATTTGCTTGATTCTTGAGAGAATTGGAGGATCCAAGGCTATATTCATGATCAACACTGGTTTTCGAGTAAGGTGAAGGTTATGATTTGGTTTCTGAGAACCTCCGCCATCGAGGACCGCCTCCGGCACGACGGAGGGGGGTAACGGAGCATGAAAATGAGTTAGATGGATGAGAGATAGATAGTTCGTGTTCATTTTCTCGTCCTGAGTTTTTCGTTTTATGACTTTTTACCATGTGTGTTTTAATGTTACTTGAGTCCATCGTCCACGCGCATAACGTTCATTGGATTACATTTGATCGCATTGACTGATGCAGATTTCTGTTATTCATTGATGGTCCACTGCTGACTCAGAAGACACATCACACATTGCCTTATTTGTTTCCCATGATTGCAAGTGTTGTAATTTTGATGGGCCATGATACTTTTTCTTTATGCCATTTTGCTAATACTACATTATTTCAATGGTGCACCCCCTGGTCTCATCATAATTTTGATTGGGCTTTAAGATCTTAGGCCCACGCGCCCATTACTTCTGCACCCATATTTGCATAATGTAAACCTCTCTGGACCAATTAGTTTTTTATTGAGTTTTCTTGCATTTTCTTTCCATTTTTTCTTTATAATTTTAATTGTTTTGCTTGCCATGTTAGAATCTGATTTTTATTTGCTATAGCAAATGTTGATCGTCCATTTAGAAATTTAGAAAGTTATATTAGATATATTAGAATTAATTAAAGTTTTAATCCCATAAAATAATTGATTACCATACAATTTTTGATTTGATTAAACATGTTAATTCTTGAGGTTTTGGTCCATTAATATCTTGGTTTTAATTCAGTTAACATGTTTAGGTAGAATAAATTTGATTAATGTCCTGTTCATGTTTAGTTAAATTTTTAATCTTTAAAATTAATATTCATTTTTAATTGACTTTTAGTCAATTTATTTGGTTTGTGATCATATTGATAAATTGAAAATTCCATTTCAATTTAGATGATGAAGGTCTTGTGTGTTTCATTTCATTTGCTATGATTACGTGATTAGTCTTTGATTAGTTATCATTGATTAATCCATTACCATTTGAATTGATTTAAATCTTTAAATATGCTTACACTAGTTGCATCATTCTTATTTGACTTGATCTCATGCTAACCCCGTTTGTTGCTTTGTGTTTCCATATGTGACTTGTAGACCCAATCACACTTCTAGATAGCCTTGCCTATAACCAATTCATACCTATCATAACCTTGTATTGTTTGAAGTACCATGCCACTTGTATGTTTTAGGCATGGTACATAGTTTGTAATCTTGTCTAATTTTCTTTCCACTTTCATTTATGTTGTAATTGCTTACATCCCCCCATTGTGGGCCATATGTCCCCCCACCCCATGATCATGTAATAGTTTAGGTTTATTCCCTTTAGTAATTCATCGTGTATGCTAATTAAACAGATAAAAACAAAGCATTTCAAAAGAAACAAAAGGTACTTGATCCAACGTCAAGTTGTTTTCCAAATAAAACTCACACCATTGCAACGCGAATACTTGATCCAACGTCATGTATTTTCCATCCATTCCATGATCCATGATTAACATATCTTCTCCATTCACTTCTTAATCTCATTCTATCGTCTTTTCTCCATTCACTCGTCAATCTCATTCTATCGTCTATTCTCGATTCACTCCTCAATCTCATTCTATCTCTTACCTCTATTCTTCACACATCTTTTTCATAATAAACTCAAGCACTTGATCCAACGTCAAGTGTCTTTTTCAAAACATTTTTATAACAAACTGGAATGCAAAAATGAGGTGTATGTGCTTGTACACAACATTCAAATACTTGGGTTGTCGTATGTACCTAGCTTAAGGATCCGACACTTGACTTCCCCCTTAAAATATCTAATGATTCAAACAAGTTAGATCTAGGTGCTATGAGGGGAAAAAAGGTAGTTAGGACTCCATTGTCCTCTCGACTCCCAAGTATTCTGACTATTGGTCATACTTAGTCAAGGGTCAGATACTTACCTCCCTTTAAGTTCCAATGATTATACTTGCCAAACTCTTTTCACAATTCAAATATCTTTTGGACGAAAAAGAGTGGTTAGGATAACATTGTCCTCTCAACTCTCGGTTTTTGGATTGTTGACTATATCTAGCCAAGGGTCTGATGCTTATCTCCATACATAAAATCAACCCTAACAAATCAAATCATCTTTTGCCTCAGTGCACATTCTTCAAAACCCTTTCAAAAATGACATGTTACTTCCGTTATACCATGAACGACAATTAAGCCTCCATGTGTGAGCAAGTAATGTTTAACTGCTAGAGTGTGATCCAAGTGCATCCACTTTACTGCAAACAAGCAAATACTTCCCACTCCCATGACAGAGTATACAAGAAAGTGAACAATAGCACGCGAATGTCAATATTGTTCAGTAAAAACAACCAAACAAATATTCTGTTTGTGAGTTAAACTACGGAGCCCTGACTTCCTTATTGCATGTATAAGGATACGTAGGAATAAGGACCCAAATCCTTGGCGAGCACACTAACTTAAAACTTATTCTTTCCCCCCACCTTATTCTTTCATCTCATTACCGGTATCAAGCAACATACAGATAAATAACATCCATAAGCATTTGATATGAGCAAGTGGTTTCCATGGTATACCATGGATGTGAGGAGTGCTAATACCTTCCCCTTGCATAACCGACTTCCAAATCTGCTCTTGGTTGCGAGACCATTCTTTCATTTGGGATTTTATCGCTATTTTACCTTTCCTTTGGAATAAATAAAATCCGGTGGCAACTTTGAATTTTTCGCGGCGCAACAGTAACAACATATTTCGCGTTTGCGGTCATAAATCTCTTTCTTATACAAACCAATCCACATCATGTCATTATGCCTAGGCCTAACTTACTCATCCCATTTTTCGTCCTTTTTCATTCAGGCGCAATCACATTAAGCCCGTTATTTGTTCACACACGGCAAATGAACCTCTTAATGACTGTCGTACCCCGAAATTTACCCTCCCTTTTTCACTTTTCATCTGACCTACGACTTGAGATTCATCTACGCATATTCATGCTTCATTCATATGCATTCACGATGACATTAGTTAATCCATAGATTCAAAGCTGGTGATTGATTGAAACCCTAATTTAATACAAACGGTTGACTGAGGTCATTGGTTGACTTTCTGGTCAACTAGTTGACCAAAGTCAACCATCCATTCCTAAGTCCATTTTGTCTCGATTTTGGTAACATCGATCATCATCTATGCCCGTTCGACTCATTTCATCGTTGTATCCATCTTGGTGCTTTGATTTTAATTTCAAAATCGATTTTAATGGGATTTTGGATTTTTAATTTAATTTTAGTTGATTTTTTATTTTTTTCTATTTTTCAATTTGAAATCAATTGTAGAATTGCAATTAAATTTTTAATTGATTTAAAAATGATCCAAATTTTAAATTAATTAATTTTTGATTTTTTCAAAGTGATTCAATTGATTCTTATTTTAAAGCAATTTGAAATTGATTTTTAATTAACTTTAATTGGATTTTTGATTAATGTTAATTGATTTTAATTTTAATTGACTTTTTATTTTCAAGTTGATTAATTTTTAATTTCAAATTGATGGTGGAATTTCAATTTAATTTTAAATTAATTTTTTTTTAATTTTGTTTTAATTTCGGAAAATTCAAACTTCAAATTAATTGATTTTAATTTTCAAATGAATGTTAGAATTGATATCAAATTAGTTTTAAAATTATCGAATTATAGATTAATTTGATTTTAATTGGATTTTATTGGCTTTTGATTTTTTTAAATAACCAATTTACCATTTTTGACAATAAATTACCATTAACAATTAAATCCCTATTAACAATTAAATTTATTAACAATTAAATTAAATAGCAGTTAAATATCCAATCATAACCCAATAACCATTGACAATTAAAATGTCCATTAAAACCATTAACCATCAAAATATTTTAAGTTAGTCTTCAATTAAGCTTTAAAACCATATTCCTATACTCATAATTACCATTTAATGAATATAATGAACATTTCCATTGAACCATTTTAATAACATCAAATTTCAATTCAAAATCTTTCCTTAGCAATTTTCAAAATCTTTCCACATTCAAACTCATTCATAACTAACAATTAAATACATATTCAAGTCCATTAATCAATTTTCCATTACAAACCAACCATTCAAAATTACAAAATCATATTCTTCTTCAATTCACATTACAACATTTAATCATTTACAACCATTACAATCTTGTTTACAATTTTAATCTATGCATTCCAAAATTGCAGCACTTTAAGTGCACCATACGTTGCAGTCAAAGTAGCATGAGTAGTTTTCATTATATGACCGAGAATTAGCTCCGTAGGCCTGCAAAAATAATCAACCATAATCACCATTTGGTCATCTAAATTAAGAAAAAAGGAGTAAGTTAACATCCTGCATTTTAAGGAGAATATCAGTACAAGTTTTACTTCCAAGTTCCTGTATAAGTTATGACAGATATATTTCAAAAAACACTCTGCTGACAATAATTTCAATATAGGACCATTTTATTTACAAGCTTTCTGCAGAAGAAACCTAATAGAACACCATTTCTACCTTTTTTTTCTTTAACATCTCAACACAACAATTTAACCAATTTAATATCATTCTAACAGAAATTTGAACATCCAAACTAACTCTAACCAACTTAACAAAAATCAACTCATTTTCAAGCTTTTAACAAACTTTACACAAAGAGACTCTAACTGCATTTTCCAACTGTGATAACTAAAGTTTTTCTTCTAACTAACTTAACAAACTGAACCAACTTGAGTTTTTTTAACAGAACAACAAAAACTCAATTCCTAACTAACTAACAGAAAAGTTTAAAACTCATCTAAGTGACTAAGGGCCAGTTTATTTTAACTTTAAAAAAATGGATTTTTTTCTTTTTATTTTTTAAAATGGATTTTACAAATATGTTTTTCAAAATATTATAAATTTTTCTAAATTTATTTTTTATAAATTAAAAGATTGAATTGTTCATTGTATAACATAAATATACATTATTAAAGATCAAAAAAATACTCAAAATCACAATTTTTTTAAAAAATTGTATTTCAAAAATGATTTTTAGAAAAAGCTATTTGAAATAGCTTCAAAATTAAGTGATTTTTTGAAATTTTGATATCCAAAAAAAGTTTAGATAAAATGATAAAATACCTAAAATAACATTTTAAGAATAACTATTCAAACAAAATTTTCATTGGAAACTTTTATGAAAAGTTTCTTTATAAAATTTTTTTACACTAAAATATATAACACTATAAAAATCATTTTTAAAAAAAGCCAAAACAAACGGGCCCTAATTCTAACCAAAAAATGAATTTACAAACAGAACCTGCATTTGAAGGTGAATTTGAGGTGAATTTCTAACAGATTTTGTGAACTTATATATTCACTCATAGCTTCATAATTGGGGGATTGATTTCATAATTCACTCATCATCACAATAACAAAAAAACATGTAAAAACCCTTCTTCCTCCTCAATCTTCATTCTTTCCAATCTCTTCTCATCTCACACAAACTTCCCTCTTCCATCTGCAACTTGGAACTCCACCTGCTACAACAGAACTCCAAATTCTGCAATTGGAAATTGGAGTTATGCAATAATCACCGCTCAAGCTCAACTACCCTGCACTGACCCAAGACGAACGGCAACCATAACAATCAAACGCACATAACAGAAAGGTAGAAGAAGAACGCAACAACAGAAGCGGGAAGAAAGAGAGGATTCGAAAACAACCTAGTGAGTGAAGCAGTTCGGATTTTTCTCGCCTTCATCGGTGACAACGATTTGGACCGGAGAAATTCCCTCTCTCGTCAGTAAGTCTCAAAATCCTTTCTTCACATAGATGTGTGCTTCCACATGAAATTTAGAATCGAAACAACTCTAAATCGAGATCGCTCACTTCGAACCAAGTCAATTCTCCAAAGTCGATTACAGTCACGCTCAGGAGTTGATGTCGGAATCAAAAAGATTATGCGCTAATCAGAAGAAGCCGGTGAACGATTGAAGAAGTTGAATCCTGCGAAACGCAAATCCGCGGTGATATTTGAATCCACACCGATCAAACGGTGCTCTGAGACGCGGAGATGTGCACGCAGTGTAGCTCTTGAAGGGAGGCGTGATGCGAATAAGATGACCGATGCGGGGTCATTTTGTTTACGGCGGCGTTTTCAATGGAGAGGCGGTGGGGTAAGAAGGAATCGAAGCGGACCTAATCCGTTTTGTTTACGGCGGATTCATACGCTGCTGCAGGATATTAGGAACGAGAAATTTTGTTTGGATTTGTTTGGGCTTAAGGCCCAACATCCATATTCAGACATTCCCGACCTTGCTATCATGGATATGCTGAATCTCAGGAGCTCGACACCTCAATGTTCATCAGTCAAGCATAGCTAGTAAAATGGACTACATTCTCCAGTATAGCAAAGGTGTCAACGCTCGACAAGTGTGATTCAAATTGTAAGCTAAAGGCCTTAAGCAATGAGGAATGATGAGACAAAGTTTCTCCCATACTTGTTTAGAATGACTTTGCGTACAAGGCGTAGGCCTCAGCTACGCAAAGCATTCTCCCTCATTCATAGGTTTTAGCATAATTCGTATCAAACAATTGTCAAGCCCTTTTCAATATAACAAAAAAATGGCATTACAACAATAGGATCAACGCAGGATCTCCTGTCAGTAACTTGTTAATTTTGATTCAAGTCGCAAGCTACGAGCCTTAAGTAATAAGAAATGATGAGACAGAGTTTCTCCTATCCTCATCTAGGGTGACTTTGCGTACGGGGCGTAGGCCCTAGCTATTCAAAGCACTCGCCCTTGTTCATAGACTTTAGGGCAATTTAAATCACGTGATTGACAAGTCTTCCTGTTCAAACAAGCATCATATCATTCAACACTTCAATAGAGAAGCACCATTGCACATTAATCACTTCTTCCTCAGTGGATCATAAATCATACTCTCTTTGACATTCAGATATCCTTTGGATCAATTCCCTTTTTATCAAGTCTTTGAGTCCTAATCAATCAACTCAATCATTGTTTTCCTCGTCAGTCCTCTTGTGCTTTGGTAGATCCTTATTCATTATGAGCCTTATCAATCCTCTCGTGTGTAGGCCAATCATTTCTTAATCTTTGTTCGTCTTATAAGACCTCTCGTGCTTAGACAAATTTCTTGCCTTATAAATCCTCCCGTGTGTAGGCCAGTCATTTCTTAATCTTTGTTTGTCTTATAAGATCTATCGTGCTTAGACGAATCTCTTGCCTTATAAATTCTCTCGCGTGTAGGCCAATCATTTCTTAATCTTTGTTCGTCTTATAAGACCTCTCATGCTTAGACGAATCTCTTGCCTTATAAATCCTCTCGTGTGTAGGCCAATCATTTCTTAAGACGATACTGATCTTTTAGGGGCTTACAAGTATCCAAATCAATCTCTATAATTATGAGACTTACAATGTTAAGACGATACTGATCTTTTAGGGGCTTTCCCAAGTCTATATAACATATCATTAACTTGTCTAATAGCCTAAAATTTCAAATTAAACACTTATTTTCTTTTTCAATTTTTTTTATGGCTCATGAAATGGAAGAAATCATAAATATCAGAAAACCACGCATAAAGACTCTGTGAGCAAATTCTTTACTTTGAATAAGTTTTGAATGATAGCAAATTGTGTGATCATTGTCTAATTGTTGGTTGTGCATTATTTTACATGTTTCATTTGTGTTTTTAGCCTATACTATTGTTTCGTGTCTATACATAAAGATCCACATTGATACATTTCTTAAAAGAACTCATAAAAACTGTTTTGTGTCAGTATGTATCGATACATGTTCATATGCATCAATACATAAATTTGTTTTAAATCACAAAACGTTTTTGCTTCAGTATGTATCGATACATACGAGCTTTGTATCGATACATGTTTAGTTAAAATGTTCTATGTATCGATACATACGAGCTTTGTATCGATACATGCTTAGTTAAAATGTTCTATGTATCGATACATACGAGCTTTGTATCGATACATGCTTGTATTAATTCTCTAAAATTAATCAAAGCTACAGTACGTATCGATGCATAATCTTTTGTATCAATACATAATTCTGTTTTGTCTACTAACAGCTTCTGTCTTTCACATATAAGAAGTATTTTGACAGCTCAGTTGTAGAGCACGAATTCAGAAGTGAAAAACAGTTGTAACACAAATCAAAGGAGTGTGTAGCAGCAATTGTTTTTGAGCAGTTAGAAACCTGAAAGAGACTTCATCTTCTTCATCTTCTCAATCTCTTTTCTTCAAGAACATCAACACATAATCATTCTTGTTCTTTGGATTAAAGGATCAACGAGATAACGTTCAGTGGAACGATCAAGGATCTAGCTGAGGTGTTCAGTGGAACGATCGAGGATCTAGCTGAGTTGAAGGTTGAAGGGGGTTTCGAGGAAAAACCAAATGGTTTGTCCTTCAAGAACTGGAGTGTTCTTGCAGGTTTGTTAGTCACGTTTGCATAACAGATTCAGCCGTAGCGTAGGGTTTGGAAATTGGGTAATTTCGCAAACAGGTCGTGGAACCGGTGAATTGTTTACAATTTCTTGCAGGAAATTCTTGATCGAGCTCAGATCAAGTGGAGGTTTTATACAAGAAGAAGATCTTGGGATTTAGATTTCTGTCTTTGTATTGTAACCTTGCATCAACGAATTCGACATTATTGATTATAACAGTTCTCAATTTCATTTGAAATTGAGAGGGAGACGTACCCACACGCGAGGACGACAGTGGGGAACTTCCTTACCAAATCTCTACGTATCGTATTCTTTCCTTATCTCTCTTTACATTTTCAACAGTTTTGTGATTTCAGTTGGTGTATTGTGGCTGTACATTTCGTGATACAATAGTGGCAAGAAAACTTCTTTATCTAAACTCCACCATTGTTCATCATTGATCACATACACACCAAATGTTTGACAAAACTGTAAGCTGAGTTTTATTCATTGGAATTAGAATTTAGTGATAAGTGCATTTGATTTGATAATATTCTGGTGTTAATAATCTCTATCGTTCTTATTCAAATCCAACAATAAATTCGCGTGTCCGGTTTTCTAGTAGCGGTTCAGAATAGACGGAAGCCGATTTGGGACTGTAATTTTCCGCTAAGTTTCAATAACTCTGATAAGAATTTTTAAATCTGTTTATTTTAAAAGAGGTGATCTATTCACCCCCCCTCTCGATCACTAGCCACACCGTCTAACAAGTGGTATCAGAGCACCGGTTCGCTGGTGTTCTGTGGCTGCCTATAACGATATGGATTCTGAACCAAAGGGGGCGTATAATAGAGCGCCGATTTTCAACGGTGAAAATTACGGCTACTGGAAAGACTGCATGCGAGTTCATATAAATTCTGTTGATAGGCTAGTATGGGCTGCCATTGAAAATGGTCCTTTTCAAATTACTATGACAAATGCGGCTGGCGCCATAGTTCCTAAACCAGAAGGTGATTGGAATGAGAAAGATGAGAAAAAGTGGTCGAGTGATTGGAGAGCTCGAAATATGCTAATTTCAGCACTTGGTGTTGATGAGTATTATCGGGTATCCCATTGCACGACAGCTAAAGAAATGTGGGATGCTTTAGAAGTTTCCCATGAGGGTACTACTGAAGTAAAACAGTCCCGCATTAACACACTCAATCAAGAGTTTGAGCTCTTTCGTATGAAACAAGGAGAATCTATCTCCGACATGCAAAAGAGATTTACTCATCTCACTAATCGGTTGAATGCACTTGGAAAACCTGTTTCCAATGAAATAGCTACTAATAAAATTCTGAGATGTCTTAGCAGGGAATGGCAACCTAAAGTAACAGCTATTAAGGAAGCCAACGATCTAACGACACTTACGATTACAACTTTGTTTGGAAAGCTGGAAGAACATCAGCAAGCATTAGAAAGTCTTGAAAAGTTTGAGAACAAAAGTAAGAAGGAAAAGGAGAAGAAGAGAGACAAAGAGGGAGAGAAGAAGCCAATAGCTCTTGTGGCCTCTAGCTCTAAGTCCTCACGAAAAGAGCAAAGTGACAATGATTCTAGTAGTGACAAAGATTCGGATGATGAGGAAATGGGACTTTTTGTAAGGAGATATAATAGATTCATTCGAAAGAATGAAGTCAAGCATTCCGACAAAAACCTCATGAAGTTTCGAAGACAATCTACAGATTCAAAACAGGAAGAGAATAAGAAAAGTAGAGGAAAAGGATCTTGTTTTAATTGTGGTAAATCTGGACATTATAAAACAGATTGTCCTATGAAGTATAAGGATCAAGGAAAAGCTCCACCAAAAGGGTACAGCAAACAAAGAAGAGCTTACATTGCATGGGAAAGTAATAGTGATTCATCAAGCACACAAAGTTCAAGTGATAGTGATGAAACCACAAATCTGTGCCTTATGGCTCACACCAAAAATTTGTCCTACCACAAGAAGAAAATAAATGATAAAAAGGTAAAACAAGCCTATTATAATAATTTATCTTCTATGTCTTTTTCTGAACTGAAAATAGCTTTTGAAAAACTGCATAACGAAGCTGTAGATGCCTTTAAAAGATTATCTTCCGATAAACAAATTTTTTCATTTCTGGAAGGTAAAGTATACAAAGCTGAAAAAGATTTAGAATGGTTAAAAGCTAGTATTGTAGAAAATTCAAAAAATATTGACATTGATGGATGTAGTAAAGTTGGGTATTGTGAAGCTTGTCATATTTGGCAACAAGAGGTAAACACTCTCAAGGTCAAATTGGAAAAAGCTTTACAACCTAAGGTTACTTATGCCGTTGACTCTAGGTTGTTTAAGAAGTCATTAAATCCACCATATGCAAAATACTCTTTTATTCCAAAGGATTTAATGAACAAGAATAAACAAACACATCATCATGGTTTATGTCATTATTGTTGTCGTGCTGGCCATACCATTGAGAAATGCAAGTTTAGGAGATTTCTTGTTCCTAAAGGTATTTATCAATGGAAGCCAAAAGGCAACCATGTTAGCACTTACCCACTTGGACCCAATGAAAATTGGGTACCAACTTCTCTCTTTTGATATTGTAGGATGAGTGCCTTGCTTCCGTAGATAGGAGATGGTTTCTTGACAGCGGTTTCTCAAGGCACATGACCGGTGACATATCGCTTTTTATAGACTTCAAAGCAAAGAAGAAGGGATATGTTACTTATGGAGACAATAACAAAGGAGCTATACTTGGCAACGGTAGTGTAGGTAATCCCTCTACCACTACTATTTATGATGTCCATTTAGTAGAGGGGCTTAAACACAATTTGTTAAGCATAAGTCAATTGTGTGACAAGGGTTATAAAGTTTCTTTCACAAAAACTTGCTGCATAATTGAACATGCTGAACAGAACGTTGTGTTTAAGGGTGTAAGAGTAAACAATATCTATATGCTTGACCTTTTTGAGGTATCTTTAACAAGTACTAAATGTCTAGTTACCTTGAATGATGATTCTTGGCTTTGGCATAGACGTTTAGCGCATGTTAATTTCGATTTGCTTAATAAGGTTGTATCTAAGGATCTAGTAGTCGGTCTTCCAAAAATAAAATTTTCAAAAGACCACATATGTGACGCGTGCCAAATGGGAAAACAAACGAGGGTCTCTTTTAAATCTAAAAATGTAATTTCAACTTCACGACCCCTTGAGCTTCTCCATATGGATCTCTTTGGAGCTTCTAGGACAAAGAGCTTAGGTGGAAATTATTATGGTTTTGTAATCGTTGATGACTATTCTAGATTTACTTGGACTATATTCCTTCATAGCAAAGATGAAACTTTTTCTGCTTTTAAGAATTTTGCAAATCTGTCCCAAAACAAAATGAATTCCAAAATAGTTACAATTCGTAGCGATCATGGTGGTGAATTTCAAAACTATCACTTTGATAAGTACTGTGACAAGTATGGTATTGAGCATAACTTTTCAGCTCCTCGAACTCCACAACAAAATGGCGTTGTGGAGCGTAAAAGTCGTGTTTTAGAGGAGTTGGCAAGAACAATGCTAAATGAGGGTGGATTACCAAAATATTTTTGGGCTGATGCAGTTAGCACAGCTTGTTATGTTTTAAACAGGATCTTAATTCGTCATATTTTAAATAAAACTCCTTATGAGCTTTTAAAAGGAAGAAAGCCAAACTTGTCACATCTTCACGTATTCGGTTGTAAGTGTTTTGTTTTGAATAATGGTAAGGAAAATATTGGGAAGTTTGATGCAAAAGAGGATGAAGGTATCTTTCTTGGATACTCACAATCATGTAAAGCATATAGAGTATATAATAAGCGTTTACTTACTGTTGAAGAATCTGTCCATTTTTCTTTTGATGAGTCTTATCCGAAAAGTGTCGGAAAAGGTATTTCTTTTGATGACGCAGGTGTATCTACAGAAGACATACTCAGGGAAGCTGTTACGGAAACTGATCAGTTCAGAACAGTTTCCCATGAGAAGGAGGAAGATACTAGTCATGAAGAAGATGAGGAAGAAAGGACAGCTGAAGTGAATGACCTTCCACCAACTTGGAAATCTTCAAAAGACCATCCTATTGACAACATCTTGGGAGATATTTCAAAGGGAGTAATGACTCGTTCTAAGATAAGTAATTTTTGTTCTCACTTCGCTTTTGTTTCACAAGTAGAACCTAAAAATGCCAAAGAGGCCTTGATTGATGAATGTTGGCTAATGGCCATGCAAGAAGAGCTTAATCAATTTAAAAGAAATGACGTTTGGGAACTTGTCCCTCGTCCGCGAGATCATCATATCATAGGTACTAAATGGGTTTTTAGAAATAAGCTTGATGAAAATGGAGTGATAACTAGGAACAAGGCACGTTTAGTAGCACAAGGGTATAACCAAGAGGAGGGCATAGACTATGAGGAAACTTATGCTCCAGTTGCTCACCTTGAAGATATACGTCTCTTGCTTGCCTATGCGTGTTCTAATAATTTTAAGCTTTACCAAATGGACGTAAAGAGTGCATTTCTAAATGGTGTCATAAATGAAGAGGTATATGTCTCACAACCTCCTGGTTTTGAGAATGCTGAAAATCCAGATTATGTTTACAAATTAAAACGAGCTTTGTATGGTCTTAAAGAAGCCCCTCGGGTTTGGTATGAAAGGCTTAGCAAATTTCTAATTGATCATGGATATTCAAGAGGTAAAGTGGATAATACTCTCTTTATTAAACACAAGGGAAAGCACATTCTTTTAGTTCAAGTTTATGTAGACGATATAATTTTTGGTTCAACTAACACACACTTGGTCGAAGAATTTTCTAAGGTTATGCAGGGTGAATTTGAGATGAGTCTTATAGGGGAGCTGAATTACTTCCTAGGTCTTCAGATAAAGCAACTTGATGAGGGTACAGTAGTATGTCAAACAAAGTACTGCAGAGAACTACTCAAGCGCTTTGGAATGAACGACTCAAAATCAATTGACACCCATATGCCTACCAATGGAAATCTAGATAAAGATGAGCATGGTAAGAGTGTAGATGTCAAAAAGTTTAGAGGTATGATTGGGTCTCTTCTGTATCTTTCTACTTCTAGACCTGACATCATGTTTAGTGTTTGTATGTGTGCACGATATCAATCAAATCCTAAGGAATCACACCTGAAAGTTGTTAAGCGTATATTTAGATATCTTTATGGAACATCTAAATATGGGCTTTGGTATTCCAAAGGAAGTGATTGTAGCTTAGTAGGTTACTCCGATTCTGATTTTGCTGGTTGCAAATCAGATAGGAAAAGCACGAGTGGTACATGTCACTTGTTTTCAAACTCCTTGGTAAGTTGGCATAGCAAAAAGCAGGTATCTGTGGCTTTGTCAACTGCAGAGGCTGAGTACGTTGCAGCCGGTAGTTGTTGCGCTCAGATTTTATGGCTAAAGCAACAACTACAAGACTTTAACATTCAACTCAAACGTATTCCAATAAAATGTGACAACACTAGTGCCATAAACCTTATTAAAAATCCTGTTTTACACTCACGCACTAAACACATAGAGATTAGACATCACTTTCTTCGCAATCATGTTGAAAAAGAAGACGTTGTATTTGAGCATGTTGATACTAAAAACCAGCTTGCTGACATTTTCACTAAACCTTTGGCAACGGAACCGTTCTTCAACATTCGTCGTGAATTAGGGATCTTAGATCTCTCTCCATTGTTGTCTTAAGCATGTTTGTTCTTATTTATATTATGCCTCACCTTGGTTGATGAGATTTGTTTTAGATTTCATTTATACCTCACAAGGTTACATCAACAAAGGTAATATCACTCCTTTCTATATCTCTTTTAGAATTATGTGATTGTGTATGTTAGAACAAAATTCCTTATTTTCGTTTATGTGAATTTCTTTGCATATATTGTTTGAACATTAATTTCTGATTTGTGAATCATACTTGGGCATAATTATCATGACATAATTCATAATGCATAACCATACTGCATAAAAATTAATTAAAATTTGGTTTGGCATCAGTATGTATCGATTCAATGATGTATGTATCGATTCATGTCTTCTTCATTTCACATATGTCAAAATTGGTTAAGTATGTATCGATTCATTCGTCGTTTGTATCGACACATAGACCCTTTAAAAACAAAAATGCGTGACATGGATCGATCCATTCCCATATGCATCGACACATACTGATTGTTATTTGGATTAAATGCATTTTATTTCACTCATGGATCGACACATCAGCAATTCTTATCACATCTTTTCACAAACTTGGTATCAGCAGTTCCCCTACCTCTCAAAACCTGCGGCTAACCCTAATCTCCTTCATCATCATTCTTTCCAAAACCCTAAATTCATCTCACTTTTCTTCAATTTTCATCACCATGCCTCCAAGAATCATTCCGGCTAGAGCAAGGGGAAAAGGAAAAGGAAAGGAACCGGTTGGCTCTTCTCAGCAGTTACCAAAAATTCCTCCTAATGTCTTAGATTTGCTTCATCCTGCAATTGCTACTGAGTTTGAGGATTCTTTCAAGACAAGGTTAGTTATGAAACCCCATGTCTTCGATAAACATGATGCTATTCATCTGCATCTCAATGATGTGGTTGAACTCCTTAGTGCATAAAAACTTGGTTCATTTTTTACTACAAAGGGTGATTACCATGAGGATTTTATCTGTGCATTTTATGCTGGCTTACAATCTGGTAAAGGATATATGTTTAAGTGTTCTATTGGTGTCAGAACCTATACTTTTGAGGCTGGTGATTGGGAAACAGTGTTTCAAATTCCGCTTCCGTCGCATAATTTCAAGACTTGGCATGACTTGAAGTTTGATACTGACTTTAACCTGAAGGAGTTTACTCTATCTATCTTGAAATTGGACAGACCGCTGGGTGAGGATGAACAGGCTACGTCTGGTATGATTAAGAAAATTCCTCGTATACTTCATTGGATTATCTCGCACATTCTGCGTTCAGCAAACAGTGGACATTCTAGGTTAGACAGGGCAGGCGTTCATCTCCTGTATATTCTTCAAAATAAGGTTCCCTTGAATTAGGCAAATTACTTTGTGAAGCGTCTCTTTTTCGTGCGTAACAGTGCCAAGAATGTTGCTCTTGGTTATGCGTCTCAAATCATGAAAATTCTTACGTTCTGGAATGTTGCAATCCCTTTAGTTCCTCTCATATCACCATCTGCTGCTCAAGAGTTTGACTCTTCCACTTTATCTCATATGGGATATCGGTGGGACAAGGAATGTCAATGTTTCTATTTCTTTGAAAGGAAATCCAAAACAAGGATCTATAATTTTGATGTGCCTTCTGAACGAATTCATGTAGTTGAAGACCAACCTGATGAAGAAATGCATGATGTGAACGAAGCAGATGTGCCTGCAGCTGATGACAATGCTGGTTGGGGTGATTGGGTGCCACAAAGGTGGTCTCCAACCAACTATGTACCTGAACCAACGGTTCCTCCGTTCTTCGGCGGTGCTTCATCTTCAACACCTACTGCGCACCTAACTCAAATGCTTCAACAAATGGAGCTTTCCAACCAAGAACGTCATGAAGAGGCACGGTCTTGGCATGTACAACAAAGTGAGTGGCATAAGGAGCATCATGAGTGGCATGACGATCATACACGGATGTACCATAACCAACACTCTTGGCACACGGACTTGGTTAAGTGGCACCAAGTCTTCTACAATGAAATGTCTGGTTTTATGGACGACTGCCGTGCTAATCCTGGTATTATGGACAGATTCAGAAGTGTTGAAGTTCAGGACCGGTTCAGGCACTACACCTTCATGGGCCACAATCCAGATGCAATGCCTCCTCCTCCGCCTCCGCCAAGCTTCAGAGATCCTGATAGAGATGACGAGGAGTCCTGTGGTGGCTATAATCCACATTAAACCATCATCATTTCATTTCACTGCATTTCATTGCATGTTGCTTGAGTTTTTTTCTTTTCAGGTTAGTTGCACCTTATATGTCTTGGCTTATGTAATTTTTAAATACTTTCTACTAGTTAAATGCTTATTTCCTTCTGCTTACTTCTGGTGTTATTGGCCTTATTTGTCATTCTTTGTGAGTGATTCTTTACTTTTCAAGCTTCCTTCTTTGTGATTGTTAGCTTCTTTATCATTTTTGCTGTGTCCTGCTACAACATGTTGCCTTGATAAAACTGTCTTTTTCTTCTTTTTGATGTTGACAAAGGGGGAGAAATGCAGATGTTGACAGATATGCACAAACTCAGGGGGAGTATCACATATCTTGCTAAAAATTTGCCATCATCAAAAAGGGGGAGTTTGTGAGCAAATTCTTTACTTTGAATAAGTTTTGAATGATAGCAAATTGTGTGATCATTGTCTAATTGTTGGTTGTGCATTATTTTACATGTTTCATTTGTGTTTTTAGCCTATACTATTGTTTCGTGTCTATACATAAAGATCCACATTGATACATTTCTTAAAAGAACTCATAAAAACTGTTTTGTGTTAGTATGCATCGATACATGTTCATCTGCATCAATACATAAATTTGTTTTAAATCACAAAACATTTTTGCTTCAGTATGTATCGATACATACGAGCTTTGTATCGATACATGTTTAGTTAAAATGTTCTATGTATCGATACATACGAGCTTTGTATCGATACATGCTTAGTTAAAATGTTCTATGTATCGATACATACGAGCTTTGTATCGATACATGCTTGTATTAATTCTCTAAAATTAATCAAAGCTACAGTACGTATCGATGCATAATCTTTTGTATCAATACATAATTCTGTTTTGTCTACTAACAGCTTCTGTCTTTCACATATAAGAAGTATTTTGACAGCTCAGTTGTAGAGCACGAATTCAGAAGTGAAAAACAGTTGTAACACAAATCAAAGGAGTGTGTAGCAGCAATTGTTTTTGAGCAGTTAGAAACCTGAAAGAGACTTCATCTTCTTCATCTTCTCAATCTCTTTTCTTCAAGAACATCAACACATAATCATTCTTGTTCTTTGGATTAAAGGATCAACGAGATAACGTTCAGTGGAACGATCAAGGATCTAGCTGAGGTGTTCAGTGGAACGATCGAGGATCTAGCTGAGTTGAAGGTTGAAGGGGGTTTCGAGGAAAAACCAAATGGTTTGTCCTTCAAGAACTGGAGTGTTCTTGCAGGTTTGTTAGTCACGTTTGCATAACAGATTCAGCCGTAGCGTAGGGTTTGGAAATTGGGTAATTTCGCAAACAGGTCGTGGAACCGGTGAATTGTTTACAATTTCTTGCAGGAAATTCTTGATCGAGCTCAGATCAAGTGGAGGTTTTATACAAGAAGAAGATCTTGGGATTTAGATTTCTGTCTTTGTATTGTAACCTTGCATCAACGAATTCGACATTATTGATTATAACAGTTCTCAATTTCATTTGAAATTGAGAGGGAGACGTACCCACACGCGAGGACGACAGTGGGGAACTTCCTTACCAAATCTCTACGTATCGTATTCTTTCCTTATCTCTCTTTACATTTTCAACAGTTTTGTGATTTCAGTTGGTGTATTGTGGTTGTACATTTTGTGATACAATAGTGGCAAGAAAACTTCTTTATCTAAACTCCACCATTGTTTATCATTGATCATATACACACCAAATGTTTGACAAAACTGTCAGCTGAGTTTTATTCATTGGAATTAGAATTTAGTGATAAGTGCATTTGATTTGATAATATTCTGGTGTTAATAATCTCTATCGTTCTTATTCAAATCCAACAATAAATTCGCGTGTCCGGTTTTCTAGTAGCGGTTCAGAATAGACGGAAGCCGATTCGGGACTGTAATTTTCCGCTAAGTTTCAATAACTCTGATAAGAATTTTTAAATCCGTTTATTTTAAAAGAGGTGATCTATTCACCCCCCCTCTCGATCACTAGCCACACCGTCTAACAGACTCGACAGCACATGAATTGACATAATAGACAAACTAAACTAGTGAATAAAATCCTATGCAATAATACTAAAACAGTAAATCTAGCTAAAAATGATAATAAAAAATGAAAACTGTAAGGTTCCTCTCCCACACTTATATCAAACATTGTCCCCAATGTTTTGATAAAAGGTAAAAAAGGAACGGAAGAACCTGGACAATCTGCTACTGATGGCCTCCACTTCCCTCTCTGGTCTGGTTCTAATGTCGTGGGTGACTGCTCCGGCTCTGGTGGTGTGAAATCTAGGAAATCTGGAGTTGTTGGACTCGTGCTAATAGAGAGGCGTTGGACGCATGTAGACTATGGAGGTTCCCTATTATAGACGTCTGGTTAGCATGCACAGGAGCAAAGTCACGTGCATGTGAAGCTTGCAGACGCATCTGTTAGGTTGCCATGGTGGCTTGGGTTTCCATCACCGATCTTAGGGAGTGGTTTGTTTGGTATTGTGATTCTCTCATGAACTCTATCATATCTTGTTGTTGCTCATACATCGCGCAAAACAATTCATCACGCTCCTCCTCATGAGCTCTCTGTTCCCGTAACATCTCTTCGTCATAATAGAAACCAGAGGAGGTACCTGTAAAAGGGTTAGAAGGCATATGTGTAGTGTGTGTAGTTGAAAAATGAGGGGGTGGGGTTATGAATGGGAGATATGTTTCTCCAATCATATTCGTCATCAGTATCATCGTCAGATGTATCGTCCTGAGGTATGTTTTAGGATATCTGGTTAGTGACGGGGGCAAGCAAATCATAAGTCCAATTTTCTCTCCTTCAGACATCGGTACGATCAGGACAAGGCAAAACAACACTTTCAATGGCTTTGTTGTTAACCATGAGGTGGTATCCTCCTACCTTTCTAACTCTACACAGTCGCTGGTTTCAGAGAAATTTCAGGTCAATGGTGTGTGGCGGTAGAGGTTCTAAGGTAGCTAGTTCCTGATCGAACCCTAGAGCACAGACAAGGGAGGTAATCAATCCTCCAAAATAAATGGCTCCTTTCTTTTTCAAAACTGCACACATATGGGCCACCATGAATGGGGTCGAGTTTAATGGTTTATGTGTGAGTGGAACTTGTAGATAGAATATTTCTTTGGCATTCAACTTATTTTTTATTCTCGACCAAAAATGGTATCCACCAACATTTGGCGAAAGACACGAAAGGTCGGGTTATGAATTTCCTAAGCCAAGTTACACTCAAAGGTGTTCGAAGAAAAAACCTGTTAATGTCTGCCAAAACGTACTTGCCTAAAATTCCCAATCAGTTTCTATAGGTGCTTCACACGGGACACCTTCTACATGAGGAAATCCTAACAACTATGCAATCTGATCAGTAGTATATGTAAGACCCCAATTTTGACCCTAAGATCCCTCATGTAATTCAAGCATAAGCGTTAGCATTGGGATCATACCTTCGCATCCTCCTTACCCTTTTTCATTGGGTTTGTTTTGGGAGAGATCACCAAGCACTTTGTGATTGTATCATACTTGTATTTTATTATTTCACTAACCAAAATACCAAAAATATGTCTTTGCTTTTTCCTAACTCTTTTGTAGGAAGGGCATGATTCCATTTATCTATCAAGTTCACATCTAGGGTTTGAGACCCTCATGAACAAAGAGCACAACCAAGAATTGATTCAATAATGGTTATGAACATCATATATGAGTCCCAATGATCTCTACATGTTATATTGATCAAGTTTTCTTCAAGAGTTTGAGGTTGATTTGCCTTGGAAACCCTAGTTTGATTGGGTATCTTGAGTAACTTCTCCAACAAGCTATCTCACCAATTGATCAAATTCCTCAAGGGAAACTTCAAAATTCATCATCTTACGCATATATGATCTATTATGAGCCAAGAAAGTCAAGAGAATTGAAGGTTAGCAAGTTGGTTGATGGTGGTTGGCCAAATGAATTCATCTGATCAAAACTGGGTCTCCCTAGACCCTATCTCCTACAAACTTCACCATATGAAAATGATTCCAATATAAAACTTACTTTAAATGACATTCTAAACAACTTTCATGTTGAGACCTAGAGCTACTTTTGCTTATAAAATCATTTTCTATGTTGAAACATTATAGGTCATTTTGTCTAAACCCTAATTTGAAAGTCAACTTCCCAAGGTCATAACTTGCTCAATTTTTATAAGATGGAATATTTACAAGTTGCACAATCAAATTCAGTGTGTCTACTTCAACTTTGATGTTTAGAGTGGGAGCTAATTCAACTTTTTTGAGCATGTGATATGAGGCTACATTATAGGTCACTTTTGACCTATACCATTGATCAAGTGATTTTTCCAAACTTCAAAAATGCATAACTCTATCATTTCAAATCCAAATGACATGAAATTGGTGACCATTTTTAATTTATTTGAGATAGCTATAACTTTTATGAAGACACGTTTCTCATTTGAAGCTCCTAGAAAAAGTTAAGCAAGGTGGAATATTGAGATATATGGCTTGACACTTAGCAAAATTTTGATATGTCAATTTTTTCCAAACTTCCACCTCAAATTTCTCCAAGTTCCAAGCTCCAAATGAAAAAGTGTTAAACATCAAACTTGTTCCTCTTGATATCACCTTTCCAAAGAGCTCAAATTCATTCATTTTGGACATGAAATACATAGGTTGCGCATGGCTTAAACAGGGTGATATCATTTGGCATAGATCAAACTTCAAGCATCAATGTGCATTTGCCTTGCAATCCAAGCTTACTTCAGAGCATATAATCTTCAAATTTGGACCTCTAGCAATCATTTCATGGGCCTATGCACGCCCATGCACCATTGCATCATCATTTGCCAAAATTGGAAAGTGAAAGTGAGTGTGCAATTATCAACCAATTCAGCTATAAATAGAGCTTCAATTGCTCAGAATTTGACACACATTGGCGCCAGCTTTGATTCCCCATTGAAAACCCTCACTTCTCAAAGGATAACCCTGATAAATTCGTTTGAATTTGAGCTTGAGTCTCCACTATTTTGGAATTCAATTCTCCAGGAATCCATTGCTTCTAAACCACTCAATCCTTCTCCTGCAAGCAAGTGGAGTGAGTCCAAGCACAAGCAAGATCAATATCCATCGAGTTCAGACCTCCATTGAAGATATTTTCCAGAAATTTTAAACTCTTTGATTCTCTTAAATTCTTGCTCAATTCTATTGATTCTTTGGTTGTCTGAAGTCCTACCAATGTAGGCAAGAAGATTGAGTTGCTTTGAGGTCAAATCGAAGCGACTCAGTTCATGTACCTCAAATTTCAATTCCACATATCTCTCAATATATTTGGAATTGGAGTGAATGGAGGTCAGATTCGAGCTCAGTGCCATTTTTTCTTTAAGATCATGTCCTTGTTTTTCTTTATGGTGATGGTTCATGTTGACCAGTCCGGTGAGGGCCACCAGAGAAGATGACCGGAGCTCTGGCTCCGGCGATGACTTAGCAAGGCTGAGAACCACAGGATCCATATGTTTTGTTTTAATCTCGTGCATTGGTTTTAAATACCACATTTGCCACACGCTGACTAAGGAACATGGTGGAATGCACGCTAGGGACCATCAGATCTGCCTCCTCAATTAATGAGGGAGATCTGATGGTCCACGTAATTTAGAATTTCTGAAATTTTATTTTAATTGCATTTTCTTCAATAATTCATATTAAATTAAATATTGATCCAAAAAATATGGGATTTTCACCAAAAAATTTCAAATATTTTTCTCTTTCATATTTTGAATTAAAATTATTTTTTGGATAATTATTAATATTTTTTATGAATTAATTGATTTTGCATTTGTTTTTAATTGTGTAAAAATATTTTTAAGTGTCCAAAAATTATGAAATTTTTTCTCCAAGGTCATTTGACCTTGTTTGACCTATGATAAATTTCATGGCCATTTCTTTGGTGTTTTGATGAGATTTTAGGAATTGGACAAAACATATTTGATTTAAACGCACTATTTAATTATTTTTAATTGAATAAATGTCAATTAAATTTTGTTGACCATTTGTACTGACTTGTTTAAGTTTGCTTGTTTGTTGTTGGGCCTTGGTCAAGGTTGATTTGACTTTGTCAAATTAATATCATTGGATTTAGGGAATTGATGGAATGTACATTTCATCTCCCAAAATGAATGAATGACATTAACTTGGTAAAAGTCCTCCTTTGACCAATTTGTGATCTCATTCATCCCCTTCCCACTTCATATCATTCCTCTTCATTCATTCATTCATTCATTTCCACTTGGCATATGACATCTCAAAGTCCTAATGCTAGTTGATTGAAAGATTAACATGAGTATGGATGAGATTAGGCCACACCTTTTGCATATTTTTTGTGTGTGGTATGTTTCATGAGCATAGTTCATAATACTATGTCTCCAACATGCATTAACACCAAAAGTTTATTGCCCGACCTCAAATAGTTGTGACTTCTATATAAGTCCAATTACGATTGCTTAACATGACCTTCTTTCCTTCCTTTGGAAGATGATTTGGTTCAAGGATCCATGCTTGTGATAAGTGGGTTGAGTGTTCTCCAAAGAATGTCTTGGAATGAAAAAAAAGCAAAAGAAAAGCAAAACTAACTTCTAACTTACTAACTATTAAATTTTAATTTTAAGCTTTTACTTTAATGCAATTTACTTTTAGCACTCTATTTCATTTGTCATTATTTATATCATTCTAATTGTTTATGTTAATACAAATTTCACTTTGTCCATTAGGACCATATTGTGTGATATATTTTGTTTGTGTATACTTTGCTTGTTTGTATGGTCTTTGACCATTAATGCACATAATAATAACAAAAACCCTAAAAAACTTTTGTGTGGACTGTTGGCTTGATCTTGGACAAATGGACTTAGAACTTAGGCAATATTCCTTTGCTAATGGACTTGGCCAATGCCAATTTGTTGAAGAACCAAGTGCTTGCAATTTGAACTTCATTTGATACATCATTCAAGACATCTCTAAATTCATCTACAACATGATCATTGTGAAGCTGTGAATTATGGAATTCATCTGTTACATGGGCTATTTTGAAGAAGATTATGGAAGGGATAAGCTTGGATGTGGCCATATTTATTTGATGACTTGCTCTTCAAGATAATATAATTGTACATTTGTGTGTTGTCTGATTCTAAAAGTCCAAGGGAATTCTGGGTTTCTATTGACATACTTGTCTATTGGATTGCTACCCATTTGGCCAAATCTTTCCAACTCTAAAATTTTAATTTTTGTGCATAGGGTAGTCTCTTCATCTTCTCCTTATTTCTTTAATTTAAAAATCTCTCCCTCCACTTTTAAAAATCTTATTTGTGCGAACTACTTTTGTTCTAAACTTTGACCACTTTTGCAAAAAAGGTAGAAACTTTGGCCTTATGCCATTGCATTTTCAAACTTCTTTTCTTAAAATAAACTTAACTATATTTGACTTAAACTTTCAAAAAGCCAAAAAGAACTAACTCATTCAAATCATTTTCAGGCCTTTGTGCCTTTCAAACTTAAATTTTGTTAAAAATCAATGCACTTACTTTTCAATTTGTATCACGAACTACGAGGTTTTGATCACTCATTTTTATGTTGGTACGTAGGCACAAGACCGAAGGTCTTGTCAAACACAAAAATATAATTAATGAATTCTTTTCTCATCCCCCCATTCTATTTGTCTGTAAACATCACTTTGTACAAAATACATATGCACACAAAAGGGGATCCCTAGGAGTACCTAGGACACTTTGGGTGCTAACACCTTCCCTCTGTGTAACCAACCCCCTTACCTGTGATCTCTAACTTTTATTAGTTTTTATTTGAAAACTTCTTACCTTTTGGATTTTGTCTGTACTTTTTCCCTTTTCCCTTAGAAACAATAAAAGCGCGGTGGCGACTCTTGTTAATTGATCTCTAGCTTGTCAATAGCTTGATGATCATGAATTTCCCGCTACAGAAATTAAGTGGCGACTCTGCTGGGGAGTAGTCTCCAGTGGGTTTAGCCTACTATTTGTGTGAATATATTTGTATATATGTGATGTTTGTATATATGTACGTGTGATATAATTTGCTTGTTGTGCTTGGTGATCTCTGAGTGGTGAGATAAGTTCTAACCCGAACTTGAGTGTAATTAAGATAGGAGGATGGTATAGTCATGTTCAACTTGTGTGGAGTAGTCCTTAACAAGTTGGCTTGAGATCCATCTACTCAGTGGAGACTCCTTTGGATTTGGAAATGTCACACAAGTATTTGTGGTTAGGCATTACTATTTCTAATTGGGTCCGAGAAGCTGAGGACCCTAGAACATTTAACCCCTCTTGGCTTATTTAGGACGTAGTGCGGAAACTGTTCAAGTGTAGACTTGATAACAGTTGTTACGCGATACTGCACTCAGACGAATTTCTCTTGAGAATATTATGGGTCGATGAGTCAGTCATCTTAACCTGTAATATCCGATAGATGGAATTAAGACTCTGAGAACTTTTTAGAACATGATCTAAAAGTTTTTATCCTTAGTTCACTCCTTTGGGATGGTTCTTACCTAGACTCCACGCTCGTGACTTGCAACAAACCCTTGATTCTTGGTTGATCCAATCAAGTCTTGCCAATATCAATGGAACTTGGATGTTGATAAGGTGTAAACTATAATCCACCAAAATGGATGATTAATCTTGACAATGACTTGATTCTGAAGGAGAAAAGCGATCCAAAACACAACGGAACTTAAAAATTTCTCCTTTAGTGATCCTTACGAATGGGCATGATCAGTGATAGAATCGTTACCTCTTGTGGCGATTATAACCTTTGGTGCAGATCTACGAAGCGATCACGAACGTTGAACGATGACAACGCCTCTACTCAGTCCATACGAACGGATTCCTTCAATCTCAGTGCTAGCTACTACGAATGAAGGCTTTGAGTGAGAGAGAGAGAGAGAGAAACAAAATTGCAAATGCACTAATGCTTCTACACAAGGGTTCTATTTATAGAACCACTTCTATAGGTTGCAAGCTAAAAAGCCCACTCAAGTGTATGTGGCCCATATATTATAATATACCAAAATCACTTAAGCACATGGTACCTTACCATATTTCGTATTCTGCTTAAGTACATCGTACCTTGCGATGTTCTACAATCCACTTAAGGACACCGTACATTACGGTATTCCTTAGTTACTTTATCTCTCATCAATCCTTCCTTTTGTGTGTGACCCTGTAGATTTTTGCGACATTGGTAATTATATTATATCATATATTTAACATAATAAACAATGAGCGGTATCTTGCAACACATCACTGCTACCCAATGTAACACCCCAATTAAAATAAGACAATTATTTAATTTAAATTAATATTTTATTTATTAATTTAATTGAATAATTAGAAATTTGGATTATTATTATTATTATTTTGGAATAATAATTATTGGAATATATAAGTTGGAATAAAAAGTCCCAATTTTGGAACAAGGGTTTTCACGTGAAAAGGAAAAGAGAAGCGGCTAAAAGAGAAAAAAGGCAAAAGGCAGAACAAGAGAAGAGGAAGAGCTTGAAGCTGCAGAATTTGCCGGATTAACTCAGGTAAGGGGGGTTTATCGTTGATTAACGGGTATTATATGATAATATGTCATGGGTAGTGATGGACCTTTAATTTACCTCTGAATTGGATGATTATGATGAATTGTGAATCTTTTTGGATGAACGAAATTGGAATGGAATAGAGAGGAATTCGTAGGAATTTGATGTAAACGTGTTAGGCTTTGTGTAATCGAATAAGATATGAATGGTGTTGAGAATATGGACGGTTAATTGGTGTAAATTGGACTGTAGAAGGTTGGATCGGATAGGTTTCGTAATAGGGAAAAACCATTGTAGATCTGAAATCTGGGTTCTGTAGCAGAGGGTTCTGCTAGCGCGCGATTCGCGGCGCGAAGCCCAGTTCGCGGCGCGAACTGGCAAAATCCAGAGGGGTTCTGTAACGCACCGTTCGCGGCGCGAACCCTGCTGCGCGGCGCGAACTGTGCTGTGCAGAAGTTGATTTTGGATGGTGAATTCTGTGCTGTGGTGGTGCAGTTTTTGGCTGTTTAGGCTGAGTGATGTGACTTAGCTGAGGACCAATGTAATAGGGATCATTTCCCGTTGTTTTGAGTGGCATAGGTATTAGTAAGGTGTGCTAATACTATGATTGATTGTGTGGCATGATATGATATGCTTTCGTGATAATTGTGTTGATGATATGTGATGGTGTGCATTATGCTGTAAATGTATCCGTTATGTATGCATTGTGAATAGACTGTTGTATGACTTATGGTGTGAGCATATTGTCTATTCTTGAGTTGTTGTTGATGCTGCATTGCTAGATGATTAGCATGCATGGCATAGCCTGTGGGGCTGTAGCTAATTCCCATTGTGAGGGATTAGTGAGTAAATCGTGGTGAATTGTTGTTGATGTTTGCATGCTAGATGATTAGCTTGCATAGTCTAGCCTTTGGGGCTGTAGCTAATTCCCATGGTGAGGAATTAGTGAGTGAGTCACTAGGTCTCAAATGAGTGGGACTAGTGAGCTTAGTAGCCGTATCCGGAGGGATCGGTGAGCTTGAACTGTATGTTCAAGAATAGTCGGTACCGCATATGTTGAGTCTCATTGCATAATGAATGTATGGCATATAATATGATTGGATGTATTCCAGTATTATATGTGTGTTGTGTGTTGCGTTGTTGATGTTGAGTATGGTTGGAGATTATACATATGTTATTGTTGAGTATGATGTTTGAATTGATACTGCCGTTATTGAGTGTGTAGTCTGGTTAGGGTGATTTGATGCGTTATTTACTTAACATTACATAATGTTGTATAATGCTTATTATATTGATTGAGGAACTCACCCTTACACCTATTTTTCAGGTGACGAGCAGTGAGTTGAGTAGGAGCTAGTGCTTGGAGTCTAGTGTAGTCTCCTAGTGGGTCATGCTCTGATAGATGTAACATCGGGCGGGGTTGTTTGAATATTTTATTGATTGGTTGTGAACCATTTTGCATGTAATATGTTACATGATGTGAATAATTGAATTGATTTTATCCGCTGCGTATTATGCAGATACTTTATAATTTGGATTAAATAAATGAGCATGACAGGATATTCTGATGATGGTTGTGAAATGATTGTGTGACACCCTTCGGGGCATAATTACTCTGATTGATATGTTGCTATTTTAATTAAATAATTTGGGGTATTTAGAAGGGTGTTACATTAGTGGTATCAGAGCCTGGTTGGTCGAGTCGAGTCGTAATTATTCTGTTTCCCCTGTACGGGATAGGTGTTGTGTAACCCTATCAGTACTTATTGTTTTGGCTTGTTGGGTTTTCAGAATAGGGATGGCTGGAAGAGGTAGAGATGATGCTGCGATTGCTGAGGCTCTGGGTATGCTAGCTGGAGTACTTGGAGGAAATCCGAATGTTGTGGGAATGGGAGCTGCTCGTCAACTGAGTGAGTTCCAGAAGAACAATCCTCCAATGTTTAAGGGAGCATACGATCCAGATGGCGCTCAGAAGTGGTTGAAGGAGATCGAGAGAATCTTCCGAGTAACTGAGTGTGCCGATAACCAGAAGGTCAGGTTCGGTACGCATATGCTGTCAGAGGAAGCTGATGATTGGTGGGTTGCTACCCGCACTGAGTTGGAATCTGCTGGAAATGCTGAAATCACTTGGGCTGTGTTCAGAGAGAGATTTCTGAGGAAGTACTTTCCAGAGGATGTCAGAGGAAAGAAAGAAATAGAATTCTTGGAATTGAAGCAGGGTAACCGGTCTGTTACTGAGTATGCTGCGAAGTTCACAGAGCTGTCAAAGTATTATACTCCCTATAGTGAGGCTACTGGGGAATTTTCCAAATGTGTGAAGTTTGAGAACGGGTTGCGTCCCGAGATCAAGCAGGCGATTGGATATCAGCGGATCAGGGTGTTTTCTGATTTGGTTGACTGTTGCAGGATTTTCGAACAGGATTCCAAGGCTAGAGCAGAGAGCTATCAGCAAAGGGTTGATAGGAAGGGTAAGAATCAGATGGATCGTGGAAAACCGTATGCAGCTGGCAAAGGTTTTCAGAAGCAGAGTGGGATGAAGAGGCCTAGTGGGGGAGACTCTAGTGCCCCTGCTAAGTGTTATAGATGTGGTCGGGCTGGACATCGTGTTCAGGAGTGTACCAGTGCTGAGATGAAGTGTTTCAAGTGTGGAAAAGGTGGTCATTTGGCTGCAGAGTGCCGGTTGAAGACTGTGACTTGTTTCAACTGTGGAGAGTTGGGTCATATCAGTCCGCAGTGTCCTAAGCCGAAGAAAGAGAATCAGTCGGGAGACAAGGTTTTTGCTTTATCGGGTTCTGAGACTTCTGCAGATGATCGTTTGATCCGAGGTACGTGTTATATTAATGGCTTTCCTCTTGTAGCTATTATTGACACAGGTGCGACTCATTCTTTTATATCTTTGGATTGTGCTGTGAAACTTAAGTTAGAGATATCTGAGATGCGTGGTAGTATGGTGATTGATACTCCTGCGAAGGGTTCAGTGACTACTACGTCAGTTTGTTTAAATTGTCCCTTGAGTATTTTTGGTAGAGACTTTGGGATAGACCTTGTGTGTCTTCCATTAGTGCAGATTGATGTTATCCTGGGTATGAACTGGTTGGTGTTTAACCGAGTTTATATCAATTGTTTTGATAAGACTGTGATCTTTCTTGAGATTGAGGAAGGGAAGAGTTTGTTTCTATCAGCGAGGCAAGTGAATGAGGAAGTAGCTGAGGGGGCAGAGCTGTTTATGCTGTTAGCGACTTTGGAAGCTAAAGATAAACTAGTGATTGGCGACCTCGCTGTGGTGTGTGATTTTCCTGATGTGTTTCCGGAAGAAGTGAATGAATTACCACCAGAGCGTGAAGTTGAGTTCTCGATTGATTTGGTACCTGGTACTAGGCCGATATCGATGGCTCCGTACCGTATGTCTGCTGTTGAGTTAACTGAATTGAAGAGTCAGTTGGAAGATTTGTTGGATAAGAAATTTATTCGTCCGAGTGTGTCACCGTGGGGTGCACCAGTGTTGTTGGTTAAGAAGAAAGAAGGTACTATGAGATTGTGTGTGGACTACAGGCAACTGAATAAAGTGACGATCAAGAATCGGTATCCGTTACCAAGGATTGATGATTTGATGGATCAGTTGGTTGGTGCAAGTGTGTTCAGCAAGATAGATTTGAGATCTGGGTATCATCAGATACGTGTGAAGACTGAGGATATTCAGAAGACTGCTTTCAGAACAAGGTATGGACACTATGAGTATTCGGTGATGCCTTTTGGTGTGACTAATGCGCCTGGAGTATTCATGGAGTATATGAATAGGATTTTCCATCCGTACCTAGATCAGTTTGTTGTGGTGTTTATTGATGACATTTTGGTGTATTCGAAATCTGAAGAAGAGCATGCTGAACATTTGAGAGTGGTGTTGGAAGTTCTACGAGAAAAGAAGTTATTTGCTAAACTGTCAAAGTGTGAATTTTGGTTAGAAGAGGTTAGTTTTCTTGGTCATGTAATTTCAAGAGGTGGTGTTGCTGTTGATCCTTCTAAGATAGAAGCGGTATCTAAGTGGGAGGCTCCGAAGTCAGTTTCTGAGATAAGAAGTTTCCTTGGTTTGGCTGGTTATTATAGGAAGTTCATTGAGGGATTTTCTAAGTTGGCGTTACCGTTGACGATGTTGACTAGAAAGGGGCAAGCGTTTGTTTGGGACTCAAAATGTGAAGAAGGTTTCCAAGAGTTAAAGAGAAGGTTAACTACTGCTCCTATCCTGATATTACCGAGTTCGTCGGAACTATTTGAGGTTTATTGTGATGCTTCATTGCTGGGTTTAGGTGGTGTGTTGATGCAGAATAAGCAGGTTATAGCTTATGCCTCGAGACAGTTAAGAGTTCATGAGAGGAACTACCCGACACATGATTTAGAGTTGGCAGCTGTGGTATTTGTTCTGAAGTTATGGAGGCATTATTTGTATGGGTCAAGATTTGAAGTTTTCAGTGACCATAAAAGTTTAAAGTATTTGTTTGATCAGAAAGAGCTGAATATGAGGCAGAGGAGATGGTTAGAATTTCTGAAGGATTATGATTTTGGTTTGAATTACCATCCGGGTAAAGCAAATGTAGTGGCTGATGCATTGAGTCGGAAATCGTTACATATGTCTATGTTAATGGTTAAAGAACTGGATTTAATTGAACAGTTTAGAGACTTGAGTTTGGTGTGTGAGAGTACTCACAATAGTGTCAAATTGGGAATGTTGAAACTAACAAGTGGTATTTTGGATGAGATCAGAGAGGGTCAGAACTCTGATGTGCTTTTGGTTGATAAGTTGACTTTAGTGAATCAAGGTCAAGGTGGTGAATTCAGAGTTGATGAGAATGGTATTTTGAAATTTGGTAATCGGGTGTGTATTCCGGATGTTGCCGAGCTTAAGAAGAGTATTCTTGAAGAAGGACATCGTAGTGGTTTGAGTATTCATCCTGGAGCTACGAAGATGTATCATGATTTGAAGAAGTTGTTTTGGTGGCCGGGAATGAAAAAAGAAATTGCGAGTTTTGTTTATTCCTGTTTGACTTGTCAGAAGTCGAAGATTGAGCATCAGAAGCCGTCTGGGCTAATGCAACCGTTGGCTGTTCCAGAGTGGAAGTGGGACAGTATCAGTATGGATTTTGTTTCGGGTTTACCGAGAACAGTTAAGAATTTTGAGGCTATTTGGGTGATTGTGGATAGATTGACCAAATCGGCTCATTTCATTCCGATCAGAATGGATTATCCGTTAGAGCGATTAGCTGAGTTGTATATTGAGAAGATTGTAAGTCTACATGGTATCCCGTCGAGTATTGTTTCGGACAGAGATCCTAGATTTACATCGAAGTTCTGGGAAGGTTTGCAGGAGGCTTTGGGAACTAAGTTGAGATTGAGTTCTGCATATCATCCGCAGACTGATGGTCAGACTGAGAGGACGATTCAGTCATTAGAGGATCTTTTGAGAGCTTGTGTTTTGGAAAAAGGAGGTGCTTGGGATTGTTATTTACCTTTGATTGAGTTTACCTACAACAATAGTTTTCATTCGAGCATTGGTATGGCACCGTTTGAAGCTTTGTATGGTAGGAGATGTCGGACACCTTTATGTTGGTATGAGTCCGGTGAGAGTGCTGTGGTTGGACCAGAGATTGTTCAACAGACTACTGAAAAGATTAAGATGATTCAGGATAAGATGAGAATTGCTCAGAGTCGTCAGAAGAGCTATCATGATAAGAGGAGAAAGTCACTTGAGTTCCAAGAGGGAGATCATGTGTTTCTTCGTGTTACTCCGATAACTGGTGTAGGTCGAGCTTTGAAGTCAAAGAAGTTGACTCCTCGATTTATTGGTCCTTATCAGATTTTGGAAAGGATCGGAGAGGTAGCTTATCGTGTCGCTTTACCGCCGTCGCTTGCGAATTTGCATGATGTTTTTCATGTGTCTCAGTTGAGGAGATACATTCATGATCCGTCGCATGTTGTCCAAGTAGATGATGTACAGGTGAGAGATAACCTGACTGTTGAAACATCACCTATGAGGATTGAGGATCGAGAGTTGAAGCAGTTACGGGGTAAAGAGATTGCCTTAGTGAAGGTAGCTTGGGGAGGACCAGCAGGTGGCAATGTGACTTGGGAACTGGAGAGTCAGATGAAGGAGTCTTATCCAGAGTTGTTCGCTTGAGGTATGTTTTCGAGGACGAAAACTCTTTTAGTGGGGGAGAGTTGTAACACCCCAATTAAAATAAGACAATTATTTAATTTAAATTAATATTTTATTTATTAATTTAATTGAATAATTAGAAATTTGGATTATTATTATTATTATTTTGGAATAATAATTATTGGAATATATAAGTTGGAATAAAAAGTCCCAATTTTGGAACAAGGGTTTTCACGTGAAAAGGAAAAGAGAAGCGGCTAAAAGAGAAAAAAGGCAAAAGGCAGAACAAGAGAAGAGGAAGAGCTTGAAGCTGCAGAATTTGCCGGATTAACTCAGGTAAGGGGGGTTTATCGTTGATTAACGGGTATTATATGATAATATGTCATGGGTAGTGATGGACCTTTAATTTACCTCTGAATTGGATGATTATGATGAATTGTGAATCTTTTTGGATGAACGAAATTGGAATGGAATAGAGAGGAATTCGTAGGAATTTGATGTAAACGTGTTAGGCTTTGTGTAATCGAATAAGATATGAATGGTGTTGAGAATATGGACGGTTAATTGGTGTAAATTGGACTGTAGAAGGTTGGATCGGATAGGTTTCGTAATAGGGAAAAACCATTGTAGATCTGAAATCTGGGTTCTGTAGCAGAGGGTTCTGCTAGCGCGCGATTCGCGGCGCGAAGCCCAGTTCGCGGCGCGAACTGGCAAAATCCAGAGGGGTTCTGTAACGCACCGTTCGCGGCGCGAACCCTGCTGCGCGGCGCGAACTGTGCTGTGCAGAAGTTGATTTTGGATGGTGAATTCTGTGCTGTGGTGGTGCAGTTTTTGGCTGTTTAGGCTGAGTGATGTGACTTAGCTGAGGACCAATGTAATAGGGATCATTTCCCGTTGTTTTGAGTGGCATAGGTATTAGTAAGGTGTGCTAATACTATGATTGATTGTGTGGCATGATATGATATGCTTTCGTGATAATTGTGTTGATGATATGTGATGGTGTGCATTATGCTGTAAATGTATCCGTTATGTATGCATTGTGAATAGACTGTTGTATGACTTATGGTGTGAGCATATTGTCTATTCTTGAGTTGTTGTTGATGCTGCATTGCTAGATGATTAGCATGCATGGCATAGCCTGTGGGGCTGTAGCTAATTCCCATTGTGAGGGATTAGTGAGTAAATCGTGGTGAATTGTTGTTGATGTTTGCATGCTAGATGATTAGCTTGCATAGTCTAGCCTTTGGGGTTGTAGCTAATTCCCATGGTGAGGAATTAGTGAGTGAGTCACTAGGTCTCAAATGAGTGGGACTAGTGAGCTTAGTAGCCGTATCCGGAGGGATCGGTGAGCTTGAACTGTATGTTCAAGAATAGTCGGTACCGCATATGTTGAGTCTCATTGCATAATGAATGTATGGCATATAATATGATTGGATGTATTCCAGTATTATATGTGTGTTGTGTGTTGCGTTGTTGATGTTGAGTATGGTTGGAGATTATACATATGTTATTGTTGAGTATGATGTTTGAATTGATACTGCCGTTATTGAGTGTGTAGTCTGGTTAGGGTGATTTGATGCGTTATTTACTTAACATTACATAATGTTGTATAATGCTTATTATATTGATTGAGGAACTCACCCTTACACCTATTTTTCAGGTAACGAGCAGTGAGTTGAGTAGGAGCTAGTGCTTGGAGTCTAGTGTAGTCTCCTAGTGGGTCATGCTCTGATAGATGTAACATCGGGCGGGGTTGTTTGAATATTTTATTGATTGGTTGTGAACCATTTTGCATGTAATATGTTACATGATGTGAATAATTGAATTGATTTTATCCGCTGCGTATTATGCAGATACTTTATAATTTGGATTAAATAAATGAGCATGACAGGATATTCTGATGATGGTTGTGAAATGATTGTGTGACACCCTTCGGGGCATAATTACTCTGATTGATATGTTGCTATTTTAATTAAATAATTTGGGGTATTTAGAAGGGTGTTACACCCAAGACACGAAAATGTCATGTGATCTGACAAATCCTTTTGTGATAATACTTATGTGTACAATTACCCTTTTGCCCTTATGTCTATATTGAACACAAGGCATAGACCATGTCATCCTTGTCCAGTTCAATATTGGGCCCATAGACATTTATCCTGTTACGCAGGATGGGCAAATTCCATCTAGGTCACTCATGTCCCTTAGCATGCTTCGTGGAGTATCCATCAACTGTCTTTATGGTCATCCAGTTATGGACAATGTTTGATCAACAATAAGGCATTCGACTCTACATCTAGGGTCCATAGTGGTTTCAGGTCGAAGGATGGTATACACCACTATCACCATGAAAATAACTTATGACACTTTGCATAACATTCTATATAGTATTCTTATAGTGGGTCAATCCAGTATAAATACTACTCTTAATATTCATACCTATGTTTAAGACTTGATAACTCCTTATCCATGATCCATGAGATGTGATCATCAGTCTATATACATAATAGTCTTAATGCTTTAATGTTATCTCACTTCACAATAAAGCTCGACTACGGATACTTTAAGAATAGTGTCCTTATGTTTAATGTGATCTCATGATTAAGTCACACTTGATACATTAAACGGACTAGCTATTCTAGGGACTTTATTAAACAAACATAATAAAGAAAAAGCCTTTTATTATTAATAAATAATTCGATACAAGTACCAAAAGTATTGGCCTCTAGGGCTTACACCAACAAATTCATCCCTTGACCTTTGTTTTCCTTGTGTGTGATCCCTTATTTGTGATTGTTGCATTCATGCATTCATGCGCATCATAACATTCATCACATGAAAATTTCCAGGAACTAAGGTATCATTTGCAAATATTTTCAGACCATGGATTATGGACGAAGGAACACTAAGAAGTACAGTTTCAAATGTCCCGACTTGAAAGAGTTAAGGAAGCTAGAATATTTTGTATTAGATCCCTTGGACTTCAAACAACATCATGGGAAGCTTCTGTCTATCTTGTCTACTGATGTGGTTGAAGGACTCTTGAGTGTGCTAGTGCGGTTCTATGATCCTCTCTACCATTCTTTCACTTTCCCAGATTTTCAGCTTGTGCCTACCTTGGAGGAGTATTCTCATCTTTTGGGGATACCTGTTTCTAGTAGAGTGCCTTTTAGTGAATTGGAGCAGATTCCCCGATCTAGTATTATTGCTGAAGCTCTTCACTTGAAGAAGACTGAGATAGAGGCTCATTGGATGAAGAAAGGAGGATTGTTTGGGTTGCCATCTGTTTTCCTCATCAAGGAAGCTACCACTTTTGCTCAAGCTGGTAGTATGGACACTTTTGAAGCTATCTTTTTGTTGCTCATCTATGGATTAGCTTTGTTCCCTAACATTGACGGCTTCGTTAATGTTAACTCCATTAGACTTTTCTTGATTGGGAATCATGTGCCTACTTTGTTGGGTGATATGTATTTCTCTTTGCATCTAAGGAATTCTAAGGGTGGTGGAACGATTGTCTGTTGCATTCCTCTTCTGTACAAGTGGTTTATTTTCCACTTGCCTCAGACGCCTGCTTTTGTGGAGAACAAATAATGTCTACGATGGTCTCAGAGACTTACGTCTCTCACTAATGATGATATAGTTTGGTATGATCCACCTTTAAGCAGTTTGGAGATTATTGATAGTTGTGGTGAATTCTCTAATGTGCCTCTCATTGGTACACAAGGAGGAATTAACTACAACCCTGCTTTGGCTCGTCGTCAACTTGGGTTCCCCTTGAGAGACAAACCTAATAACATGTTGTTAGAAGGTTTTTTCTATCAAGAGGGTAAAGATCCCCAACATTTGAAGCAAAAGATTGTGCATGCTTGGCATAATGTGCATAGGAAAGGAAGATTCGAGCTTGGTCCGTGAAATTGTGTAGCTTTGGAAGCTTACACTCTTTGGGTGAAGAAGAGAGCTATGGAGTTAAAAATGCCTTATCCTTGTGAAAGACCTATGTCTACGGTTGTGGTGTAACCATTAACTCTCCCTAACCAAGATTTAGAGGAGTTGGAAGACGCACTCATCAAGATGAAGCAAGAGAAGGATATGTGGGAAGAGCGTTTCCATACTTTGAGCAAGAAGCATAAAGATTTGTAGTTGGAGTCTAAGGACAAAGATGCACTGATTGAGCTACTTGAAGACCGGGTGACGAAGAGATAGAGAGAGCCAGAGGTTTCATCTTCTAGCATGTCGCAGCCTTCCGTTGCTTGGAAGAAGATTGTTGACCAACTTGTCTTCGAGAAGACTCAGATGAAGGCTTCTTTTGAGACCGAGATCCGTCGCATTCGAAGGAAGTATGTGCCTTCAGTCAGATCTTCTAACATTGTTGTTAGGGATCCTTAGGATGACTAGTCTCCTTTTCTCTTGTATCTTTTTATTTTGGTTTTTGAAATTGTACTCAGTGTAATCCTTCCAATTTATATAAATAAAAAGAGATTTTTTGGTCATATCAAATTATTGTAATTGCCATTTAAATATTATATATTTTCAAATGATATAGTAAGTTCCTTGGAAATAAAAATAATCACGCATTGCATTTCATGCATCATTTGCATAAGCAGGTTTTTGTCAGGTGTCTGATTGATATTTCTTCTGTGCTTTAGCCAAGATGACTCACCGGTACAACACCAGGGCCAATCATCTGAGAATCATGGAGCATCTAGAGCAAGAGAACAGAGAGCTGAAGGACGAGATCGCCCGATTGACTACCATGATGGAGTCAGTTCTTGCTGCTCAAAGTCAAGCTTCTCCAACACCTGCAAATCCTCCCGCGAGGACTGTTACCGTTCCTGCTGCCGCCGCCCATTTCGCACTGAACCTGCTTGCTGGATTCCCATGGGGAATGCCGCCCAACTTTGTGCCAGAAGGCTTGGCGCCAACCTTTGCTTCCATGCCGGCATCTAGCCCGGTCATGTATGTGCCACCTCCAATTGTGCACACTTTGCCTCGCGTAGAGGACACCATCCATCCTTCCGAGCCGTCTAAGTGTCCGGATGTCTATGAGAAGATGGACGAGATGAAATACCAATTTCTTGAGTTGCGCAAGGAATTGAAGACACTGAGAGGCAAAGATTTGTTTGGGAAGAATGCTGCTGAATTGTGCTTGGTACCCAATGTCAAAATCCCGGTGAATTTCAAAGTGCCTGACTTTGAAAAATATAAGGGGAATTCTTGTCCGCTCAGTCATCTTGTGATGTATGGCCGCAAGATGTCAACTCAGACAGATAATGACCAATTGCTTATTCACTACTTCCAAGATAGTCTGACTGGTGCTGCACTCCGTTGGTACATGGGGTTGGATAGTGCAAGCATTCACACTTTCAATGACTTGGGAGAGGCTTTTGTGAAGCAATACAAGTATGATGTGGATATGGCGCTGGATAGAAACCAACTGAGGTCTATGTCTCAGAAGGACAAGGAGACATTCAAGGAGTATGCGCAGAGATTGAGGGAGTTGGCTGCCCAGATCACTCCTCCTTTGGAGGAAAAGGAGATGATAAAGATCTTTCTGAAAACCCTGAGTTCATTTTATTATGAACGCATGATCGCTAGTGCCCCTAGTGATTTTACCGAAATGTAGAATATGGGGATAAGACTTGAAGAAGGGGTTCGTGAAGGACGTTTGTCAAAAGATGAGGCATCAACGAGCAAGAGGTATTGGAGTAGTTTTAGCAAGAAGAAAGATAGTGAGACAAATGCAATTTCCAGTGGGAGGCAGAGGATGCCTCAGATCAGAAGAAATCCACCATCCCGTCAACATCATCATCATCAGGTATCATCAGTAATTCCGGTATTTTCTAATCAGCAAACAACACCAATTCAACAACAACAACATCAACGTCAACAACAACAACCGCAACAAAGAACAAACACCTACAACAACAACAATACCAACAACAGTCATCAACAACAGAACTTTGAAAGGAAGAAGGTCTATTTTGACCCAATTCCTATGTCGTATACAGAGTTGTATCCGTCGCTAGTTCTCAAAAACTTGATTCAACCGAGGAACCCACTGCAGATCCCAGAACCACTTCCCTGGTGGTATAAACCTGAGCTCCGATATGCTTTCCATCAGGGTGCACCCGGGCATGATATTGAAAATTGTTATTCGTTGAAGTATGAGGTGAAAAAGCTTATGAAGAGTTATATGGTGTCCTTTGAGGACCGCACGCCAAATGTGAAAGCTAACCCTTTGCCCGCTCATGGGAACTCTTCAGTGAATATGGTGGACGGTTGTCTTGGAGAATTC